>NC_081263.1:11479997-11822494 GCF_030490865.1 Poecile atricapillus
AGTAAAGTAAAGCACTTCTAATACTCATTTATTTATTAATCTATTAATTAATTTATTTAATAATCATTTCACATACTTGATTCTCAATTTCCACCCAAATTCTCAATTTCCTTCTCTCACATTCACACACAGCTGAAGAAAATGTAGATCTGGTTTATCTCTAAGAAGAAACTTCTTCATGTACCTCCAAACTCTCAGCTAAATTGAAGGCAGAGTGTCAGGCAGGAGAAACTCAGCTTGAATTATTTCAGAACAATCTCCCTGAGGTATATTACAGGAGATGTTAATTAATACAGATAATTTGGTTTATTATATCAGAAGCTTTGATTGATAATCTAATTTTTCATTAAATGCTACAAAATTAAAAGATCTAAAGTGAGGACTGCTTGCCCTGTATTGAATCAACCAACTCAAGTGATGCAGACATTTAAACAGGAGCTCAGAAAAAAGCAGACCAGAAATTTTCTTTTCAAAGTTCTAAGAATGTGCCTATCAAGGGAATTTAACTTTCTGAATTACCAAGGGCATGATAATTCCACCCTTAGCACCCTTTTTATTGTTTTGCTGTTCCTCCACTCCAGTCTTTATCTTCATATACAAGGTACTCTACGTGGGAGTTTTAAGAACTAGAAATTGCCACCCTTTTCTGGCATTAACAAATCAATTATCAGCAGAAATGCCTGACGCAGGTTCATGTGATGCCACTGAGAAGCTGCAAAGGAGAGATCTGAGCAGCACTGCTCCCTCTGCACTAAGGGAGATCTACAAACCAAAGTTAGCAGCAGCAAAGCAAAACAAAAGCACCAGCAAATATTGGGAATTTAGAGTTTCTCCACTGCAGGATCAAGGTCACTGGGCTTGCAAACCACTCTTTGTAAGGCTGGGAAGAACAACTGTGCAGGAAAGGCAAAATCAAGGATGCCAGGGAGAGGGATGAAGGAAAGGCAGGGTCAGGATGAACAGATAATGCCAGAATCACAGAAAAGAAAGAATTGCCTGGAGATTAAATTTCTAGCTGATGGCTCCAAATTTTCTCCATTTTTACTTTGTTGTGGATAGAGAGACAAGTTTTAGCTACTTTCAGTTCTCTAACATAAGATGGAAGCAATACCATGGCCCCTCCTTGCAGGCAAGTTTTACTCATTATTGCATTTAGTAATACTTAAGTGCACAATACATCCTACAGGACTTTTTCATGGGAGAATAACTTGAGTATAAAACCAGAAAAAACCCACTGTTCTTAGGTGTTCTGTAAATAACACTACAGCCATTTTCTCTTAATTTTTTATCATCATGTAGAACAAAATTTCCCTTTATTTCATGCTTGGAAGATCAAGAATCAAATAATAACACTCAAGTGTAACACAGGGCTTGGTTCATATAAATTAATTTCTCCTCCTGGCTGGCTGCTGCTATGAAAATATTTATTTCACCTTTTCTCAGTCCTTCTTAATATATTTTAATTATTTTAAGTCTCTTATTCAGATTTAGGTATTTCCTTTGAGATGTACATTAATGAACTGACCCATCTGTACCTGTGTGCTGGCAACACACAAAAGAATATCACAGATTATTTACTGACACACCTCTGAGAACTGCAGGAAGAGAGAGAGAGACCAAATCCACATGGCTCCTACAAAAAAGTTTTCTATTTTCTGAACCCCACCCCAAAATATTTGCAGGCCCTTCTTGAATGTCCTTTTGTGGTATCCCACAGCTCCACCACACAGGGCAGGTATTGACAAGGCAATCACACCTAAGGGGAGCATTTATCTAAACTCTGAAATCCTCAGAACTAACACATGCTCTGGAAATTTGATTTTCTCCATAACAGTGGTATAGGTAGATTGACAGAACCAACTGTGTGTTAATAAACCAGATGGACCTTCAAATATCCAACACACAAAAACCAGCCTGTGGACATGTCCTGCAGATAAAACCCCTCAGAGGGTTATTTCCAAGCTGGGAGTGGGATATAAATTCTCAAATAGAGGTCTAAAGATGTCATATGTGAATAATCTATGAAGGACTGACTCAGCCCTCCTGACAATAACAGATTCAAAGGCAGAAATATCCTCAAAATCACATTGGAGGTTTTCAGGAAAGAGTTGAGGAGTTAAGATTGAGAACACTTGCATTCTTCCTTCCTCTTGTGAATGTATTATAGATGAATGTCAGCCTCCAGCAAATCAATCATAGCACCATTCACAGCGTTTAGATTGATATAAGAACACCTAAAAGTTATTTTTAAAGGGCAATGTCGAGTCAAACTCTGCAGGTTATACCACGAAAAATAAAGGCAAAAATGAAACGCCTGTGCCACAAGGGAGAATATTCCTGCTTGCTGAGGCTTCACCTTTCTTTTGGCAACAGGACAAAATAGATCAAAGAACATCTAAGTTTATATTAATCCTATTATGTTGCATGAAAGCATCCTCGTTGTTATCTATAGATCGTTAACAGCGCCGAGTTCATGATTGTTACCTTTATAAACAGCCACATTTAAATTATTTATCATGAGCACTGGGGAACATCAGAAGTGTCTTAATGCTGAAAGTGACTTTGGATTTGGTGTACCTGCATTTCAGATGAAATAAAACACAATTAATCTTATTTTAAATATCCTTCTGTATCATTCTGAAGATGTTCCTGCAACCCATGCTCCACAGATGAGCTACAGCAGAATGAAATAACTCAAGACCAAGAACAGATCTTGCCTTACAGTCACATCCCTACGTGTTCTCCGACTCCCCATCCCCTGAAGAGAAGAAGAAATATTGGAATAATTACTGTATATTAATTGTTTTTCATCTTCACAGTTTGGAAGGATTCTATTAAAAACTGGAGAACTGCAGAGAGGAAAGAGATGGGATAAGGGTTTCCTATTCCTGCCCAGAGAAAGCTCTGAACAGCAGAGCTTTTACAGGAAGGAGTGAGGAAAATCTCCTTCTGACTGAAAATCCCTCAGGAGCTGCTCAGCCCCATCTGGGGCAGGCTGGGAGAGGAAGGCTCGGCGTGCAGGGGATCCAGGACAGCATGGTCACATCCACCAGCGAGGCCAGGAGAGCACATCCCTCCAGGATTTCCACAGGAGAGCCCATCCCTCCAGGATTTCCACAGGAGAGCCCATCCCTCCAGGATTTCCACAGGAGAGCCCATCCCTCCAGGATTTCCACAGGAGAGCCCATCCCTCCAGGATTTCCACAGGAGCGCCCATCCCTCCAGGATTTCCACAGGAGAGCCCATCCCTCCAGGATTTCCACAGGAGAGCCCATCCCTCCAGGATTTCCACAGGAGAGCCCATCCCTCCAGGATTTCCACAGGAGAGCCCATCCCTGCAGGATTTCCACTGGAGAGCCCATCCCTCCAGGATTTCCACTGGACAGGATCCTCTGCACCTTCTCACTGCTGGGCAGGGACTCTGCTCAGTCCTTCTGTCTCAAACCTTGCCTTAACACCTTCAGCAGCTGAGCAGAGCACGGCATCACTCTGAGAGGGAATTAATGACAGAAACAGACCCCACACAACTGAAAGGTGGAACACCTAACCAGACAACAGCAGAGGACACATTTGATCTCAGCTGCATGAATAAAACACACTGAGGAGGAAAAACCACCTTGTTCTTGTGTGTTAAGGGTGCCACAAGCAGTTCACAATAGGTTACTCGTGTTATTCTTTTGATCTTCCTCTCAGGGAATGGAGCCCACTTCTGGAAATGGTATTTTGAGAGAATTTCACAAATGGGGCAGTGTGCAGAGCAGACTGAAAGAAAAGGGAAGAGGTTGGGAGAATTGAAGCTTGAAATAAGTGGATTTATTAAGGTTAGCCTAAGAACAGTCTGGATGGTTCTTTAGGGGAAGAATTCTGAGCCTGTCAGAGTTAATAAAAAGCTAAAATTCTTCCCAAGACTCCTTCCCCCTTACTCCCCCTGCCCTTCTGCTTTTCTCACACACATCTGTAAGTCAATGAAATGGACTCATTATAGGAAATAATTTTATCATTTAGATGTGGCATGTAAATATTGCACTCTCTGCAAACGTGTGTAATAGGCTACGATGCAATTAAAGAAATCAGGGTGAAAATTTATAAAAAATCTCTACCAATTTTATGTACAGATGCATTTGCTGGAAAAGGCATTATTTACTGAATGCAGTTAAAGTGCAGTAAATCGACTTTGAGAAAAATCACAGGACTTTTCAATAAAAAGACAAAATAGCAACACTGCTAAGACAGCAGGTGGTAAAACGAGATACAGGAATGTTCCCCCATATAAAGAAATAAAACAAAACAAAGCTGTGTGATTTTACTGCTCTTTTCCAGCAGAAAAACATCCCTAAAGGACTCAGAAAATAGCCTCCTAAATTTGCTCATATGGAGTACCAGAGATTGAAAGGCAAACTCTGAAATACATTACTCAGAAAAACCAGAGAAGGGATGGTGCTTAAAGAACAGATTTTTTTGTTAGTTTGTTTGAGCTTGTCAATGCAATCTGGGGCCAAGCCACAACACAGTTGGGGGACCACCAGCTGATACAGTATATTTAATTAAATCCAGTAGTTTGCATCTGGAGCAATTTGCTCCTGAATACTCTGTGAGCATCCTTCAAAAGGATTAAGAACCTGTCAGTGGGATACAGAAATGCAAGAGTTATGAAAGGAGGAACTATGGTGTTTTTAAAATAACACCCATGGGAAAAACTTCAAGAGTCTCCTCTGAAAACTGGAGGTAAAAGCTTGAAGATCCCACAAGGAGGTAATGAATACCTGCTGGACCCCTCTGCAAGGCCACTGTTTTTAGAAGTGATTCCAATTGCTGCTGCCAGCAGAGGAGCCTGGCAGGATGAGTGGCAGGATGGAGGAGCAGCTGGCACTCCTGCCACTGCCAACAGCTCAGGCAGTGTGGGCTCAGAAGGGAATTTGGTCACCTGAACACAAATTCACTGAGATGGAAGAGAGTGCTGAGTACAGAGCTCCAAGTCAGGGACAAGCTGCAGGTGGGTGTCCCACATCAGCACTCAGAGCAGCCCAGCTGCAGTGAGGTTCCCTGCAAGGTGCCCACTCTATTCCATGGGTGCCTGGGCAGTTCCCTGCTCCTGAATGACCAGGGAAGGGATGGCATGGCACTGCTGAGGTCACACCTTGTGTCCTGTGTCCAGCTCTGGGCCCCTCACCGCAGGAAAGGCTTGGAGGGGCTGCAGGGTGTCCAGAGAAGGGAACGGAGCTGGGGAAGGGGCTGGGGACTCAGTCATGGGAGGAGCAGCTGGAGTTGTTTAACCTGGAGAACAGGAGGCTCAGGGGAGACCTTCTCCCTCTCCATGTCCTGACAGGAGGGGGCAGCCAGGTGAGGGTTGGGCTCTGCTCCCAGGGAACAGGGACAGGACAAGAAGAAGCTGCCTCAAGCTGTGCCAGGGGAGGTCCAGGTTGGACAACAGGAGGAATTTCTTCCTGGAAAGGATGGTTCAGGCATTGTCAGGGGGTGCCCAGGGAGATGGTGGAGTCCCCATCCCTGGAGGTGTCCAAGACATGACTGCAGATGGCACTCAGTGCTCTGGGCTGGGTGATAAGCTGGTGAGTGGTAAAAGGTTGGACTCAATGGTCTTGGAGGTCTTTTCTAACCTTAACGATTCTGTGATTCTGTAAATCCTCTACTCTGCAGCAGGATCCGCTTGTCAATGCTAGCAAAGCCCCACTAAATCAAAATTCCTTTTTGCTGGACTGTTTCTGCTTTCCAGCACAGCCAGCCCAGCAGCACGGCTGCATGACAAATGTGAGAGGTGTGTTAAAGCCAGAAACTGAGCAAATACCTCCACAAACATTAAAGCCAGAGCAGGATGGAGACCTGGAGCCTCCTCCACCCTCGTGTGGGGATGCTGAGTCTCCAGCTCCACATCCCGCTGTGCTCCAGCACTGCAAAGGCATCTGAAGTGATGCTGAGAGGGTAATAACCCCGACAGTGCCAGCAGCAATCCTTCCTGGAGGTTAACAGCGGGAGGCAAGGAGCCTGAAGCGTTCATGAAAAGAGACTGTGAAAGGCAGAATCAACAGCTGAGTTGGCCTTTCAGTCAGAGCTTGCTTTCTGCAGCTCCATTATCACAGGAGAATGAGAGAGGAGTGTGGGAAGCCTGGGGAGGAAGGAGAGGAGGGAAATGTGAAAAGAAAAGGCACAAGACCCACCTGACAGGTGCTCCCCGGGACTGAGCAGGCTTCAGCATGACCGTGATGGTGGTGTCAGTCTCGTTGAGGGGAGAGTCCGTGTCGTACTCCGGCATGGATGGAGCTGCAGCAAACAAAGCAACATGTTCATCATGCACCAGCCTTTGGTAGTGATGGCAGCATCACTAATTAACAACAAATTAATATTTCTCAAATGAAATAACAAAATCATTCCTAGTGTTTTGACCAGGATGATCAAAACTGCTTAAATATTTGTACACTCTTTACCCATTCCAATTAAATGGGAGTAGGACAATCTTCAGGCTGGCTTTGAAAATCCTGTCTTGAATTTTTAAGACTTAGTAAGCCCTTGAGATGGGATCATTCCTTCAGTGTTAAAGGTGAGGAAATAGACATTACCAAAAAACCCAAACTATTAGCAGGAGCGAATCAGTGGCAGAGCTAAGAAAAGCACCCCTGAACCCTGAATCTTTTTCCCTGTTCTGGTCAGTGGATTAGCCCTCACATCTTAAGGGATTTTAATGCACAGACTTAAGCTGTGTCCCCTTGATTAGCTGGAGGGTGTGCTAGGAAACACAAAAGATGAAAAGAGAGGAGCACAAATTAGCAGGTTATTTTTGCACCCAAACCCAGGACATTTTACCCCAAAGTGCTGCTGACTCTGCAGGCGGCTGCAGAGATCCCAGTGCCACCCTCGGGCACTGCCCAGCCATGGCAACCCCATCTCTGATGTGTTCCCCCAAGCAATACAGAAACCCACTGAAGAAAAACCTGCTCAGACAAACTCTAGTTTCTCCTTCTGCTTTGTTATCTTCTCTTAGGACCATTCCATGAAAGTAGGACAGCTTTCCTTAGGAAATATATTTCACTTATTACTTCTCCATTCCCCAGGAGCAGGCATCTGTCTGGGACAAGTTTTACTGCTGAAGACCGGAAGAGATCACGAGGTCAAAGCAGCACCAAATTTGTTCCAAAGATGCAGCTTTTGCTGAAATAACTTTAAAGTACAAAGCAAACAGAAGAATTCACACAAATGGTTCATCTGTAGCTCACAAGGGCAAGCTGCATTGTGGGGGATCCCAAATTTAATCCTCTCATAGTGACTTCCACTGTAATCCTGTTTACAATCAGGATTTTTATCTAAATGCCTGAAAACTGTCAAGAATGGGGGCTGCTATTATCAGCTCAGCTGCTGGCTTCCCTGTCAATAAACTGGGAGTACGTTCACAGTGAATGTCAACTGCTTAAGAAGGATTTCTCTGGAATAAGGTGCTCTTCATCAAGGGGAAGCAGTGACTCATTGAAAGGAGACACATCCCCAGTGATCACCCACACCAGAGATCACTGCAGGTGCTGGAGATCACAGGGTGGGTTGGGTTGGGAGGGATCTTAAAGTCCATCCCATTCCACTCCCTGCCATGGCAGGGACACCTTCCACTGTCCCAGGCTGCTCCAAGCCCTGTCCAGCCTGACCTTGGGCACTGCCAGGGATCCAGGGGCAGCCCCAGCTGCTCTGGGCACCCTGTGCCAGGGCCTGCCCACCCTCCCAGGGAAGAATTTCTTCCTAATATCCAACCTAATGTTGCCCTCTGTCAGTTTAAAACCATTCTCCTTGTCCTGTCCCTCCATGCCTTGACCCCAGTTCCTCTCCTGGAGCCCCTTTAGGCTCTGGAAGGGGCTCTGAGGTCTCCCCAGGTCCTCTCCCCTCCAGTTGAGCACCCTCAGTTCTCCCAGCCTGACTCCAGAGGGGCTCCAGCCCCTGGAGCATCTCCATGGACTCCTCTGAACTCGCTCCATCAGCTCCAGGTCCTTCCTGTGCTGAGGACCCCAGAGCTGGATGCAGAGCTCCAGGTGAGGTCCCATGAGGGCAGAGGAGAGGAGGAAAATCCCCTTCCTCACCCTGCTGGCCTCAAAGGCACAGCAGGAATTGCAGAGCCCCTGCTGTGACCCAAGGGGACAGTGCTACAGCACAGCTTGGGGCACCCATGGGAACAAATACACTCCCACATTGCTACAGCACAGCTGTCTTTCCATGGGAAAAAATAAATACAGCCTCACAAGGACATTCTGCCAATGAAAAAATCCTCCTGCTCCCCAATAACCTTGAGGCTGCCTCTTAGAGCAAGTTTAACGGTAATTTTCAAATTATTTGGAAAATGTATCAAAAAGTTGACCGTGCAATGAGATAGCCTAATGCTTGCATGGAGTTTGTAGCCACCCATCGAGAGTCAGATGTTTGGAAGATGGGGGGTAAAAAGGTCAATAACCCAAGCTCAGTGTGCATTTAGTTGGTATTTATGCAGGCTGCTGATGCAGCTGGAGCACTCATGGGATGATAAAATGCAAAGAAACTGAATCAGAGGGGGAAAAGGCCCCCAGACCATTTCTGTGTTTTTTTATTTCTCTGGTCACAAGGGAACGGAGTGCACACTGTGCTGTTCCTTCCCAGCAGGGCTGCAGAACCCCCAACATCCCACAGAGCTGTTTGGACATTTAAAGGCTTTTACTTCAAGTGGTTCAGGGCTTTAGTGCTAAATGTGAAGGGTTCAAACCCCAAGCAGAGGGAGGAGATGTGCTTTGCTTCCTTAAAATTTGCCCTGTCATTTACTGCTCGCAACTTGCTATTATTAACTGATTTTGAAATAGGGCAGTGGAAAAATCTGTACTCTAGTGCAATCTTTTCTACAATAACCAGCCATAATTTCAAGCATTACCAGTGTCCTGAATGTTCCAGATGTGTATTTTGACTTTGCTGAAAAAACAGTTAAAATAGTCCAAAAAATGACAGCTTTTCTCTCTGTTAGAGAACCTATTTTAGTGCTATCAACTAAAGGTTAAAATCCACATATATCTGCCCAATAGCACCACTACCATCCCTTTTTTTTAATTTTTTTTTTGATTACTGGCCTTTCCCCTTCTATTTTTTTTTTTACACCTTCTCCTTGCCATTGCCTCCTTATTTTAGTGCCTCTCATATTCTTGTCTGCCTCAAGCCCTCCCTCTGCTCTTACTCATAAAAAACCCCAAGGAAAACAGCTTTTCTCCCTTATTTTTAGTCTCTTTGCACTATTAATTCCATTACTTCATTACATCCATTTTGGTACATACTGAAAATAAAAACCACATTATGGAAGGAGCTTCCCCAGCCAGGCAGATAATGCTAACAATAATTACTATAAGGGTAGTTCATTTGTGGAACTAATGAAGGTTCTCATTTAAAATGCTCCACAGATATCCAGGGATATTTAGGACAGACACAAATTAACCCTGTATCTGTAACCCAAATAAACAAAGGTCTGTGGCTGTTTCAAAACTCTGCCCTATGACACTTGGAGAGATATTAAACTCAGTATTTTTTATAATTTTATGTATGAACTTGGAGTCTAAAGCACAAAACCCTAGAAATTTTCTTTTTTTTCTTCTTCTCCAAAGCAGTACCTGAAATCTTAGTTGCAATCCGGGTGGTGATGGGTGGCCCAAAGCCCTTGACTGTGCTGGCTTTGATGGTGAATGAGTAGGTGGTGCCAGGGTACAATCCCACAAAAAGGTGATGGGTTTCATTCCGCAGCTTGAAGACTTTTCCTCTTTGGCTGGACAGGTCGGCACTGGGATCCAGGGACCCCACGGCCTTGTAGGTGATCTGCAAATAAAGGACAAGGACAGGAAGGTGATGAGGGGCCTCCTGCACCTGGAAACTCTCTCTGCTCCCCTGCTTTGGCACCTCTGGAGCCTGAACTGCAAACACAAGGACAGGAATTATTCCAGGATTATTTCCGTATCTCCCGTGAGCGGTTTTGTATTTGGGCGCTGTCAAACGAACATGACAATTTTTCCAAGGCTTTACTTAGGGAAAAACTAATTTCCTCTCTCTGCTAAAGCCTCAGCATGTGCTGACTTCCAACAAAAGATGCAAAGAATTGCTTATTGTTCCCAAGCTCAGAACTTGTGTAGTCAAACCAGAGCACACAGCACGACCGGCAGGATTTTCGTGAGAATCGCCCCTGCAAGCCCCCACAGCTTATGAAAACCCTCAGTGCAAACATGGATACGTTTCCTTTTGGCAACTCATCTCCTCAAAAGGCAGCTGAAAACAATGCTACCTTTTCCTGACAACAAAAGCTTTGGAAGTCTTTTCCTGTGCTACAGAGAATACGCTGAAATGAAATGATATGTTTAAATGAAATAAACACCATCACATCTTTAGGCAAAAGCCCTTCTCTCTGTGGAAACCAGCTTCTGCTGTCCTTTCTTTGCCTCATTCTGAGCCTCAGAGTGCAGGTTTACACATGGTGCAGGGCTTGGTTTAAGCCAGGAGGGCTCCAGACCTGGAGGGATGTCCTGAGTACACCTGGAGCTGGTGCCAGCACACCTTGAAACCTCTGGAGCTCAGCACGCTCACCCGTGGCAGCCCTCCTGATATACAGACACTTCAAGGGAAACTCATGACTTATTTACCAGCCAATTCCTTGCCTGAGCTCCAAATTCAATCCCAAGGCAGCTCAATTTCCACAGAGCTGTCAATATAATGTACCGTGCTCTGCTGCTCTCCTAACCTTTTTTGATATTATGGGATCCTCACTTATTTGTAATGAAACACCATGAATAAATCAATGTGTGTTAATACATGAGGTCTTTTTTTATTAAGGTCTCCACAAGAATCTAATTCCCAGCCTTTCTGAAAGAGCCTTTGAAAATCTTCAAGTGCTTGCTTTATGACAGGAGGAAAATGTTGCATTTTGGGAAAAAATAAATATCCAGTGTTTAAAAAGGGAGGCTTTAATAATAACAGGATAAATAAGAGACCGAGACTGATGTTAGTGACACCAGAGAAGGGGGAGAGCATATGAATCCTGTTATTTGAACAGAGAAGAACAATTTAGACAGAGCTGACATCCAAGATAAGGCAGTGTAACAGAGAAGGGGCATGAATTACACAGCAACAAGAAAGTACAGATGCAGAAATCTTGAAGGAATTATAATTAGACAGCGTGCAGGTGATTTCATTGAAAACCAACTAATTTTTTTCCAGGAGTTACAACCTGGGTTTAAATTTTTATTACATGCCAGACACCTGAGAAAGAGAGACATCTGAGCATAATGGTTCTTAAAACAAACAAAAAATTAAAATCAGGAGGAAAATCTCTACACTCACTGCTTTTCCCTCAGAGTCAAGGACCAGCATGGCATGGGACAGCATTGTGAGAGTTCTTATTGCATCAAGGCACTTCAAGGAAAGGGAATTTGTAAGAAGACTGTTGGCAATAAATTGAGAAACAAATTCTTAAATCAAGAAACATGACCCTGTCCATGCCATAGCTAAAATCCAGAAAGAAAAATGCATTTAATTTAATGTTATGTAGGAATGAGCCAACGCAATCTTGTATGCTCTGTTGGCACATCAGGAGCTAGAGAAATAGAAATTCTATAAAACTACAAAGGGAAATCAGCAAAACAGGAATTGGCAAAAAAGAAAGGGAATTTCCTGCACCTGGGGCACTGAACAGAACATTCACAGAATGCCCAGGTCAGGCAGGGGCCTATGCAAAATCAGTGGTATTTATTTTCAAGCACATTATACTGAAGATTATGAAAACAAGTGCAAGATGAACTTGTCCTCAATCTCCATCCATATAAATAAATGTATTCAGCCACCTTCAGCAGTTCTAAAATCATTACAGAAACAGTTCTTTTTCCTTATTAAAAAAAAAAAAAAGTCAAAAAAATTATCCCCTTAAGGCAAAAAAAACTAGAAAAGATTTCAAGAAGAAAAAAACACCTTAAGAAAAAAAATCAGCTCACTGATATAAAGAAACAAACAAACCCAATATTTATTTTTCTGTTGACTATAGCAGAGGATGAGTACAAGGGACCTTAAAACAATGTGGGTCAGCTCACAAGAAGCAGGAAAGGAGGAAACAGCACTTGGGAGAATGTCCCCAATTTGATATCATAGTGTGGGTCAATGTTCAGAGCAACTGCTCACTCAAATCAGACTTCAGGATTTCCAAGACTTTTCCAGGATATATAAACTCTGGATCTGTGGCACAGCCAAATGTGAGTTTACATTGTCTGCAGCAGAGTGGTCCCTGTTACACCAGGTGGTGTGAGGACATTCAGAGGAAGCCACCCTTGTCCCCAAAACAGAACATTTGATTTTAACACATTGACAGTACCTGGATGCAGCACAGGGAACAGAAACACAACAGTGCAAAGCTGTGCAAGATCCAGGGTGATCCAGCAGCAGGGGCTGATAAATGCAAATGGTGCAGACACAGCAACCAACTCTTGCTCTCATCAGGGCCGAGCTCTTCTGTGCTTCCCTCCAGGAGGGCTCTGAGGGCTGGAGAGGGCAGGAAAGTGCACACAGACCCTGCCAGGAGAGCCCTGGGGCTGTGTGCCCACCTCTGGGAGAGCTCTCCTCCCCACCACGAGGACCTGATGTTCTCCAGGTCTCCAGGCTGCCATTTATGAAACCAGCGCTTCTACACTGCTCTGCACAAGCATTTGTGTGGCTGAGAAGTCTGTGGGTTTCTGGAAGTGCTGAGTGCTGCTGGTTAAGCAGCCAAACCCCAGGTGAGCCAGAGGAAGCAGCCCTGGAAACAGAGCTGTCCGCTTGGAAATGGAGGCAAGCTCCTCCAGCTCAGGAAAACAAAAAAACAACCAGTCATTTTTCTCTTGCAAGTGAGCTACCTGCTGTTCCTTAGCTGTGAGTGCTGCCCTGAGTGTGGATCAGCAGCTGAGAGCTCTGTCTCAGCCTCGTTCCTCGCTGGACCTGCAGGCACAGCCACAGCAGCTGCCGCTCCAGCTGCAGCCACAGCTGTCCCTGCCAGCAGCGCGTCCTGGGGCTGGCCTGCCACCTCCTGCTCTGCCACCCTGCTCACAATCCAGCTCTGCAGGGTCCCCTGGGGCTGGCCTGCCACCTCCTGCTCTGCCACCCTGCTCACAATCCAGCTCTGCAGGGTCCCCTGGGGCTGGCCTGCCACCTCCTGCTCTGCCACCCTGCTCACAATCCAGCTCTGCAGGGTCCCCTGGAGAAACTCTGAGGTGCCACACACGGGGCTGTGCGTGCCCACATCCCTGTGCCACACGTACGTTCACCCGCCTGTGTCCCGCGCTGAATTACAGCCACGGAAAGGGAAGGCGCCAGAGAAGTTTCCAGTCTTGTCAACTGATTCAAACTCAGTTTTCTGAAGCAGGAGAAATTGCAGGGAATCAGAGAGCGAAAAATTTTCAAGAAACTGTGGAAATTTCCAGCTCTGGAGTAATTTATAAAAGCATGGAAATGTGTCTGCAGAAGAAATATGGCATTTCTCTGGAACAAGAAGGATGCTGGAAAAAACACCTGTCTTGTGGTTTGTATGCTGAATATTTATCTTAATTTCCTGTTCCAAGTGTCAAAGCATTTCATTACAAAACAAACAAGAGATTCTAATCTAAAAAAATGAGATGACACAATTGCTCAAAAGCAGCTGTTATAAATGATTTTTAAATAATCTATTTTAGAGACAAGCTGAGCCATCTAATACTTCTGTATTCTCAAAAGAACCCAACGAAACAAAAACATTATTAATTTAAAAGTTTAAAAGCATAGGCAGAAAACAAACAGAAAAATATCCAAAAGCATATTTCAAAATTTAATTCTGATTGGAAATATTGAAAATATTTATTTTCATTCTGATGCAGAATAAATGCAAATACAAAGATGAGGAAATTTCTCACAAGACTGAAACTCTGGTTTTTAACCATCTTCCTGATCTCCCTGCAGACCAGGCACTGGCCTAAGTGGAAAGTTGTCTTTGCTCTGCAAACTGGAATGTCTGTCCAGGATTTCCACAGGGAATGGAGACTTGGCACATCACCTCCAGGGGAACTTGATGGTCCCAAGGAAAATTTCAGTGGCCATCACTGCTACGGATCTAAACCCAGCAAAATCAGGGAAAGAAATACACATTAATAAATCCTAAATCTCCTTGGAACCTCCTTCACTGAGTTAATTAAATGCTTCTCATACTGAAGTAATAAAAGCAGTAAATTTGAAAAAATAAAAAAAAAAGCCAAATGGTGAAGGAACAAGAATAAAGAACAGCAATTTTCCCACCAGCACAAGAGGGGCAGAATGCTGAGCCTGGGGTTCTCCCAGCTGGACAAGGGGGATGTACTCAGGAGGGGCTCAGATGCTGAAATCCCCGGTCAACTGTGCAAAATTTGGCTACATGAGTCCAAATCCTTTGTAAAACATAAAACAGACTGACAGTACAAGTTTGAGTCTACTGAAAACTGTCAAAAAAGGCTTTATAGGTTTAATGTCCAGGTGTTCAGTGATGTATAATTGCTGTGATAGATTGGAGAATAAAACAAGGAAAGATCACATAAAGGAGCAGGCTGGTGAGCAAGTTCACTCCTGGTTGTTATTTAAGCAACCAATTCTAGTGCTCTCTAATCCCCATTAACCAGGGGCACCCACTCTTATTCCATCTTTCCCTCTGTTTTTTATCCACTTAAAAGCTCGGAATATTAACTCCTTGAAATCACTGAGCTATGCTAACAACCCCAGAGATGTAGATGTAATATTGAGAGCATAAGTACAGCTCTTCTCTCCTTCACAGAGCCCAATTTAACACAATTTTCTGGGGAGATGTGAACACTTTGCTAACTGTCATCGTCTGCAGAACTTCTCTTACAAGGACATGAAACTTTCATGGGGAAGGAAGAGACGATAGCAGAGGTATTAACTAAACTAGGAAGCACAAGTTTATTTCCCAGTGCAAGAGACAAAACATATAATTTAAAAAATAACAAAAATAACCCACTTGGATTTTTCAAAACTCCAGTTTTGAAACAAGCAAGTGTGCAAGTCTGGGGAATTTTACTCGTCCTTTGCACGGTGGAGGAAGAAAGTGCTTTGTCCTGTGCTTTCTAAAATAGAAATGCCAGCAGGAGATGAAAATTAGCGTAAAAGAATCCCTAAAGAAAAAAAAAAAAAAAGTACCTATTGTTAAAAATGTGGTAATTAAACAGGGAAATAGACCATCAAGAGAAGTGATGAATTAACTTTGGGTTTAGAAGTTCCTTTGGAAGAACCTATTAGGAGCCCCTAAGCTTGATTCAAGAACACATTGTGATTAAGATCTCATCACTCCACTGTAATGGCCCTTCTTGCCCCGAACTGCTGAAATCCTCAGGGAACCCAGGATGGCTGTTCAGACTCTCTTTAATCCCCTTAAATAAATAAATTAACAAGGCAGAATATTCTGCTCAAATAACGGCTGATGGATCCATTTAGCCTGCCCAGACATTTGGTACATATGAGTAAGATTTCAGCCTGATGAATAACAGACTTGTCAGGATTTTGTGTGTTCATAACCTTAAAACTGAGGGCAGAACACTCCAATGTCTCAGGACTGAGATCTTGCCAGTCAAGGGAAAAAGAAAATAAATATGCTCATATTTTCTTCCCCCAGCAATTGATCCTGGTATGCAGACCACTTTATCTTACATCTTTTGCCATATAGAATTAATCAACCCCAGTGAGCAGAATTTTGCTCTCTACAGCCCTATCCACCATCAAACATTAGGACTTTAAGCTTCCCCTCTGATTTTAGCAATTGCAGCCTGTTTCAATGCAAATGGTAAGTACTGCCGTTAAATCACACACTACTTTGTGGGTACATTATACAACCTTATATCTATTTTCCATTTTAGTGACAGCCTGCATAGCAGTTTGGGGAAGGAGTTTGAAGCCTATAAATCCATTGCATTATTCCACTACATTCCCACCCATGTTTTATGTGCCTGTCTTTATAAAAGAGCCCATTCTGCCTCTCCACACCCCTCCTGCAACCCCTCCCATCTGGGGATGATTTGGAGCTGAGAGGTGGCTGCAGTAGCTATCTCTATATATAAAATAGGTTTTTTTCTCCCCTTTTTCACTCAGCAATGCCTCAAGACTAAAACAATCTCTTGCTCTGGACAAGAGAGGAGGCAGGACAAGGCAGCTGACACAGCCACTCCGTGCATGAGCGTGCCAAGGTCAGGAGCAAGGTCTGCAGGGACACCCTCTGCTGTCTGTCCCTTTACTGAGCCAGAAGAAAAGGCAGCTTTTCCTGACTTCTTGCTGCTTTTTGAACTCACTCCTGCCTTGTGAAGCAAGACCTGGCATCAAGAACTTTTTTATCCCTGGGTTCTTATCATAGCATGCTGCACACAGGGCATGGGGAGGTGGGCTGCACTGGGAATAAAGATCCCAGTGCCTGTCACAGATGTCAGCAAGCAGGAGAGGAGGAGGAAGAATGTCCACCCGACCAGAAAATCCCATTGTCTGGAGTCCCTTCCCACACCAGGGCTGGGTCCAGCTCCCCCTGCCCCGGGGCACTGTGTCCTGCCACCAGGTCCCACCTGTCCCATTGCTGAGTGCCCTGCTCAGCTGATGGAAAAGCCTGGGACCAAACCCATTGAAACCACAAAGCTGCAGGCACCCCAGAAAATTAAAGCTTTAAACCAGTCTCAGCTTTAATTACTGCCTTTTTTTTAAAGTAGAGCCTTCTGGAGAGGGACTTTTCACAAGGGCATGTAGTGATAGGACAAGAGGGAATTATTTAGATCTGATATTGTCAAGAAATCCTTCACTGTAAGGGTGGAGAGGCACTGGCACAGGTTGTACAGAGAGTTTGTGGACATGCCACCCCTGGATGTGGATAAATCCAAAGTTGGACGGGGCTTGGAGCACCCTGGGATAGTGGAAGATGCCCCTGCCCATGACAGGGGGTAGAACAAGATAAGATTTAAGGTCCCTCCCAACCCAAACCATCCTGGAGTTCTATAATTCTCATTTTGAAAACCACTTTGGTCCCAACTGCATAATCCTCTCTGGAGTTGGAGTCACTTCCATTTACCCAGGTGACACCCAGGCAGACTCAGCTGCCAACAAGCCTGACTTAGTGATGGTTAAATCCTCCTCAGAGCAGCTTTAGCAAGGCTCAGTGTTCAGCTGCCAGGAGCCCAGCTCCAGTGCATCACACCCAACATGAACACAGCAGTGCCAGGCTCAGCTCCTGCCCAGCACCTGCAGACACCAGGAACTTTCCCCTGTGCTTTGCCACACTGCTTGCTTCAAACTCATAGCAGTGCTGGCAGGAGACTACACAAATAGATGAGGAAGAATTTTGTCACAGGCAAAGTGTGATTTTCCAGGGCTGGAAAACATTCTGCAATTCATAAGAGAGCAGAGATAAGGGAGTCAGGTATCAGCAGAGAGCTGGATGTGTTTCACAGGGTTCAGCTCTGCAGATGGAGGGGAGGGGAAACCAACTGCAAGGCTTCATGATTGAAAACACCTCAGGAAACAATAGGCTATTTAGTTTTAAATCTTGCCTTACATATTCCACTCCATGCTCTAATAAAGCCTACAGGAAAACTTCATTTTCCCCCGTATCCCAAAAATAAACACAAATCAACCGATGCATTCAAGTCTGACAGAAATATCCTTGAACTCAAAGTTATACAAACATAACCATTCATTTCCCTGGCTGCTGCCTCGGGGAAGCAGTGTTCCTCCAGCCAGGTGTTAAGATGCCACGTGCAATGTGAGTTAACCATGAAAAGAACTTTTATCACAGAATGGTTTGGCTTGGAAGGGACCTTAAACATTACCTTGTTCCAAATCCATTGCCATGGGCAGGGGCACCTTCCACTAGAACAGGTTTTTATAACGGAAGAAAACCAGCTGTAGCTCAGGGTGTCTGCTGGAAATGTTTTATTTTGAATTCAGAGTGTGCAAAGGGTGTACAAAGTGAACATGTTCTGCTGAACATCTCACTCACCATCATTCTGACCTTCCAGAAATTTCATAAGGCTTCTCCATAGCTCTTGTCACTTATGGATTTATTCTCATGTAGTCAGAACTGAGTTTCCAAAACACATCTTTCTTAACCTGAGTTTATGTGGTTCATAAGATACATCAAAAGCAGCTTCAGATTTCATTGCAAAGAACAACATGAAACAGCCATTCCCAACCATGCCCTTCCCTTCCTGCTTGCTTTAGACAACAAGATCAATAAGATGCTTTTAAAATTATTTTATTTCTCACACAGATCATCCCAGCATCACCAGTGGCTCCTCCCCAGTCACTGCTCAGCAGGCTGAGCCATAAAGGGTTAATTGTCCCTGCCCTGCAGTGGCAGCTCTGAGCACCAGGGCTGAAGCTGGATAAGGACAATTAGCATTTCTGAATCCAAACCTGGGAATCCTTCCCTTGAAACTCACAGGAGAATGAAAATCAGCTCTTTTCTCCCCCACAGCCCTGTGCTTGGGGTCACTTCCACAATAAACCTGTGCTAAACAGGAAGGTTTAGCACATTTCCACAATAAACCTGTGCTAAACAGGAAGGTTTAGCACATTTCCACAATAAACCTGTGCTAAACAGGAAGGTTTAGCACACTTCCACAATAAACCTGTGGTTAACAGGAAGGTTTAGCACAATTCCACAATAAACCTGTGGTTAACAGGAAGGTTTAGCACACTTCTACATTAAACCTGTGGTTAACAGGAAGGTTTAGCACACTTCCACAGTAAACCTGTGGTTAACAGGAAGGTTTAGCACACTTCCACAATAAACCTGTGCTAAACAGGAAGGTTTAGCACAATTCCACAGTAAACCTGTGGTTAACAGGAAGGTTTAGCACACTTCCACAATAAACCTGTGCTAAACAGGAAGGTTTAGCACAATTCCACAGTAAACCTGTGGTTAACAGGAAGGTTTAGCACACTTCCACAGTAAACCACTGCTACTGGTGCTTTAAGGAGTGAATTACAGAGTCACTGCCTGCTGAACCCAAGAGCAAGAAGCAGGTACAGCTCTATGGGACAAAGCCCAGACTGTGGTTATATTGCTTTTTCTGCAGAAATCTTTACTTTCAGGCATCAATCCTACATTTAATCTTAGCAAACCGCAGTTTCAGCAGACAATTAAAGCCCATTTGCTTTCCAAAGGTGAAATATAATTGTGGTTTTGTATCATTTTAAGTAGCTACAGAGATTCCACTCCAGGTTCCCAGCCACATGGGGACTGGCACAGTCCCTATCCCAGTTTACAGCATGACTGTCTGGTAGCACTTCCCCTTCCAGTTCTGAGGCTGGTACCAAGCAGAGTGTAAATCACAAATAACCAGGGCCCAGAATGTGGGCTCTATATTTGATTTCAAGTTCAAAGTTGAGAGTGTCAGAGGTGGAGGACTCAGATCTGTGTTTTGCATCAAAGCCTGTTAATATTTTGTCTAGCTCACCTCCATCTTGACATTCCAGAACAAGCCTCACTTGGGTGTGAAAGATAAGGCATGAAGAACATAAGGAATCCCTTCTTTTCCACATATATTATCAGAGCTGCTTGCTTTCTTGGAGGGAACAGGAGAGAAGCATGATCCCTCTACAGCACCCCATGGGCTGTTAAAAGTAAGGAATGTAATGGTAGAGACTCAGTTCAAAGAATCACAGAATGGTTTGAGTTGGAAGGGACATGAAGTTAATCCAGTTCCACCCCATGCCATGGGCAGGGACACCTTCCACTGTCCCAGGCTGCTCCAAACCCTGTCCAGCCTGGCCTTGGACACTGCCAGGGATCCAGGGGCAGCCCCAGCTTCTCTCAGTAACCAACTGCAGTGCTGCACCACCTTCTTAGTAGAGAATTTCTTCCTAATATCTAATCTAAATCTCTGCCCTCTTTCAGTTTAAAACCATTTTCCCCTGTCCTATCCCTCCATGCCTTCACAAAGCCTCTCTAACTCTCTTGCAGCCCTTTAGGTAATGGCAAGTGCTCTAAGGTCTCCTCAGAGCCTTTTCTCCTCCAGGCTGATCCTTGGAGGGGCTTTAGGGTCCTCTCCAACCCAAACCATTCTGGGATTCTATGAACATCACTGGCCCTGTCACAGACTGAAGGTGATTAACACAGCAGCAAAAGCAGCACAGAGTGCTCAAGTCACAGCTTTAATCCCAAACCATGTGGGAAGTCTTACAAAAATCTGAATATTCTTAAGCCACAAGAACTGTAAGAAGCCTGGCTGCACACCTGGATACATCTGCAAGGGTTGAAGGACAGGAGGAGCACAGGAACACCAGCTGGAAGCACTAAGCCAATATTCTGAGCCCAGCAAACCCCTCAAACACACATTTAACCTCCTTTCCTGCCAAGGGGATCTGAAGTGCATCTCTGCATTCTCATCTCAAAAGCAGAGGACAAGTGAATCAAGCCCAGAGCTCTGTTCTTATCCCAAGGTCAACCTGTGATCACTCACACAAAAAAAAAATTAAAAATTATTCTTCAATGAAGGAATGGCAGAGCACTAAGGATGAGAACTCACTTGTAAATCAGTTCTGGCACCTATTAAAACAAAATTTACTTTTCTATGTTAATTTCTTTGTCCTTCCTTTTGGCCTCTATCCTAAAAATTTGAGACTTAGAGCAGAACTGAAAACATCGCAAACCCAAAGTTTACATGAATAATAAGTAAGATTTATTACTACTCATACTTTGCTAGTCACAAAATTTGCCTGTACCTCACCATGCTCTTTGCACCCTGAGTTTGCCATGCCAGAAAGACAAAGCATCACAAGAGCAGCTACAATCATTTTGTGACATTGTGTGTTAAAACAATGACTCTGACTGCACTTTTTACAGCTGCCTCTCAAGCTACACCATCAAGTTTTCCAAACTTTGGAATGTTTTTTTCACCAGAGAGAAAAAAAACAAACAAACAAACAAAAAACCCTGGATGGAGTAGGTGTAGGGTAAAAATAGGCTGTGCAATTTTCCAACCCATTTTCCAAATTTTTAAATTAATACCTTCACCCTTCCTGTCTAGCATAATTGCCAAAAAACAGTTTGGCCACTTGCAAAGATTTTGAAAACTGCTGCAAGTCTAAATCAGCTCTGCAAAACAGAATGGAAGCCAAACCAGCTCCCCCATTCATACACACCTGCCATAAATAAGAGGGCAAGAAATTCCTCCTGAAGCCACGGTAAAAACTTTGTTACAGTGCTCTAAGTAATAGCAAATAAATCCACCTGAACTGCTTCAGCCAGCAGGAAAAAAAAAAAAAAAAAGCCAAGTTGCTTCTGCAACATTCTAGCAGAAAAATGGTCAGCTCTAAGCTAGATAACAGTGAAGAAAATAAATGTTTATATGCAAAATATTCACTTGGAATTTAGTGCTTAAGAAGCTGTCTTGTGTATTTACAGCAAGATGGGAAAGGTTTTCCTGAGCAGCTCTGCAAAGGTGGACAAGGCTGAAGTTCTCAGGAATGTTGCTCAGCCTGTGATGGAGCTGGGTTTGCAGAGTTCTCTGCTGGCCCCATCCTCCTGTGACAGTGGGAAAAAAGGGAAGGAGCCAGGCCCAGCCATGGGGTGGATCTGGGGAAAGGGAGAGGGGAGATAGAGCTCCCCAAACCCCATCTCTGAGCAAGAGGCTGAGCCTGAGGGGCAAACAACCAACTGCCCCAATCCCAAAAATCTTATCTGAACCTTTTCCTTCTACACCTCAACATGCTGCATCAGCAAAAGCTTAAAGGATTCATTCCATATTTTCATTCAAAAAAGCCATTTAACTCTCTGAGTTCCTGAGCTCACACAACACCCTCCTTCTTCCCACCCTTGCTGGAAAGTTTCTGCTCCCTCCCTCTCTCAGGTGCACATGGCTTGACACTGACATTTTGCTTTCCCCTCTAACACATCATCAGAAAGAACAAATCCTTCTCCTGACATTACAGAGCCTTTAAAAGACTTCCAGTGCTCACATCCAGAGGCTTTTCATTTGTGCACTGACTGTTTGCAGCTTTTGCTAAATAAACTCACTGCTGCTGGTTGCCTCTTGAATTAATCCTGGACCTGATTTTCTAATGTCCTGGGGATAATCCAAAGGCAGAAGACATCTGGAAATCCTCCATCACCTTGGGAAAACAACATCCTTTTTTCCTCAGGACACAACTGCTTTGTAGTAAATACATGGGGTATAGTGCATTAGCTACCACGTGAATAAAATCCCATTATTATTGTTGAAGAGGTCGTCTCAAATCAGGTTTGCTGCAGCAAGTTTTATTCTTTATTTACCTGCACTACATTTTCCCAGAAGCCAGAGGCTGTAAAATCCACAGTTTATAAAGCAAGTTAAAAAATTCTTACCAAAACAAATGTGTAATTTTTTTTTTAAGTGACTTCCCACACAAAGGTGTCTCTGAGCTATCCATTAGCTCCCAGTGAGCTACATCTCATTGAACAACTAAATACTCTTTGTAGAGGGAGAAAACACACAGCAAGTGCAGAGAATGTATTCCAAAGTCAGAAACTGGGGCAATGCTCCTCCACAACTCATCAGAGCTCTCCAGGATCACTGGGGCATCTGACCTGGGCACAGGACACAGGAAAGGACTGGCCAGACAGGCTTGTTCAAAGGATAAGACTTAAAAATCCAGTGCTTACAAACCTCTTGCCCACTGAAAAAGAAGCTGGAGGGAGAAAAATATACCATGACCCAACTCTTTGTGTGCTGTTCTGTACAAATATCTCTTCATTTCATAAAATCCAGCTGTCTTCAAACAAAACTGCTGGTCCACAGGGTGGGATGGGTGTCCAAATGGGCAGCCCCAGGAACCACATCAGCAAACCTCACTCAGAGCAGAGGCTGATTCACTTTGTTCACACGAGGACAAACCAAAGCCAAGCCCAGACCTTTCTCCCCATGCGCCATTGATTTTTGTATTTTACTCAATTTGAGAAAACATGGGCATTCACTCAAACACTGACTAGCACAAAAATAACTGTATTATGTGCATTATGGTCCATTTTACATTGTAAGGTTTATTTCAGCTGTGTTATTTTGTTTTCTGAAGGCACAGTGTGGAGACCTAGCGAATGAAAAGTGAACTGTTAAGATCCTTAGATACCTCTCAACTCCAATTCTGGTTTTATGGTGCTGTAATCAACTTCTAATCCACACAAAAACATTTCAATCACACTTTAAAAATGTTTTGCAAAACTCTTGGCATAATGCACTTGCTGTACTTCATTACACTTGCCTGCCCTCAAGTTCCAAACAGGAGTGAAAAAAGATACCTCTCTGTTTCCTTTTTTAACAGTCTATTGGATTTTCCTACTACTTCATCTGTAGGAATATTGTCAACCATTAATTGTGTTTATTGGATAATCCATTAGATTGGTTTAACCTCCTTTTTTTTGTTCCCTGCATTAACAGCAATGTTCTGAGCACTCTTCACCCTTGTGATGTTCCAAAGATACTTTGAAATTTTTAGGTGGCATTAAAAGTCTTCATAGCCCAGAGTCTCAAAGGACAAACTTTAAAATAATCCCATTTATTTTTCCAACTCCCCTTTTAGGTGATGTCGCTCTGCTGCTTCTTCCCTTTTGCTACTGAGATGTAAAATCAGATGAGTCTGACTAGCTCCACCTCTGCTTTATAAATAAGGAGAAAAGCCTCCATAAAGAACGTCCCTCACCTTTTTGGAGATAATTTGGGGTGTCTGCAGAGGGTGGAAGGTGAAGAAAGCAGCATGGCTCCTCAGTGTCACTGTCACCCCAAGGACAGGCACAGTGCCACCACCTCTGCTGGGCCAGGGTCTGCACACGGAGCTGCCTCCATGAGCAGCCAGAGGAACCCCGAGATTTTAACGTGTCCTGGTGAGGAGGTTGTTGCTGTTGGTCACCAAGTGATTCACACAGACACAGCTCAACGTGTGACAGGAAAAAGAGAGAGCTTTATTCCGTGGTTCCAGTATTTATAAACACTTGACAGTGACCAGGGATTGGATAGTCAGGTTATCACCTTCCCAACCACACTGGCTGTGAGAGACATCCATCAAAAGGCATTTCTTTAATGGAATGTATAAACATCTATGTTTATAGTTATTTTCCTTGGAAAGTGGCTAGAAACCATGAAAACAAGATCAGAAGGTTTAATTCTCAGGGTGACAGGAGGTGACCAAGGTTAATTCTGCAGATGCAGACTTGGGCTTCCCGTGCTGGGAACTGCAAAATAAAACTCAGCCTGAACACTTTCCAAAGCATACTTCATTAGGCTTCAATTATAAAGCACAATTAGAGGAGCACAGAACAAGAAATGGTGGGTATTTCTCCCTCTTTATGGCATTTCTTTCTCTCCCACACTGTCCCATATACCCAGTCACCGTGACCCTGGGCTGTGCTTCCTACACTGCAGGATGACTGCAGCAGGGCTGGGGGAGGAAAAGGCAGGAACCCCCTCAGGCTCTCACTCCAGACTTTTACAACCCCAGGCAAATACGTAAAGGACACTTAGTCACAGTGATTCATGCAGCAAATCATTCTGATGGCACATTCTCCTCCATCCACACAGATCACACTTCTCAAATCCTAACAAAGTTTCTTTAATTTTTTCTTCTGGCTGTCTGACACACTGCAGACTATTTTAAAGATGACTGAAAAACAAGCTACCCAAGATAGTTAAATTTGCTGTACAGTGGTTTTCTTCATAAGAAATATTCCAGGGGAAGGAAAGTAGTCCAGGGGTTTCCACAAATCAAAATGGGTAGAGGATATACCAATTCCTGTAGGACTCATAATACAGACTTCAAAAATCTAAATGCCACCACTAGAAAAGGGATGTCTGTTTGTGGTCAAGCTCCAGTTGTAATTTCAGCAATAAAAGCCCTTGATCAGTGCAAGCCTTTACTTTCTGATTGTCTCAAGTGATTCATGATTTCAGCCTCAAAGTGGTTCAGCCTCAAAGAACATAGAAATAATTGCTTGTTATTGGACATATCAAAGCTGTGAATAAAGTATTTTGCACCATGTTCTTCTAGGCTGATTTCAGGGTTTTACAGACCCTTGAAATGAGTTTTCCAGATCTGGTAAGTCAGTTGAAGATGGCAATAGGCTTCAAATAAAAAGTGTAGAAATATTATGCTTACCCATACCTGAAAGGTAAAATACTTCAGGTGGTTTCTACCTAAACTTACCCTGAGAAAAAAAATATCAGGGAATATCATAAGAAGGGAAAAGTTCCATTATTGACAATTTGAGCTTGGTACAAAGGATGATCTAAATAGACTTAGCAGCTGCTCCTGGACTTTCTGGAGTATTAGAGCCTTTCACCAACAAGTATTCAGGCTCTGAATAGCAATAACAAGAACACAAATTTGAATGAGACTCAGCTTCAGCTCCCACATCTAAAACACAAGGAGGGTGGCATCAAAATGTGGTGAATTAGAGTGCAGACACCTGGTCCTGAAAAGTCATGCAGAAAACTTAGTTTATACTGCTTCGCCTTATTTCTCATCAAAATAATTTGGAGGCTTGAACATGAAACAGATTTGTTGAATTCACTAGGGAGCCAGAGAGAGTCATCACACAGTAATGGAAAGGCAGATTTTTTTATTGATTCAAATTAAGGGTAATTTATTGGAAAAAAAGCCACAATTTGCATGAAAGATGTTGCTGAAAGACGCAGCAGTCTAAGTGTGTTTTGATCTATTTGACTCACACACACAGAGCCTGGTGGGTGCAGAGAGCTCTGCAGTCACTGCCTCAGCACCCAGCAAGAGAAAACCAATTGGTCCTGAGACAGCTCAATCCTTTGGCACCTCAAGTTTCTCCCCTCTTTTACTCTATCATGAGCAGTCTGGTCATTCTTCTCCTCCCTGACCCTTCCAAGCAATGAAATTGAATTATCCTCTGGTTCAGAAGGTCCCAGGACCCCCAGTCAGAGGATTTTGTCCTTAAAGTCTGAGGAGCCTTTGTTGCACAGCTCCTGGAAACAGAGCAAACCTGAACTATCCCAGGGAGACACCTGAGTGTCTCAGACCTAAAAACATCGGTGTTTTCTACATCACAGCCACGTGCCAAGGGAAGGCTGCTGCTCCATGGGGAAGCTGCTCAGTTCTTCCAGGTTTGCCATTTCTCAGATGTAGATCGAATCTTTGCAGATAAAACCGGACAAACTGATATTACAGCAGTCTTGGAGCAACTCTGGGGCACTTGTGCACATGGAAACATTTCCTAAACTAAATATTCATCTTTTAATTGCCAGACTCCCTACAGCCAGAGTTACAGGGACAGGAAATTAATCCCAGAGTTTTACTGGAGTGTGGATGGGACCAAATGGGCACTGCCCAGGCTCCCCAGGGAATGGGCACGGCCCCGAGGCTGCCAGAGCTCCAGGAGCGTTTGGACAGCGCTGCCAGGGATGCCCAGGGTGGGGTTGTTGGGGGGTCTGGGCAGGGCCAGGAGCTGGGCTGGGGGATCCTGGGGGTCCCTCCCAGCTCAGGATATTCTGATTGTTTCCTCATCCTCCTGAGCAGTGGCAAGGAATGAGATTCCCATGTGATCCCAATCCTTCAACCCCACCCAGAGGACTGGATTCCCTTCCCCAGCTCTTGAGACAACCAGGCCATTTCTCCTGGAGCTTCCACGTTTCTGGAAATGTTCTGGGAACAGCCAAGTGTAAAACACCAAGAGAGAGACAGAGACATTTCCCTGCCTTCTCCCCATCCCTCGCTGCCGTCCCTGTGCCACAGCCCAGCCGGGTTATCAGCCATGGAATTAATCTCTGTGAACAGGCTCTTTGTGCCACGTTCCCACATTATTGAACTCTGCAAGCTAAATTTTCCCAAGGGATTTAAGCCAGTTTTCATCTCTGTGAGCACGCTTGGAAGGCTTGGGGATTTGAGAGAAGCGATTTCTCTCCCCCAGCCACAGAGTGGCTCCTTTAACACATTCCCACATTTGCATTTTGCCATTTGCATATGCACAGTTTAATGCCAGAGCAGCACGTAAACAGGACTGTTAGTTTCATGAAAATCTGACTTTTGGGGGGAATTGCTTTGTGCAAAACATTAGTAAAAAGCAGGATCCAAAGTAAATCTTACAGTGAAGGGAGAAAAACCCACTTATTACAAGAGTAGGAAAACTGCATGAAATGCTGAGGAGCCTCTTACAAAGGCAAATTATCCCACGGCGTAGATGGCAAAGGGATCATTTACATTCCCAGTTCATAAAAAGCAGTGATTAATACAGCTAGAGAAAATGTAAAATTTAATGAGTAACTGAAGTGTTCAAACAAACTGCCAGTTTAATAAAGCAGAATGACACGGCCAAAGTGTTGGGAATAAAATCCCAAGGTTCTGTTAGCAGAGAGAAAATTCAAGGATGGAGTGAGAAAAAGAAAAGGTGATTTAACATCAAAGGAAATAATTACTCTTCATCTAAATAAGAATTAGAATGAACATTTATATTGTCTTGTCTTCCCCTCTGAATGTCTCCAAAACTCTTATTTATTTTAGTTTATATACTTAGCTAATTAAAGCTCTAAAATAATATAAATTTTTATGGGCCTTTTTCAGAGAAAACCAGCATAACTAAAAACAGGCCCAGGCACTTTGAATATTGCATCAAGGTTCTATTAGTTTTCATGGTGCAATTTTTTTTTTTTTAAACCCTGCCTCCTGCTGCACTAATTACAATCTTATTTTTAAGCAATTTTTTAAAATTACACGTGGACTGCAGACTTTCATTCTTAATGGCTTGAATTTAGCAATAACCTGCACTGAAGCTGGCAAAGAAAATATTGACCCAACGTCTTGGCTGATGCAAAGGGGACCCTTGCTGATGCTGTGCTGTTGGTGCAAGCTGTGTTTGCAGGGTGCTCGACCTCTGCAGCTCCAGCCCTGCAAATCCACTCCCTCCTCCAAGTGCTGAGCTGGGTCCAGCTCATCTCCTGTCTCTCCAGTCTTGGCTCTGCAGGCCAACATTGCACTGTTATTTATTTTACCCCTTTTCTCTGAACACAAACCCAACGTGAGCAGCCTGTGATGGAGGGCCAGGGAAGGCCAGGGTGCTGCTGTGCAAGGGTGATAAAAACTCTTCACTGAGAGCTTTTCACTCTCACAATGTGCAGCTGAAATGTCTGTGAAAAAGACAGTCCAGCTCCCTCCAGAAATATTACTTCACTCAGATATTTCTCACAACTACATCTTCCTCTCCCAACATCCACCTACTACATACAGGCTATGCAATATGGTCACAAATAGAACCATGGAGAGATGCTACTAATAACTTGCCTTTGCAGCTCCAAATATTCAGCTATTAGAGTGGTGAGACAGATCTATCCAGAGCATTGCAAAAGTCAAGATGCCCTCTGAAAACCTGCCCATCATGGGAACAGCTTGACCTCAAAATGCTGAGGTGAACAGATGTAAGACAAGGCAGAATTGAGGGTTCTCGAGGAGACTTTTGGAAAGCACCACTTTGCATTCATGCAGCACTGTCATCATAGCCTCAGCACCCCTCCTGTAATTAGGAGCTTCTCCATGAGGATACAGCCAGACATTTTCATTCCAGGTATGTTTATCATGTTGGAAGTATGGCACAATGAGTACTCTGAGTGGAACAGAAGTAATGGAAGCACAAGAGCCCATGCCACGCTCTGACACACAGTCATTATTTCCCAGTCTCTGATGTTTGCATGACCTGCTGCTCACAAAACACATCTGCAGAGAGAGGACTCTTCCCACTCTCACAGCAAGGACTGGCTTAGTTTCAGACACTGCGAGGTTTGTGAGCTTTTTGTTCACCCTTTTTCACTCCCTCGTACAGTTACTTTTATTTTTACTGTCACATCGGCAAAAATCAATGAACTGAGAACACAGCTGCTAGAAACACTTGTTAGAGACACTTGGATACAACTCAAGATCCCCCACACAAACTCTCCCTTTGCAGTGTCTGTAACACCCAGAAGAGGATAAGGAAATGGCAGCATTTCCAGGAAAATAAAAAGGAAGAAAAGCCAGTTTTAGTGAAGAGACCCTGAGATTAGCTCAGCTGGTCAGAGCCTGGTGCTAAAAACACCACATTTGGTGCTTCAGCCCCTGTATGCACTATTCCCTTAAGAGTTGGACTTGATGATCCTTGTGGGTCCCTTGCAACTCAGATTATTCTGTGATTCTGTAAAACTGATGATCAAACTCCTAGCCTGTTGTTATTAGATGAGTCTACCATCATAATATTTAGAACTTGGGTGTAAGTGCAACCAAAAATTCAACAGCTCAGGCAGTTCTTGCAGTGTGTGTGTCCTGAATGAAGGGCATGACTCCAGACCTATCTCTAGGAGGCAAAACTGCAAAGAGATTTGGCTTCTTGAGCTACAAAACTTCTCTAGCCATAACTTCAGCTTCCAAATTTCGAAAAGAAGGCAGGAACCCATCATGTCTTCTGAGGTCTTCTCTTGTCCCTGCCTCAAACGTGTGACATTGGCTCCTCAACACAGCAGGCTCTTGGCAGTGCCATCAATTTTCATTTCATATCACAGGGCTGCATTGATACCTAGCAAGAGTCCCAATCCACTAAAGCCTATTTCCCTCTAGGGACTTGGGCATGAAAAGGAAAAGCTGCTGAACAGAAGGCAACATATCTTCCTCTACATTTATATCCAGAGACATGTCTGCCTGCAATGGCAAGTAGGAAAAACAAGTGTCACCTCAGAGAAGAGTTCTGTCTCCTCATCTGTTACCTTCCTCAGCAGAACAATGGCTCTCTGAGGGGCAGACAAGGCTGAATGGGTTGTACCAGATTGTTTTCAGCTGCAGGCAATATTTATAATCACTAATTTATATGCAGAAATATTTATAACCAGTAAACTTGGAGACTGTCATATTGGTAAAAGCTGCACAAGCCGTGTCACAGCGTGTTCTGCACAAATCCTGCATCCCTTTAGGTGGGAACAGGATGCAGAGGAAAACAAAAACTATACATAATAGGAAACTATTAATTATCCTCTATCAGTATGAACTCTCAGAAACATCAGCAGCAGGAGAAACCACATCTTCTGAATGCAAGTAAATGAAAAATAAAATGCACCTCTATCTTCTGAAATGCCACCTCTCCAGCAGTTACTGTGGAGCATGAAAACAGATTCACAGCTGTCCACTGCTTCTGCCGGTTTTTGATTTCCCTCTGTTCCCCTGGGGAGGGGGTAAGAGACATGCACTGCTCACATGGGTGCTCAGGGGCAGCAGGGCTGCATTTTCTGGGATCCTAAAGGGATCCTAAAGGGATCCTAAAGGGATCAGTGCCATCCAGCAAGAACACTTCACTCCCTAGGAGCTGCTCTCTCATCTCCACTGACACTGCCCATAAGTTCAGAAAAGACCTGTAATAGACTGGTGAGGACTCTGAGATGTCCTGATCTGCCCATCTCATCCAGGACTCAGCCTGTTCAGCACAATAATACAGAGATCAGCAAACTCAAACCACAATTTCTTACCCACCTGCACATGGAGCAGCAGGTCTGGAGCTGTTCTCCAGGCCTGTACAATAAATGCTACTATTGGTACAAAAAGGTGGCTTTATCCAAAAAGCAGATGTTATCACTCCTGAAAGACCCACTACTGTGCACAGCAACAATTGGAGAGTTATTTTATTTCTGTGCTTATCTAATTTCAGACAACACTGAAGCACCAATGTGGAACTGCAAACAAAAGAGATGCACGGCAGGCTTCGAATCGTCTACCAAAACTCTGTTAGGTTTATCTCATGCTTAATTGATTAATCACAGGCAAGACTTCCACAAGCAGTGTGTGTGCCCCCAGCACATCATTAAAGATTATGTTCACAGATACTCTGTTTAGACAGCACTGTGTTAAATCCCAGCAAATAACTTGGTCACTGAGATGTGCGTGGAGCCCGTGAGGAGGGAAGCTGCTAAAACAATTATGTAATTATGTGAAAAAGCAGTGGGTAAACTGCACATCTTGATTCTTCCTGGGCATGAATGCTTCACCAGGGCTTCCTCTTCATCAGATTTGCTAGGGAAAAATCAGAGCCACTGCTACCGTGTTTCCCTATAAGAAATGTCAGATACTCTGACACAGTTTTTCTCTCACACAGCTGAGGAGCTCAGGGTAAAGGAAAACACCAAGATCTCCATGCAGCAGGCAGAACTGCAGCTCATCGATTGTCATCCTTCCCTTGACAACTCCTAGCAAACCACTGTAGCTGCAGGGAATTTCTTGTGGTCCAGAAAGGCTGCTCCAAGTCCCACAAAGGCCACAGTCTTTATTTAAACCTGTCAGCAAAGCAGCCAGAAATAGATGTCCCTCTGCTGCGCTGCTGGGGTTACACAAACTAGTAGCAGGTAACAAGGGATTTCCTCAAAAGTCTTTCACAAGCCACTTTCTTGGTACTTTTATTACCATGACAGAGGAAAAGGAGAGTGTAAGAAACTCAGCTGACAGCATGGCAGCCCTTTGCCTCAGGCAAAGCAGAACGAATTCTCCTCGTTCCCAAATCTCTGCAATTCATAGCCCAGGGCTGTGCCTCATTACTCCTGCCCAAGCCAAGGTTGCTACAACCTCGGTGTCACTCCAGCACAGGCTCCTCTTGCTGCCAACTCCTCTGAAAGCTGAAGCCATGGTTTATCCAGCTGGAAAGCTGTTCTCTGCTGCAGAGAGGTTTGGAAAGAAGAAAAAATGTTTCTGGAATGAGGGTCATTACAAGACAGACTTTATAAAATAAAATGAGAAATATTAGAGTGTGAGGGAAAGGACTGAGTTGCAGCCAGCAAGCAGCAGTGATTGCTCAGCAGCAACATGAATGAGTTCACAAAGTTCACCCGTAATAAGGATGTTGGATTGGTGAGGATGTAGCTTTTGTCTGGATAACCTGAATAATTTCTAATTTGTCTGTGGCCTGAATAAGAAAATGGCATGTTAATAATGCTGTATATGCATTTTTTCCTCTTTAAATTTAGTGCAAGTTCAACACTGTCACAGAGACAAAGTTAAATAGCTCAGAAAAACCTTTCGGCTCAGTGGCAAAAGGAACTTATCAAGCACTAAAAGGAAAAACATTCTAGACAGTAACATGCAGGAGTTCTGCATGCATGACTTGTGTTTGGATTTCTCCTCTCCAGCAGACAAACTAATAATGATGGGGCAGCCACAAGGCCCCTGTACAAAAGAGAACAAATAAAGCCCAGCTCTTGCCATGGCTCTGCTGCCAGGAATGCAGTTTGGGGTCATCCTCATCATCCTCACACAGGACCTGGTCTGGGCAGGGGCTCATGAAGGAGGAAAAACTTGTGCTTGTCCTGCAATTTGGGGAACAACATTCCTGAGCCTTGAAAAGCACCAAGGTGTGAGCCTTAGGGAAAACCACTCCTTCTAAAAGACAACATTAATCTGGATAGAAGCAGGTTTTGCTGTTTCAGCAAGGGGATGTTGTTTTATTTTATTATTAGATATTTTTTAGCTTGTGTCCTCTCTCCACGATATGGGCCTTGTGGAAGGATTCTAAGGACAACAGTTTCTTGCTTCCTCCCTGTGAACTTTAGTGCTGACCCATGAAAACCCAGGGCTTAATGAATCATTTCCATCAGCATAAGGGTTTCAGACCTGAAATTCAGAGTGACCCTGAACTGAGAACTTTTCAATGCAAAATGCAAAACTGTCAGACATGTTAAATCTTCCAGGGACAAGACTCATGTGTATGAAAGCATTCCTAGAATTTTCACTGGTGAGCTGATTTTGGATTTGTTTTGAATGAATTTTCACTAATGTTGAAAGATCAAAATATTCCTGAAATGGGGGAGTTTGAAATGGGAATTAAATTCTGTCAAGACATGACCAGACCTTCCTTGCAGGTGTCTGAAAAAGAATATCCTTCATTGCCTCAGGACTGTGTCTTCACAGCATCTTTTTTTTTTTTTCCAGCTCCAGAAGAGAGGGGAGAGGAGCTCCATCCAAGAGGACTCCACGTTTACAAGACATTGGCTGGGTTCTCCTTCCTGTCAGACTGCAGCTCCTGCAGCCCTTTGATCACCACCCAGTCCTCACCACTGCTGGCTTTGTCATTCATCCAAGCTCCCTTGTACACAGCCTGGGCACCTTTCTCCTAAAGCACCACGCTTCTCACTGGATGACTGGGAAAACAAAACAGGGCTGGCTGGTGCTGCTGCACTCTCAAATTCTGATTTCAAGGTGATTTGTGCTCCCTTCCTCCTTATTTCACAGGGGTGGGAGGGGAAGCCAGAAGCTCTTTTTGTGCTTGGAGCCAAACAAGGAATTAACTCTCCCAGCAGAGTGTGTGCTGTGGTGTGCAGGAATGTCAGGGGGACAATCCACGCCATGGTTCCATGAAGCTGATTGAAACACAATTACACAGCAAGCCAGGGCCTCTTCTCTGAGCCTCCCCAGCCTCCTGTGCTTCTTAGGAACAATTATTACTGCAGATGACTTCAGATTGCAGCTGGGATGGACTTAGGTTCAATCTTATCAGAGGGTTTCAGACATTCTGGGTGAGGAGACTAAAGTTAATTGCACCAAGTATGGCACAAAGGGAGTAATTTGGAGGAAGTTATCTTCCAGTGACAGGGAAGAGTTGGTGAACAGGTTAGTGAACGATCCTAATGCTTCTCCAGTGCTGGAAAAATAAAGAACTGAAGAATGTGTTTTATGATCAGATGAATGGGAACATTTACTCACTTTAAGCCAGTCAATTATTGCACTTACATCCTTCCCCAGCCCACTAAATTTCATCCAGGAAACGGGAGGAAGCAAAGGCCTCTCGTTTCTCCATTCTTGTGCTACTTCTGGGATAAGGTTAAGGCAGAGTTAATCAGCATTTGCAAGTTATATTTAAGGCTGGCAACATGTGAAAGACTAAAAGCCCAGCAGAATAAAGTCCTTTAATTGAGTCACAGCACAAGCACAGCATGGCTGGTGGGAGTATAAAAAGCCAGAGCGCAGCTATTCATTAGGAATGAATATGGAAGTTAACCTAGGGAGACCCTGGGAATAAAAGAGACCCATTTGCTCCCTGGCCTATTTACTGAGAGCCACGTAAACACAGGGGCAATTAAACCTGAATACAAACACAGGCAGCACAGCCAAGGCAGGACAGAACATGGTCCTGCAGCCAGGACCAGGGGCAGCAGGGCTGAGCACTCTCCTCTACTCTCCTTTTGCACAGACTCTTGCTTCCTGTTCATCTTTCCTTGGGATGCTATGGCTTTTTGCTTTTTATAAACAAAGCCAAGTTTAATGTCTGTGAGAAAAGGAGGAAGGATGGACTAGGTAGCAAAGCAGTTGGGAGTGCCTCAGTAATGTATTCAGGCCGTTAAGGATTTCATTAGGTTTACTAAAAGGTCATTAATGATAAAATATCTTCTTTTATTTTACCTACTTTCTAAACATTATAGTCTATTCTGCCATTCAAGCTTGCACCCCACTGACATTAATTAGCATGCTATATATTAAGGAGAGCTTTTAATGAGCTGTTATTTCATACGATTTTATTGGAGAGCCTCATTGTTCAGCTTAATAGCAGAAAATGACAACTCTAGAAATTGCTTTGATAGGACTGCAGCACTGAGGCAGTTATTCAATCTCCATCTTGTTCCTCAGTTATTCCTTGATGCTGAAAGCTCTGCCTAAACCCCCTCATTGTGGTTTGCCATGATCCACTGGGTGTGGGGAAAGCTGTGGGCAAGGAACAGCCCCCAAAGCACAGAGTGGGGTGTGAGCAGCCTCACACACAGCTGCTGGCTCTGCTGCACAGCAGAAAGCAGCAGCAGCGAGGCCCACCTGTGTACAGAATGGTTTGGCCACATTTATACATCAAATATCAGTTTTAGTTTCACTTGAATCTTAAGCTATACATTTGCATTTATTCTCCAAGTGTCTGCCTCACAGAATGGTTTGGGTTGGAAGGGACTTTAAAGATCATCCCAGTTTAACCCCCTGCCACCTTCCACTAGGCCAGGTTGCCCCAAGCCCCACCCAAGCTCACCCTAAGCCACTTTTCCCAAATTCTGACCAAAGCAGGTGAATTGAGAACAAAAGGAAAAGTTGTTCTCCCTGTGCTAAAGCTTTCATTGCTCTGAAAGCCATCTGTACCACCTGGACAGCAGGAGAGCAGGATCAGGGAAAAGTGGTAACAAACAGGGAAGGGAAAAAGGGAAAGGAGAAAGGGGGCAGGGACTCAAAGTGACAAATTGGTAAATGAGCAGGGCACAGAAATCTAAACCCAAACCCATCCTGACCACTGGAGAGCAGGATCATAAAGAGTGGCTCTAAGACACAAACACAAAGGACAGCAACAAGGTGAACTTCCCAAAAGGAGCCGTGCATCCACACCTACAGACTGCTGAAGGTGGTGCAAAGATCACCTTGACTGGCTTCTCCCCCTTTACAAAGTACCCATTAACGGGATGAAACCACCACCACACCTGAATTATTCAGATGTATGTATTTTCTAAATTAAACAATACTGAAGATGAAGCAGAGGAAAAAAAAACCAAACCAAACAATCTAGGAAGGAAGTGCAAACATGCATCTGCAGTTTGCTTTCAACTTAGCTAACTGCTACATTTTGATAAACAAAATACTGCAAGATGTGAAAATGGAGTTGTTAAAGAGCTTTGTAGTACTCTAACTGCACAGGTACACTGCCACGTGAAAAGATGAGATGGAGGAAATGGGATTATGGATCAGATGTTCTCCTGAATGAGCAATATAGAGAAGAAAGAAGAATAGACTGAAATTGTATTTTTTTTTCTGGAAAAACAAAGCATTGGAAGGTAGAAAGACAAGATGCTAATGTATCTAAGAAATGATGTTTTAAAACTGAACTTCATTACAAGAAAGAATAAGTTGGAATTTTTTTCAGTTCTTATCATTTAGTTTGGCTTAGAAAAAGCACAATGTGCACACTAAAATAATTCAGCTCTTTAAAAAAAATAAAGAAAGTGTTGTTGTAACCAAACATCTTCTCATTTGCATGGGATTTATATCACTGCATGTCTATTGGCTTCAAAAGAACAATAAAAAGGTAATCAAAGAAATTGTTGTGCTCAAGGGACCACATTATGCTTTTATTTCTGAAAAGCTTGATCAAGCAATTTTTTTTAAAAACAGTTGATTCATTCTATTTATAACACAAGTATGCTACTTACCTGGAGGTTGTCATACATTTGAAAAACCCTGACATCTGAGTTTTCAGAAAAACCCTCTCATTTTCTCTCTAAGATGCTACTGGAAACCATAGGATTTTAAAAAGCATCATTAAGAAATGCTCCCAAGTTAAGCACATCTTGCAAGTAACAGCAAGTGAGTAACACACAATTAAGAATCCTGTATAATTGGAAGAAGTTTGTTCAAAAGCTCTTTGAGGTTCTTATTCAGAAAAGCATCCCTAATTAGGAAACCATTTAAACATTTCCTAAGTTAAAGCTGTGTTAAAGTATCTGGGACAGGGTGGAGAGGAACAGGAGCAGTAAAAACTGATGCCTTGTGGGGGATACCTAAAATGAGAGGCCAGACAAAATTAAGAGAATAAAAAGCAGTTCTATTTATTGAAGGGCATTCAGGTACATCCAGGTCAGACAAAGCCCCCCAGGGGCTGCACCCAAAATGGACCAGGGGTCACAGGGGTTTCACACTTTTATGAGTTTGGTTCATTTGCATATTGGGGGTTAATATTCCAATTACAGCTTCAGGTAATGAAGTCATTTACCCCAAATTTGCTGCCCCTGACTCACTTTTGTTTCCATCTCTGGGTGCCTGAGGCAGTGAGGTGTCCTTGATTGCCAGGCCTGGAGAGGAATTGTTGTGTCTGCCCAAACTGGGAAAGCAGCAGCTCCCACTGTGTGTGGAGTTTAGAGTTATACACTGAGAACTGCAGGGTTACAAATAGATGGGAAATATAAAAGCTGAAATCCTAAGGCATCCATACAGCAGGCTCTTTCCTACAGGGAGCAATCCCTGAGTAAACCCCCAGCCTGCATCTGGAGCATCCTCCCTGCTGCTGCTCTCCTTGGCTGGGGAGGCAGGAGCAGGCAGGCAGAGCCATCACCCCGGGCTGTTCCAGGCACACAGAGCCCTGCCTAACTCCCATGAGCTCCCCACAGCACCTAAAACCAACAGAGCCCCAACCAACCCCAGTCCTGCCACGGCATCTGATGTTTCCAGACGTGATGGGGAAGGAAAACCATCCTGTTCCAGCAGAACAGCTGCATTTGTTGCCCTCTGTGTTACTGCACACAGGCAAATTGTGCTTTCCTTGTGGGATCACAGAAGGGCCTGTGTGTGGCAGGAGGGGCACTCAGGCACACACCCTGGTGCTGACACAGGAGCTTATAAACACTATTAATTTATTACAATTGATTAAACAGCATGGGGGTGGGGAGGAGGAGGTCTCTGTGGGATGCCACTGGTTGTGGGGTGGGGGGAAAGACATTTCCTGTGAGCTTGTGATGCTGAAGTTTCACTGGAAAGCTGTCTGACTGAGCCCTGCCTCGTTCTAGGAACAGAGCCACAGGATCTGTGACTAACACAGCATCCCAAGCTACTGAGAGAGCGAGCAATGCTCAGATTTATCACCCTTCTCAGTCGCCAAGAAATGATAATATATCAGCTCAATCAGCACCGTTCATTTCCCATATTCTGGCCTGAATCTTTATTAAGTGGAGCCCAGAACACTGGCAGCGTTTAACCAACCTGTTCACCAAGTGCTCAGTAAATACTACAGTCAGCAGGCATAAAATAAACAATTTCTCTTCAGCCAGCCCAGCCCTGTTCCAGAGCCCTTCTGTGCTAAGAGCCATAAACTCCAGATCTGATTGAGCTGGGTAGATGGGAACAGCTTTCCTGACACGTCACTGAGAGGGTGACACAGCCTTCAACAGGGCTGACAGAGCTTCACACTTGAACAGATGATATATGGCCACACACTTCCATTGCTAGTTTAGATTATTAAAGAAGTCTAACTCAATATAGCACAGACGCAAAAAAACCCTTATTCTTGATGTAATCGACTTTCATGGGCTCTGGGCAAACAATACATCTTATAAATCCAGTATCAGAGGTAAACAGCATTAGTGCTGCAGATGAACAGGGAATAATTCCCAACAATGTCCCTGCAGATGAACAGGGAATAATTCCCACCAATGTCCCTGCAGATGAACAGGGAATAATTCCCAACAATGTCCCTGCAGATGAGTGACAAAGTCAAGACCCAAGACCCATCTTTAGCTGATCACTGCCTGTGTTTTGAGCCCTTTGCAGGTCTCCAGGGTGTTCCACTAATGTCCAGCTAAACGCAGCCCCAGCTGTGCAGGGTCCAATGCAGAGCTCAGGTGAGAAAGCTCCATCCCCGGAGTCTCCTGCATCCATGGACTGCAATTGAGAGGCTGTAACGTGATTGATTTTCATGGGAACATTCAAAGCCACTTCTCACTGAAGGCAATTTCTGAGAATTGTCATCTTTCCACTATTTCAATGGTAGAGCTTTATATAAATCGGTTGCAAGATTTTGTGGTCGCTGCTTTCCTTCCTGTGGGAGCCATTTTTCACCCTTCACAACCAAAAAAAACCAAACCCCAAACCCTTTAAATAAACAAAAAAATGACTAAGCCAAGCTGAGTTCCCAATCCTTGCAGCTTTTTCCTGGGAAACCTTTTTCTGCAACATCTTTTAGCTGGAAAGATTTTATCTTTAAAAAATCAGGTTTCCTGAACAGCTTAGAAAAGGGCTATGAATAGAAATGGATGCATATCCCTGCATAGCTATCACACCAGATAATCCTGCTTTTTGTTATAATAGGCATGCACTTTCAGGGGCCAAGGGTGGAAGAAATTTGTTTCCACCCTTTTATAAATACAGGCAATGCATCCCACAAATATTGACCTTATACAAGATGCTCTAAAGAGGCAGTTTGGCGTAACAACCTCTCCTGCAGAGCAAAAGGGAGTGAGGTGATGGAGAAGGAATGGCATATTGGCAACTGGAGAGATGAAGAAGGGCAGACTGCAATTTTACATGGTAACTAAGAGGATCTGTAGCCTCTGAAGTGCAATTTAAACTCAAATCCACTGGGATTAGATGTACTAGGCTCCAAGCATCCCATTAAAGAGCTGAAATTGTGTATGAAAGTCCCTTGTATTATTATTCCTGGCATCAAAATAGAGATTTACAGCGTTTCAGAAACAGTGACTGACAAAACTAGCTAGTTAGAAGCTTCAAATGCATCCTTATTTTTCCCCCAAACCACCAGGGATTTAACAATCCTAAAGATGAGGACATAAGTGATTACAGGACTGCACCTTACAATGTTTAAAAAGAGAGTTTGCTGTTTCAACATCACCCCTAGATGCTCACAGAATGGACTTCAGCAGTCTGAGAGCCATTTTTCCAGCCAAGGAGTTGAATATTTGGGATCCACCCTTTCCATGCTGGTAGGATTGCAATACCCCTGACAATGCCTTCCCCCAAGCAACATGACAAGTACTGCAGACAGCAATGATAGGTGGGTTTCTTTTTCTTTCTTCCTGTTTAATATTCTAAAAACGGACAATTCTGAGAAATAGAATACACCAAAAAATGTATTGACAAAGGCAAAAGGCAGCATCACTTACAGAGTGCTCCTGAAAGCTCTCAGCAGCCCAAAGGAACAGCAAAATGCAGACATAAATAAGTTTTGTTCACTTAAATTTTCTAGGTGCAAGTCTGCACAAAACATACATGTAAGACAACCTTATGTCATCTAAAAGCAGAAGAATTTTAGTGGTAGAGCTGGTCCATGACCTTAAATCAGATTGCTTGCCCTTGTAGCCCAATGACACTGTAAGTCTGTTTGATGGTAGTTTGACTTCACACACACTTAGGAAAAAATAAATTAAAAGGAATAAATCTTTGTTGCATGTCTTTGTACACAAAGGCTTTGAAGCTTAATTCCCACATGGTGTGAGGACAACGAGCAGCATTTGATTATCAGGGATTTTAAAGCACAGCAGCTTTTCAAGACTGGTTAAAAAAAAAAAAAAAACTAAAATAAAAATTTCAACAAGTTGTGGTGCCTTCAGTGTGCCAGGAGACTGATTGTGGGGCAGGATTACTGAGATATTATTGAATTATGCCACTGACAGGCTGCTCCCAGGGACAATAAGAACAATAACAGTGTAACAGTGCCTCTTCCATGAGTGCCACACACAGAACCATCTGTGTGGAGCATCTTACCCAAACCAAGGAACCAGCAGAGCCCAGCTCTGCTGTCAGCTGAGTTTGTGAGCACAGACTGCTCTGCCTGCCTCCTGTAGGTGCCTCCACACCTTGAAGCCACCTGAGGACCTGTCAGAGGCTTTAAACCTTCCAACAGCAGCCTGTGCATCTCCCTGGCTTTCCTGATGGACAGACAGGCTGACACCTCCTGTCTCACCACACACCTGGGAGCTTTGCTGGGCTCCCCAGCACCCCACAATGATCTGTTCCATCCTCCCTTTCTACACAGCTCATATCCTAATTTTCCAGCAGTGTTTAACTGATTTGTAATTCCCAGAGCTTCCCAGGTTGTCTTGAACAAGAGACTTCTGCTCCCCAGAAAGAGACTGCAATCAGAGAAGGATCTAGAACTGCAATCATAAGGGATCTAAAAGGTCCCTCTGTTTAAAAATCCAGCTGTTTCTGTACCCAGTGAAACAATTAATTCTGCAACTGAATGCAGAGGGATTTAAACCACTTTTAAATACAAATTCTTGCTTTGTTAAAGGGCAATAATAGCATTTTGAAGGAAAAATCTCAGAAGAGACTTCCAGAAGTCAAAAAGGTTCATTAAGGTCCTTCCATTCTGTTTAGGCTCTTTAGAAGCATTCAGTCATTATGAAATTAGCGTTTCTGGCTGCAAAAAGACTTGCTGAAGGTTGTGCTGCTGAATCCCAGCCCAGTTGGCACCCAAGCAGTGGATATGAAAACTGCAATGGCAATTTGGGTTATAGGGACATCTGGCAGGGAGCTGCAGGAATGATTAGGGATCTGAGAAAAAAATCAGTCCCAAAGGGAAGCAAGTGGATGCAAATAGAACAGACAGCATGATTATTTTGAAGCATTTTAGAAGCTTATAACATTTTTTTAAAAACAGAATTAGAGGGAAAATACAATATCCAGATAGAATTAATCAGATTGTGATGATGATGGTGAGGAGGGAACCTATAACTTAGGAGGAGAAGGTGGGGTTTGATTTGTTTTTATTAGGAGGGTTTGTGCCCAGAGGGGTTTGAGAGATTCTCACAATCCTATGTGTGAATTTAGCCAGCTACCTCCAGGTGTAATGCAGGACCTGACACCACAAACTCAAGTTCATAAAGAGAATATATAATAAATACTTTACAGGGATTTTTTTTTTCTTTAATAAATGCTCACAGGCCTTTGTATTTTTTTTCTCTCTAATAACTGCAACACTATTGCAGAGCTTCCAAAGAGACACTGGAAGATCATTGAATCTCCCAGGACAGAGCAGAATTCCCAGTGACAGCAGCAACAGTGTCAGGAATTGTGTGGGTTCCATCTGCAGGGATCCCCATGTTCCAAAGGGAGCAAACCACCCTGAGAGTGCCCTGGCCATCTGCAGGCTGTGCACCTGCTCTCCTGTGTTTTTATCTCCAGCTCATGTACTTGTCTCAGCCTTCCATGGACAGTGGAAAGGTTCTCTAGGAATTTTCATATGGAAGAAGGGACAGGAATGGGCAACATTTTCATCGTGACAACCTCCAGGCACTCTGGTTCTCAGGGTGTTTCTAGCACTCGGATGTTCATCCTTTTGGAGAAAAGGAGGAAGAGTTTGAATTCACCTTGACTTCTCTTTGTCTCCAGCTGCCAAATATGCAGAGAGTCATTATCAGAAAAGAAAAATTTGTTTGTGTCTCCGCTGAGACTGGAGCAATGATGTGACTTCAGGGGCAAAGGCACTGTCATGATGCATCACAACCCTGCAGGCATTAAAGTGTCTCATGCAGCTGCTCAGCCAGAAAAGCTACTCAGATTGCTGAAGTCCTTTCAACAAGCTAAGCCCAAGGCAATATTTTAGTAAGAAACTGCTTCTTTAAAAATTAAAAGGAGTTATTTTTGCATCATTTGCATCATTTGATGGGTTATTTTATAATACATTCTGTTATAGGTCACCTGTGCTGCCAGAAAGAAATGAACTTGTAACTGATTCTTTTCAGATTAAAACACAGCCAGGTTTATTGCCTAATTCCTTACACAGACACCCTCAAAGACCATGGAATGCTGAGGCTTGGTTCTGTTTTAGCACTGACAGATGATTTGCACCCTGCACTCATAAGTGTCTCAACAGTGACCAACAATGACTCCAGACTTAGTCAAGGATTTCAGCCCGGCTGAAACACTAAATTAGAAGAGGAAATTCTGTTCATCTGTTTAATGTTGCTGTATCAAACTCAGTCTGGTCTTTGTGAGCCAAATAATGACATAAAAGTTACAGGACAAAATGCCATGTGTTGCTCCTGCTGGAGTGTAAGATCTCAGTGATGTTAAACCAGCTTCATTTTTCCCATTGGACTGTGACAGGGAGCCAGTGCCAGTAAGGACATCTGGGAGAGACAAATCACAGGACATCCTGCCCCAAATGGAGAGGCTGAGTGGAAGAGGAAAGGGGCAGAACCTCATCACTGGTGGCAGAGCTGCTTCTTGCACCTGTGGCTTTTCTAAAGTGAATTTGCAAAAAAGAGAGTGTGAAATATTGGTTCTTGTCCCCCTATGTCAAAAAATGCTGCACAAGCCACAGGTAGGGGTTTTATGTCACCATAAAAACAAAATTATTTTTACTTTCTCTAATCTTACAGAGGTAAATACTGAACCCATAAACTGACACACACTCACCAGCGCTGGTGCACCAGCTTCTGCTATTTAATCCAAGCGCCTTTACCTTCTCTTGTAGGACTGTATTTCATTTCACATGATCTCCTAAAGACCCCCTCCTCTAACATTCCTGTTCCACACATTTGGGTGTACGTGACATTATGGAGAGCTTCACCAGCAGCACATGACAGCAGTAATAATTCCTTACCTTCACAAGAAGCACCACCACTGACACACTCTAGAATCACATTTAATTGTTTATTTCTCATCCAGCACAGGCTGGTTCAGTGATCATCCCATATCCTGCTCTACACTTTTTTTGTCATCAGAGAAATTGTTGGGATGGACAAATATTATCACTGAAATGTTCAAAAAGGGGTAAGGGTTGACAGTTCCACTCTGCTGGTATTGCCAGAAGTGCTGTGACTGGTGAGAGGCAAAGAGGAATCATTACAGTGTGTAGGTATAAAACCTAGCAGTGTTTTACCTCAAGAAGAAAGAGAATGAAAACAGACCTTGGAGCAGCTGCAGAAGGAAACAGGGCACCTGAGACATGGGGAAATCTGTGGCTCTCAATTTGCTACAAATATTGGAAAGAAATCTTTCACTTTTTTGAACTGAGAAATTTTTCAGTGGTAGCAACAGACTATCTTGAAGATTCTTATCTATTTTAATCAGGCTTCTTTTAGCACCTGCTGAGATCTCTCAGAGCTCAGGATTGGCTTAGACACACATGAAAAGGGCCCTGTGGCACGTATTCCTTGACAACAATCTGTTCTTCTCACCTCATAGAGTGTAATGATGCCATTTGTCTCATTTGGAGGCTTCCACTGAACGTAGATCTTCTCCTCAAAAGGTCCTCCTTGGATGGATTCCAAGGGAACGGGTCCAGGAACTGCAGGGGGGAAAACAGCCCCAACAAACTGTGTTAAAAACTCCACCAGCTCCAGCTGCACACACATGAGACACCAAAAGGCCACCAGACAGAAAGCTGAGTGTTAAAAATAAATAAATAAAATTAAAAATTAAAACCCCTCAAGGCACTACCATTACCAAGCTGCAATCAATGTGAAAGGCTTATATTTCAACTTTTGGTTCAAATAACAATACCCTAATGTAACCACTATGTGACAAATAAGATCAGAACCCATGAAAATATGATGCTAATTTCAGTATGATTTTATTCCAGTACAGCAGAGCAGCAGCAGGGAATTTAATTTGTCCTTCTCCACCCACACAACAGCAGAGCTCTCCACCTAAACAGCCAGACTGCACCTTGGCATGGAGATACTATGGGGCTGCACACCTTTATCAATAGGAAAGGTTGATTTGCTTAGTAAATCAGTCAGGTTGATTTGTTTAGTAAAGAAACAATGCAAGATTTATATTTCATCACAGCTACAAGGCCAGCTCAAAAATCCACCTACTCCAGCAAAATGTTAATGCCGTGGGAGATAACCAAGTAAATGCATTCCCAAGCCTGTCTGATAAAAACCCTGCTCATTTTTCTGAAATATCTGCCATCCTTTCGTGTCTCCCCATGTGATATATGGGGCTGGAGGAGCCACTTTCAGCTGAAGCTTAGGACAGCAACTTCTACAGCCCAGGCAGAGGAATTTAGTCCTTGGTCTGAAATAGCTCAGGTGGGATAACAGTGCTTTGAAGCTTTCCATCAGTTCATCTACAAAACTGTTCTTTTCTATCCACAACCATCCTTTTATACCCACAATTAATTTTGCTTCTGAGATCTCTACAAAATGTGATGGCCAGAAGACCGCTATTAAGAAAAGCTACACTATGGAAAGGAAGGAACTATACATTTTTGGGGATGCTTTCTTTTGTCTGAAGGCACAAGGAAAATCAATAAACAGCAGGATTGCATTTTCCCATATGATAAAGGAAGCTGCTGGGTGGTTCAGAACATGAATTAAACCTACAGCTCTTTAACAGTTGCTCAGACTGTTAAGTGCCCAAGCACTTCAGGGACCTTTGCCCTTTCAAGAACATGGCTGTGAAATGGAAATCATTTAAATCTACAAGTCTTACACTCAGAACAGACACACCATCCAGGGAAGCTGCACCATTCTGGTGGAACAGAGTTGTTATTTACAACTTGAAGATGAATCTTCCCTCCAAACCCAACCAAGCCACCCCACCACAACTCACCATCCTCCTCGGTCTGCACCACCAGCTCCTCGCTTTCCATCTTGCCCTCGGGGTTGGAGAGGGCCAACCTCAGCCTGATGGTCATGAAGGGCCGGAGCCCTCGCAGGGTGTAGTGGGAGGAAGTTTGGATGAGCTCCTCTGCCTCGAATTTCTGCTGGTTGAAGACGTACTGGTAGTGCACGGTGAGGTTGTAGCTGTGGCAGCGCGTCACGGCGTAGCCGAAGGGCTCCCACTGCAGCGTCAGCTGCCGCGAGCGGATGTCGACCACCTCCACGTTCTGCGGCCCGTGCACGGGGTCTGGGGAGCGGGAGGAGAAATACAAACATGGTTTGAGATTGAAACAAGGCACTCATCCGTGATGGTGCTTCCTTCCCAACACTCCACGGCCTGGGTGTTCTTGTCTGCACACTGACTGGGAAATGAACATCCACAGCTGCATTCTGGTTCATGAGTTTCTCCTGGAAATCCCTGAACAGTGGTTGTGCTCCTGATTCCTGTGAAATCTCACTGAACCCAACAGTGGCAACAGGATTCCATCAGGTAAGGAGTGGGCAAGCTGTGCTTTCTTCATTCTTACAAAGAAAAAAATTATTATAGCAGCTGACAGCCTTCTTGACAGTGCTTAATGACCTTGGTGAGTCCAGCCCTAAGTGAAGCAAACACACAGGAAATGGTCCCTGGGGAAGGAATGAATTCAAGTCTCTGAGCTTTGAATTCAGCTCCATGGCCCCTCCACCCTCCTGGCACCCCCAAACCCACTCTGCTCCCACTGAAGCCCCAGAGTGAAAGAATCAAGACTGAGGGATCAACATTCCAGTGTCCTCTCATCTGTTAAACTCCTGGATGTTCTGGCAATGGGGTGACAGATCCTGCCATTCCTGAGTAAGTTTTCTGAGTCATCTCAACCTTGTGCCAATAAAACTTTAATTTCAGATCATCTCCACGCCTTGGTCCCATCAAAGTTTCTTTGCTCTTTATTATTCTTTCTCCAGTATCTGGCTGAGGTACACTTTGAATATTCATGTGGAGGAATAATTTTCACCTGCTGTTCCTTAATTTATTTTTAACAGACTAACTCAAATGCTCTGACTACACTCTGCCCTTTATATAAAATATAAATGCATGTGCCACTAGACATGTGGATATAAAGAATGAAGGATGACTGAGCAAAATCAATGTTTCAGATAAGTCAGACCATAAAAATTCTACAGATGTCAGTTTGTTTATCTGACATTTCTTCAACTTGTATTTGCTCTTTTGCTCAATATATACCTGAACAAGGTAATCAGAAAATACATAATTTCACATGAAGTTTCTTAATTTATAGCACAATTCAGAGTTCTTCCCACTTCTCATAGTCTCTCACGACTTCAACGTATGCAAAAAACATTTTCATGAGAACAAAAAAGTTGGAAGGACTCCTGGATACCAGTCACACTTCTTTGAGAGATAATTAAAGTGAGAAAAAACCCTTCTAGTAATTCTTGAAAGTAAAGCACGCACCAGCCACCCTGACTTCAATCTACTCATGCATAAGCAGAAAATACATTTTAACAACCTGCATATTCTGAATTACTTCTAAAAATCCCCTAAGGACTGGCAATGGGAAAGTATTCTACATCTTTTTATAGATATACACACGTGCAGATACTTTGGAAATGGGGTGGATATTAAGAGACCAGGGGTCTAAGGCTAGTAAATGGTTTAGGTTTCCCTATAAATCATGTCAATCCCTCAGCATCCAGAAAACACCTCTAAAAAATGAGTCTTTTACTCTGTGTCAAACAAAAAAAAAAAAGATTAATTTAGAAATTAGGAAATTTTAATGCATGAATATACAGATTGGTACTTAGCATGAGATGCTAAGTATTAATTTTCTATAAATCCCTGAAATTTATGTTTCAGCAGATGAATTGTACAGATAAATTAGGTCAACAAAAGAATGGGTCTCTGAAAATATTCAGCTTCTGAAACAGCAAAGGTAATCCCAAACCCCATTCTGAGATGCATCCAATGGAAAGAAAAGCAAAAGCAAATGCAGATATTTGCCCTGCTGAGCTCTGCACAGCACCGAGCCTTCAGCTGCAGAGCCCAACTCAGAATGTGGCTGAGATGGGGAAAAAACGTTTCACAGAAATGCAAGAAGGCAGCTGAAAATGGCAATTCACCACCATGTTCATGTTATATTGCCTTATTTTATGTTTTTAATTACAATTATTGGCTTTAAATCAGTCATGTCATGGCGTGAATCAGCAATTAGACGGTGTTTGGTTAATGGATGTCAGATGTTCTGTGAGTAAGGAACAACCTGATCATCACCTCACCAAGTCATTTGCCTAAAGCTGGGTTAGGGAAGATTTCCTGCAGTTTTTAGCTTCCTTTCTTATCCTGTCCAAATCTGCCCTTTCCTTTCCTACCCCAAACTCTGTTAAAAGTTTTTTGCAACCAGCTTCTAACTCTGCTCAAAACTTTGCTGGAAATGCTGTAAGCTCCATCACACACTCAGAGCTTGAAACAATCTCTGGATCAAGGAACCAGCCCATGAAGCACAGAGGGGTTTGGTTACAAATCAAGAAGGTAAAACCCACAGTGCAGACCCCACTACACCCCATCTTTCCCAAGAACCATCTGTTCTCAGGCTGGCAGTCCTAAACCAGCTCTCAAATACCCATGTCCTGAGCTGTCCCTGGCTGCAAGTGTTTGACATCTGGTGGCCATCGAGATCTTTAAGCAGAGGGAGAATAAGTAAGTAAAAACTACTTAAATTTTAGGTTCAGAGAGGAAGAAACCAAACTGGAATTAAATAAACAAATAGAAGCTGGCCCTGGAAAGCTTAATATTCTCTCCAGTTTTCTTTTGTGTTCCAATCTCCTTTTTTTCTGAGTTCTGAGGCTGTATAATTTTGAAAATGTTCTCCTGTTTCCACACTGCTTTCCTCTGCAGCAGAAGCCTCCTTTTCCAAGATGAGATTTTGTATTGTTGTTTTTAAAGGGCAGTGGTCCTACTGTCCTCTCTGTATAATTCCTTCTGCCTGTTTGCTCTGTGGGTATTCAGTCTCAAAAGGTCTGTAGCACCTATTCATGGGATCTAACATCACCTTTTTCATAATGTTTTCTTCCAAGAGATAAGGAAAATTTATAATTCACGTACAATTCTCTGGCAGTGTTAATATTTGAAACTGGACAAATGTCTTCATTTCTGTATTCTCAAATGATAGCTTCCAAATAATGCAAGAAAATATTTGAGAAGTAGTAACTTTGCACTTGGCTAGTGGAATAAAAGCTACCAATAAGTGTCTCAGCATCAACCATACAAGGATAGCCACCAAACCAAGATAGAAATAGACTAGGCCAATTTGAATACTTAAGAGATCAGATATTGGTGTAAACTGTGTACCCTGAAGTAAAATTTTCTATGTGTCCTAAGAGCTTGAGGGGGAAAAATAGGAAATTCTTAAGAAGCTTAAGCAATGAAACAGCTGCCACAGATCTACTGAAACGAGTCCTGAACCCACGCAAGGAAAATTGCAGTCTCTGGGATTTTCACTGTGCAAATGCTGTATTTTCATTTCAGCCTGGCTGAACCATTAATTACATTTTGAACATTCACATCAAAGTCAAGGACTGAACAGTGCTTTTAATACCTCATCACCCACTGATGCTTTGCTACCTTTCATTACTCTGCAGCAAATACTCAGCAGCCCTTTCTGGGATCCTTGGGATGTGCAGGTCTGGAGGGGTCTGGAGCTCAAGTCCTATGAGGAGGGGCTGAGGGAGCTGGGAAGGGGCTCAGCCTGGAGAAAAGGAGGCTCAGGGGGAATTTCTGGCTCTGCACAATCCCTGCCAGGAGGGGACAGCCGGGGGGGTCGGGCTCTGCTGCCAGGGAACAGCGACAGGAGGAGAGGGAACGGCCTCGGGCTGGGCCAGGGGAGGTTTAAACTGGATATGAGGAAAAATTCTTCACAGAAAGGATGGCCAGGTGTTGGAACAGGCTGCCCAGGGAACTTCTGGAGTCACAGTCCCTGGAGGTATTTAAAACACATGTAGGTGTAGAGCACTTGGGATGTGGTTCCCTGTGGGGATTGGCAGTGCTGGGCCAACACTTAGACTCGATCTTAAAGGGCTTTCCAACCTAAATGATTTGATAATTCTAAGTGGCCTGAATGAAACAAACTTTCAGTGGAATTCCTTCAGTGGAATCTTGTCCTCAGTCCAGGTAAAAAGACATTGTTGAGCAAACAATGCCCAGAGACTGCTATTTCTGCCATCAGAATTTCACAGAAAAGCTGACTTTTAAGGCTGTTTTTGCTCATTCCCTATTGAGTGTCACAGAGCTCATTTTGTTCCCTGCCATCCTCTAGCTCAAGGTGAGGCATAGAAAAGAAAAGGTTGGTTTAGATTATCAATAACAATTGTCACAGCTCTGTAACCCTCCATCAGGGGAGGAACAGAGAGGAAAGGAAGCCGTGGAGGGACACTGGGGTTTGAACACAGAGCTGGAGTGGAGGAGTGAAGTTAAACACAGACAATCAGCTGCTGCCCCCGGGTTAAGTACCTGCTGCAGGAGCCTAATTGCAAGAAATTGCTGCTGTCAGTAGAGACACCACAGCGGGTGGAGATGTCCCTCCTCATCTGGGGCCCTGTGCCTGTGTCCCCTGACCCTATGGAGAGCAGCAGGCAGAGTTTATTAGCAGTGCACTGATTAAATTCTGTTTCCCAGCAGCAGGTTACAGAGACTGAGAATGCACAAAGGGAAGAAAAAGGAGCGTGGCATGAGCAGCAGCTTTGTGTGAATCCTGAACTGATGCTTTCAGATACAGAGAGAGAAAACAGGTGTAACTGTGAATTCTGCCTTCCCCTCTGCACACCCACACTGAGGTCATCAGTCAGTCAGTCACTCCAACCAGCACAGGCCATCCAGAATCTGGAAACCTCAGGAAAGTCCCCAGCCCTTCCTCTAGACAGACTGGGAGGAGATAAAAAGAAAATTGGGTGCACTAGAAGATTGTAATGCCACCAAAACCTGTGTTCTCCAACTATCAGCATGGTACAGCCTCCCTCTGTAGCCCAGGAAAAATTGAAATTAATTTTTATTTACAAAATATAAATTTGTCAGCATCATAGAGTGGTGGAGAAGCTCACAGAATATTTCAATCCCACAATACATTGAAACAGTGGCCATTTTTCAAGCAACAGCAACAAAACTCATAAGCACAGACTCTCTGAAAGGCTTGGGTTGGCAGGGACCTTGAGGATAAGCTCGTTCCAACCCCCCTGCCATGAGCAGGGACACCTGGAGCTGCAAGCCCCACCAAACCTGGCCTGGAGCCAGCAGTGGGAAGAATTCCTTTGTGATTTTCAAAGACAGTGTTCTTGGTCTACAGGTGGAAAACCAAACAGAAATGTGTCCAACAATGATTTTATTCAGGGTGTAAGATAAAAGCTGAAGCCTTCTCTCTCCCCACTTTATTCCTTATTCCTCATCTTCCTCTCTTAATTTCCACAGGATGAAACAAGCCTAGGGAAACACACCAACTATTAAAAAAAAGCAGGAAGGCAAACAGAGCAAAAATAATCCAGAGGTTTACCTTACATGCAAAATTCACAGGTGTAAATTCAGGGTAAACCCAGCCCCTCCACAGCGTGTGCTGCTCATCTCTTGGAAGAGATCCTGTCCCACAAACACCTCCCACAGCCCTGTCCCGTGGACAGACATTTCTGAGTGAGGGACAGCCCATGTGCAATGTGTCCTTCTGTGCCAGTTCCCCTGCTGAGCCTCATCCCTCACAGCTCCTGCACATTTCAATGCCTCTCAGCCAAAATGTGCCATAAATACCTTTGCAGATGTGACAGATGAAAACACTGATTAAACAGAGCTCTCCAGTCTTGCTCTGCTGTGGAAGTGTTTTGGCTTTGCCCTTCTCTGAGGAAGGAACATCCCCCTAATATTTGGATCTAATTTTTACTTTCTTTTAAACCACTTCAGATATCATCACTGGTCCACAGGGTGCAGACAGAGCTGAAAGTGAGCAATTATACAGAAAGGGGTGTTCTGAAAGACTTGCAACAGAGAAAAGAGAAGAGAGGAGTGAGACTGACACAAAAAAATCACCAAACAACCTGTTTGTCAGGCCTTCAGTCACTATGTACAAAGAAACAGATGTCATTACAGCTGATGAACTAAATCAGGCTATTTTAGAGCATTCTCTGAGCAATAAAGAAGGTGGAATTCCACCACACTATCATAAAAGAAATAGGAAATAAGTTAAATAAATGGATTATGTGGTTAGGTGAGCCAGGGACCGAGCTCTCTTCGCAAATCACATATTCATTTCAATTCAGTTAACTGCAAATACTCTTCATTATTTTATTGAGCTGGTTTTGTTTCAGTTGCAAATTTTACTTAGAGTTCTGCACTGAAAGATATTTTCTATTTGAAAATATATATAAAAAGGAAATATATATAAAATACATTAAATATATATGAAAAAAGAAAATATTTGATGCATTACAAATCCCATAAAACATTCTCTAATCTCAGACTTTTACTTTGTTAAACAGAACCAAACAAAACAAGTTTAAAACAACCCCAATGCCCTTAAATGGATCAATCTGGACCCCTCCACTTGTTACAAAATGTGCCTGTGACACTCCCAGACCAAATCCAGGTGCTGGCCAAGGGCACAGGGAAAGCAGAGGCTGTGCAGGACCTGAGCTGGCAGCAAAGCCTTCCCAACACCTGCCCCAGCACTGCTACAGCCAGAGCTCAGCTGCCAAAACTCCACTTGTAAACAACTTCAAGATAATTAAGCACTGCTTTTTAAAAAAGGTTTATTAGCATCTATTTAAAGGAAATTTATTTCATAATATTATGAAATGGCAAAATGAGAGCTTGCTTTCTTTTATACCCCAAACCTGTTGTTCCTTAACACACTTAAAAAATAACAATTTAAAAGAACAATAAAGGGTAATTACTGATTTTATTAAAAATATCTATCATGGATACACATAGCAATGGCAATTCATGGCTGGGAACAAAATGTACATTACTGAGCATTTTGATGATTAAATACAATAGCATAATTAAATATGCTAATGAAAGAGAGATTAGAAAGCAGGTAAACCACTTATTTTTTGCCAAACAAAAGTAAAAAATCAGATTTTAAAAATTTATTTCATTATACATCAATAAAATATTTAACTGTTTGTTTTACTAACACGTACATGCATTTATTTTTATTATCTCTTCCTCTGTGTGCTTTGCTGTTATCCTCAAATGGACTAAGTAGGGGAGACTCAGAGTAACACAGAAGCTAGATACTGACAAAACATAAATTATCTCTATAAAAATAAATAAGGTAATCAAAATAGTGAGTAAAAGAGAGGCTTCCTCTCCACAGGCACGGGGCTCTTCAATTATTCTGAGCAGCAGAAAAAAGCATTCTTCTTCTTCAAGACAGGTTTTCTCTCATTTGTAGCTGTGGGGTTTTTAATGTCTGTACAATCTGGAAGAGAAATCCTCACTGTTCCTTCACAATCATGTTCTTTAACAACAAACATTTTAAAAAATGAAAATATTTCATTCAAACAGTGGCTGTGAGAGCACTACTGGAAGAGCCAAATTGTCCTAAAGCTCTTGAGGTCTAGACATCCCATCAAGAGAGGTGATCCAGCCCTGGAGGCACCTCTGGGTGCTGTGCCCTGCCCTGGAGGCACCTCTGGGTGCTGTGTCCAGCCCTGGAGGCACCTCTGGGTGCTGTGTCCAGCCCTGGAGGCACCTCTGGGTGCTGTGTCCAGCCCTGGAGGCACCTCTGGGTGCTGTGTCCAGCCCTGGAGGCACCTCTGGGTGCTGTGTCCTGTCCTGGAGGCACCTCTGGGTGCTGTGTCCAGCCCTGGAGGCACCTCTGGGTGCTGTGTCCAGCACTGGCTCCTCAGCACAGCAGGGACAGGAGCTGCTGGAGCTGAGGAAGGGCCTGGAGCATCTCAGTGCCCAGGAAAGGCTGAGGGAGCTGGGGCTGCTCAGCCTGGAGAGGAGCCCCAGCTGAGAGGGACCCTCGGCCCTGGATGTCCCTGGGTGTCCCTGGGGGTCCCTGGGTGTCCCTGTCCATCCCTGTCTGTCCCTGTCCATCCTTGTTTGTCCCTGTCCATCCCTGGCTGTCCCTGTCCATCCCTGTCCATCCTTGTTTGTCCCTGTCCATCCCTGGCTGTCCCTGTCCATCCCTGTCCATCCCTGTCCGTCCCTGTCCATCCCTGTCCCATCCCTGTCCGTCCCTGTCCGTCCCTGTCCATCCCTGTCCATCCCTGTCCGTCCCTGTCCATCCCTGTCCATCCTTGTTTGTCCCTGTCCATCCCTGTCCATCCCTGTCTGTCCCTGTCCATCCCTGTCCATCCCTGTCCATCCCTGTCCGTCCCTGTCCATCCCTGTCTGTCCCTGTCCATCCCTGTCCGTCCCTGTCCGTCCCTGTCCATCCCTGTCCGTCCCTGTCTGTCCCTGGGCTCAGGGAGGGTCAGAGCAGCCCCAGGCTCTGCTCCAGGCCCAGGTTCTGCTCCAGCCCCAGGTTCTGCTCCAGCCCCAGGTTCTGCTCCAGGCCCAGGTTCTGCTCCAGGCCCAGGTTCTGCTCCAGCCCCAGGTTCTGCCCCAGCCCCAGGTTCTGCTCCAGGCCCAGGCTCTGCTCCAGGCCCAGGTTCTGCTCCAGGCCCAGCAATGGCACCAGAGCCAGGGCAGGGGCTGAGCCCAGCAATTCTCCCTGCACAGGAGCAGAACTTCTGCCCTGGGCAGGGCCCAGAGAGGCTGTGGGGTCTCCTCCTGGGGATATTCCAGAGCCATCTGGACTCAATCCTGTGCCCTGGGCTCTGCGATGGCCCTGCCTGAGCAGGGAGGTGGCACCAGATGACCCCACCATGGTCCCTTCCAGCTTGACCCATTCTGGGATTTATTAAAGAATGCACATTAAAAGTTCAGAAGAATAAATCATAATAGATTATAAAAAAACAAACAAACAAACAAAAAAACAACCAACCAAACAAAAAACCCAAAACAACCAAGCAAACTCTGAAATTACTGGAAAGCATTGCAGAGAAAAGGAATACAAAGGATGAAAAATTCCTCTGTACATCACAGACAAGGTAGGAAAACACTCAACAGAGGGATCTTGCCTAACCCCAGCCTGCATTCTCACTGTGTCTAATGGAAGCACTAACCCCTGGCTTTCATCATTCTTCCCTAAAGAACACAAAAATAAAAAGACAGTGCCAAGCTTTCAACACTCAATTAAGATTTAGGATGTCACTCAAAGGAGGCAGAAAGCTGTTCTTGTCTGGTGATAGTCAGCGAGTAGATCTGCCTCATTCATTGTTTATGTTCCCAATCAGGGCACACTATCTGTATTAAAGAGAACAAGACCACCTAATGGAAACCTCACAGCCTGGGGAAGTGCAAGGTACCAGTGTGCTCATCAGAATAAATTCTCCTGTGAGAGCAGTTTATTGATTTGTGTATTTGACTCTCTTTGGGATTATTGTTCAATTACTTTTATCCTCCGAGATGAAAGCAGCTGAGTGTAACATCAAAAGCAGATAAAAAGTCGCATGTTTCAAATTTTCTTTCAAATCTCCATAACATCCATTAAAGATACAATTTTCAAGAGGGCCCTCTGAGAGCGACAGCAGAGGGTAACTCCATCAGACATACAGCTCTCATCTGTATTTTCACTAATTATTCTAGCTGAAGCATATTCCCTGTAAAACACATTATTTGTCCTTGAGAAGTGACAGTCTGCAGAAACTGTCTCCTCTTTATCAGGTGAGCTGCTCACTAATTTTTGTTATGCTTAGTGATTCATCACCACTTAAAATTGCAAACACACAATTTCCACCTCTAACTTGCAGCCCTGTTGAGGTTAAAACATGGTGTTGGTAGTGGTGGTGAAGAGATGGTAAACATCTCATTTTGCTGGCTTGCATTCATTCCTCACTAAAGGTTATTCATGCTCTGCTTGCAATAAAAACAAAACAAAACAAAAAACAAAGATATTTTTGATTGCTAACCCTCTTTGGGACACAGACTCACACCATTTTTGGTTTGCTGCATGTCACAAGCAGCGCAGCACCCGGAATCAGGTTCTTGCTCCCTTTTTGAGGAGCAGGTGTAGCCAGCAGTTGCCTGGTGCTCCTCTCTTTCACAAGGTGAGCTTTGCTGTGCAGTCATCAGGCAAAACTGGCCTCAGCTCCTCAAACATGAAAATGAACACTACTGCAAGCTTAGAATCCCAGCAGGGTAATTTTAAGATGTTTAGTGCACTGGGATAATGGTTCCTGTGCTCTGTGTGACAGGGACATTCAGGCCACAGCTCAGCTTGCAAACACTGCTCTCAGTGAGCACAGCCCTCAGTCCCAAAACTCATCAGAGGTGACCTCAGCCACAGCCACAGCCACTGCCAGCATGAATGTGAGCTTTGGTAAAGCTCAACATGAAGTAAAACGATGAATTTAAATAAATAATTTCACTCCCAGTTTGCATTTTTGACCAGTTGCCGTTTACTGGGCTCTGAGAGGAACTATCCTGACACAAACAGGTCAGAGGGGCAATCCAGCTGCTCTCTGCACTCCTGGGGCAGCCCTGCACTCTTCCCTGCACTGATGTGAGCAAGGCTGTGCTTGGGACATCAGGGGCATCAGGGTTAGACAGAGATGGGACCAGAAAGTCACTCTGAAACGGGACCAGGAAGCCACTCTGAGATGGGACCAGAAAGTCACTCTGACCTGGGACCAGAAAGTCACTCTGAGATGGGACCAGAAAGTCACTCTGAGATGGGACCAGAAAGTCACTCTGACCTGGGACCAGAAAGTCACTCTGAGATGGGACCAGAAAGTCACTCTGAGATGGGACCAGAAAGTCACTCTGAGATAGGACCAGAAAACAACCAGGCAGAGATGGAGCACAGGAGTTCCAGCCCATTGCAGCTGGATCTTTACTGCATTTGAAACATTCATCTGCTCTGGAATTACTTTTGTCTTTGTCACAGAGTGTTGTAAAAATCTTTGCAAAGCTGTTTCCAACCAGCCTGTAAAGCACATTGGTTTTCTTTCAGTGATGCAATTACAAGGGGAAGGCAGTCATGAATATTAGTGAACTTTGAAATATTGTTTCTAGGGGGCAATAGATTTTACCCAAAGGGATATTAGTGTTCCACCTCAACATTACAAAAAAATCACTTTAAAACTTACAGCAACACATTTCAAGTCCATTACCATGCGTTTTCAAATGTCATGCCTTGAATGTGACAGTCAAATTCCTGAATCAATCAACCAAATGGAATTATTTCACTCAGAAATTATGTGAAGAGAAAGTACAAAAAAAGCAGTAAAAATGTAGAATAACTTTATGCTGTAACTTAAGCAACTAAACAGGCTTCTAGGTGAAATAAGGAGCAACACACTCTGTGTGTCTGCTTTAAAGGATGATGAACTGCACAACACACTGGGGATTTTTTTTTCTGCAGTAGAACAAGGTTTAGGGTTTTAATTTGTGATCTGTCCCACAAATAGTGCCTGGGATATTTGCAGGGAGCACAGCTCACTAGCTGGGTACCCAACACATACAAGGGGCAAATCACATACAAGTTGGCATGTGCCAACTGCAGTGTGTCTGCTGCCTTAGCCTGAATCTCCATTTGTGCTGTGTGCTCTTCCTCAGCTAAATCTTCCAATATCTTCATGAGTCTATATGGAAAACAGGCCAAGCCTGGCTACTCCAGTTAGAAATCCTGCTCTGGAGCATCCTTGTAAGGGAGTTTGAGCATCCTTGTACACCAGTTTAACTCACATCAGTAGCACAGCATATTCTGCCCTCTGCACTGAAGAAAATGAGACTTTTGGGAGCCTTTCTGTCCTGGCTGACATCCCATTATCCCAACAAGGCATATTTAACATAGTCACAAGATGTATGGCACTGGTGGCTTTCAGACACAGAAATGAAGGAATTCAGCGAATTCTGCCTCTCATCTCTGTTCTGGTGTTCATGTTCATGCCTTCTGTTTGTTTTATCCTCCAGCACCTCCAGACAGGAAAGATTTTTTCCTGGAGCTGCAGAGAAGAGGTGGTGCTTTCTATGTGCAAGGCAGACAGAGTATAAGATCAATCAGGATCCAGAATCGTAAATTTCATTTCTTCCCCCAAGGCTCTCACAATTTCAGGTGGGTGATAGGTAATTAATCCACATCAGCCAGTGCTGGTGAAGCACCTTGTCCAAAAGCAAACAAGATATAATCCAGTGATCAGATCCTGGAGGAAAATGGCTGATGGATGGGGAAAGAGCTGTCTACCTTTATTTTCTTATTTCCATTGGAAAATGAAGGCCAAATATCAACCAATAAAGTATAAAAAATACACTCTTGTATTTCCAAATGCCAGCAAAAAATAATCTCCTGATTTAAGTGTAGCTAAAAAAAAAATCTCTTTAGTTTTCAAACTGAACCTAAGTAGTTGTATGAAAAGAAGATTTTATGTGATAATGAGTAGCAATATGAGGCAATGAGATTTGATACTGTCAGAGAGAGTTTTCAGTTGTATGAATTGACATGCAAATGTAAAAAGAAACCTGAGAAAACCCCTTGAAGTAAGTTACAATTCACAGCAGGTGCATCAGGCACAGCTCAGAGTGAACTAAGTTCTGATGAACTTTTTTCTGGCTTCTTAGAACCCTCAATTTTTGATGCATGCAGGGCTTTGTGATGCTGCAGGGGGAAAGCCAGAGGCTCCCATCCCCAAATATACCAGAAAGGAGACCATGGGGCCCAAGATGCTCATTTTAAATGAGAACCAGAATTTATTTATTTGGCTCAGAAGATTACATTTGTCATTACACTGACACAGACAAGACTCATGTTAAATAACCATTTTGAGCATCAACTATTTGGAAATTGAAACAAAACAGAAAGAGTATTCTCTCTCACACTGGGACCATAATGGGAATGTCAGAGAGTGATTTTCACACTTTGTACTCATGACTGTGCTGCCTGGGTGTGATAAAGATGATCCCAGGAATGTGTATTTAATAGGAGCCAACTGGTCACATTAGAGTTAATTAAGAGTTAAAAATCCTGAGAACAGTTCTGAGTTATAGATTACCCACAGAGCACAAATCTCTTTATACACTCTCATAGCAACTCCTGCACAAGTTAATGTTATTATACAGGGAGCAGCATAAGGAGATTTCTGTCCCAACTCAGAGTAGTTTAACTTCAATTTTTGTCAAAGGTATTACTGCAACAAGACTTGCAGTTGGCTGGGACAGATTCATCAGGGTCAGTTTGAATCAGCCATGCCCTCACAGGCTGCCTCATCAGAGGAATGTGACCAACCTCCAGAGAGAGCAAAGCAACAACCCTGGCACCATGCAGGGTCTCCCATCTCACTGAATTCCTTCAAACCATCCATGTGAGGGGCTATAGATTAATAAATAACTTAATAATACTAGGAGCACCCTAGTGCTGACCCCACAAACAAAGGGAGCCTGTGTCAGATGTGGTAAAAGAAATGTTGTAGAGTATTAGAATCACTGAATCATTAAGGTTGAAAAAGCTCTCTAAGATCATTGAGTCCAAGTGTTGACCCAGCACGGACAAACCCCCACTAAAACATAACCCCAGGTGCCACATCTAAGCTCAGGTACATCCAGAATTCCAAGTTTTAGATGGCCTGACATCCTTGCAGTTTAGTCTCAGAATGTGTGAAATCCTTTTTTACAAGCTCATGCATAAATATATCAATTAACATTACTGTTTAATCCATTTATATCTAAAGCAAAGTGGCATGAAAATGTAGCACTGGAACTACAACAGACTTTGGGGATAATTTGGTGAAACTACAAAGCCAAGAAGAGTTTCCCCACTGTCAAAGCAAACACACATTTGATCACTTTCTAAGAGGGGTTCCTTCCTTTCTGTTCCTTCCTAAAGGAAGATTTTAATCTCCAGGAATGAGGGTGCAAAGCAACGTGCTTTGTCACCTCTCCAGCCTGCTTTATTCTTATACCAGCCTAGCTCTCAAATGCAGGGACTGTGCATCTTTAGCAGTGCAGCCACTGAAACTCCATAAATGCTGCAAATGTCACTGAATAAATTAATCAAATACAGGGCTGGCTTTTTCCTGTTGGATCCCATTCTGTTCTGGGATATGCATCCAACAGGCAGTTTAAAACTAGCTTGAGCATGTCTTCACAAACAGGAGGCAATATCATCAAACTGCTAAAAACCAGTGTACTGTGTGTGTACAGTCCCTCAGCCAGAAAAAAAGGAAGGTATGAAGAAAGAAGAAACAGAAATTAAGAACCAGAAATTAAGAACCAGAAATTTTCATCTGCAGGGGTAATACTCTTGTGAGGATAATCCTCCTGTCCAGGATGTGACAAATCCAACTTGCTAGGAGATGGCTTTGAGACGTGAAATAAAGCTGCATTCAGCTGCACTGGACAGCACATGTCTGGTGCTTCTATTATAAGCAGAAATTAATACCCAGGTAGAAATAACCCTAAATCAGCCTTATTTAGTTCATCAGCTGAAATGCCAGCCTTCACATAAGAATACATTTTTGGCATTTCCAATCTTACTCTTCCTTGTGATAAAAAGCCAGACTTGTCACTTAATCCTGGGCTGCTGCTGGGGCAGGGAGGGAAGCTGAGAGTGGAGCTTGTATCTGACTGCTCTGCCAGCACAAGGGGAGATGTTCTGCCCAGCACAGGGATATTCCTGGCCAGCCCAGGTGCTGGGAGGGAGAAGGAGCACTCTGTGACCACTGCACCCAGCTTGGAGGCTCCCAGCACAAGGAAGACTCAGACCTCTTGTTACAAGTCCAGAGGAGGCCACAGAGGTGCCCCAAGGACTGGAGCCAGGCTGGGAGAGCTGGGAGTGTTCACCTGGAGAAGAGAAGGCTCCAGGGAGAGCTCAGAGACCCTTCCAGTGCCTAAAGAAATTCTTCCCTGTGAGGATGTGAGGCCCTGGCACAGGATGCCCAGAGCAGCTGCCCCTGGATCCCTGGAAGTGTCCAAGGCCAGGCTGGACATTGGGGCATGGAGCAAACTGGGATGGTGGAGATATCCCTCCCATGGCAGGGGGTGGAACTGGATGTGCTTTAAGGTCCCATCCAACCCCAACCATTCCATGATTCTATGTCTGATAATGGAAACCTGTGGATGTGCAGTGGGCCCCTCTGACAGCAGGGAGATTACAGGTATTAAGAACAGCTTGGCATTGCTTAGTACGGAGGCATTTTCTGAGCAGGCAATTAATCCAGCTGCATTTAAAGAATAATAATAACTAAAAAGACTGCTGCATTTAAAGAGTTATTCTGAACTGAGAAAACAGCTTGGATTTCAATGAGACTTTAAAAAATGTCTGCTGGAGGTATTAACCAGACTGCTGTAATCCTGACACTGCTGTATGTTCAGATTACACTGAGAGCCCTGCCTGGGTTAGGAGCTACGTCTTTACAGGCTTGACAATGTGTCTGAAAAGCTGTTTTATTTGTATTTTCTCCCACATAATGCCTCTATTAAAATCCTTTAAGGGTCTTTTCTTAGTGTCAGGCTGATCAGATAAAAATGCTGTTAAAGGAGTGCTGACCCTGTCCCTCCCCCTGTGCTCTCCTCACACTTCCCTTGGGCATAGAACTGCTTTGCTTTATTTTTGTTTGAGCTAAAATGCAAGCACATCCTGGCAAAGGGCAATTATTGGGCTAAATGTAGGGCATTGATTTTGTTCAGAGCAAACTCTTATCTGTCCTCCACTACCCCTACAAGTGTCTCTAGCATTTGGAAATGCACATTTGTTCAAATATGTACATTCCCATAAGAGCTAACCATCCATGGCCTTAATGGCACCGCACTGCTGACTTCAACACCCCGGCGGAAGGAGGACATGAGCGTGAAATTAGAATTAAACAGCTGGTCATAAATTCTATCTAGACCCTTCATAAACACATGTTGCTGGAGTGCATTGCAGCCAGAGCTCAGCTGCAGGAATTTCCATATCTCTTGGTCGGGTTAAGGGAATAACTGGGGAATTACAGTTGGCATCGCTGTCCTCTCTTCCCCCAGCTCAATTTCCAGCCACGTTCCTGAGGACTCCCCATCTGCCTAACCTAATCGTTATTATGGTTGTGGCATATTCTACATTGCTCTAACTCATTTTCCAGCCTTAGAAATTGGAGATTTTGGGATTGTTGTTACTGCGTTTTCATTATTATTGCTGTTTTTCCTGTGATTATTATTATTGTTTTCTGCCAATATGAAATGGTGTAGAGAGCAAACCCCTCTAGATGTCCAGGGAATCAGATTGTCCCCATCACACAGACATTCCTTGTGAGTACCCACAGCTGATTCTCCTAAATCATGAGAAAAATGGACAATCCTCACAGAATGGTTCTGAGTGCCTTCACTTTACCCAGACACACTTCACTTTGCAGTCCTGACACTCTTGAGTTTTAAATTTCACGGGAGATTTTCTGAAGATGAAGAGGGAAGAGAAAGTGGCTGTATCTGTAAATCTTGAGTGGAATGGAATGGATACCACTTGGAGATCCAGGACATTTCTAATCTTCTTCTCAGGATAAGTTATAACCACCTACGGAGCAAATGCTAACAGATCTCTGGTAGGAATATTGTTATTTTAATATCCAAGCAGTAATTATTTTTTCTCTACCCTTCTTTCTTGCCCTTTACTCTGAACAGGAGGAAACCATTAACAGTTGGGGAACAACCAAACATCCATCTGAGTTTTTCAGCACTTGTAGGCAGGAATATTAGAGGAAAATGAGATTAGGAATAAAGTATGCTCTTTATATAAATTCAACGGCATTGTAAATAGAATAGAAGTGTGTCTCAGCATAAATGCTGTTACAACATGCAGACCTGTGGTGCCAAGCTGTGGCAGTAGTTATTGGAATGTTTCAGTAACCTATTAAGAGACCTTTTCTTGGAAACCCTTAGCATTCTTTCACACACTTCCAGCAAATGGATTTCCAATAAGCATCTAGATCCTTTCTCTTCTCTCCATTTCCAAATAAACTCTTCCAGGGCACAGTGGTGTGTCTGTGTGGAAATGTCTTTGCTGAGAAATTGAAAGGCAGGATCTGGATCAGTTCCCTGCATGAGCTTTGCAATATCCCTGAAAAGTGTTGTGATCTGTATTTGGTGCCCAGAGCATTGCTTAAGCTACTGAGGAGAAAACTAATCTCTTGCACTTTCATTGGCAGCACTGTCTCATAGAGTGATCCTAATGGGGTGGAAATGAGCTCAGCTGCCTAATTCTGTTAAAAACATAGGCTTTTTCTCACACATGAATGCCCATCTACTTCCTTCTAGCCTTGCTGAAGCCATGGCAGCAAAGAATCGAGTCATAGTTGCCGAAAACAGAAGACACTGCTTTTTTTCCACTTCAGCTCTTTTTACTTATTTATTTATTTAAGCACAGTAAGGAACAGCCAGTGGAAGAAATTATTCACACAGAAAAAAAAAAAACAAAACAAAAACCAACCCATTCTAAAGTAAAAAAGATCTTGATGTGGACAAATGAGCTTTTCCCTAACTTTTAAGGCATAGCTAACTTGCTCATTAGCAGGGTAATTTTAAGTAGTGCTGTAAACCTTGTTTTTATCATCTCTGTTTCATGAGCCACAGGTGAGGGCAGTGCAGCCACAGAACCAGAGGTGCCTCTTGTCAATCCAGCTTCATCCAGCTGTGATCCATGTGGATAGTCCAAGCCCTTCCACAGGCTGCTGAGGCGGTGTGTTGGAGCTGTTGGCTGCAGTAACAGAGCTCTGTGCCCGTGGAATTTCCCAGCTGGTGGATGACCACTTCCCTGCTCCTGCCTCCAGGATATGATGGAAGCAGGCAGGGCTGTAAATCAGCCTCTGCATTCCCATCTGCCTGGAAGTGAGGACATGAGCAGTCATGGGGCTCCCTGTTGTTATTTAGTGGGCACAGTGGTGTTCAGTCAGAGGTTGGGCTTCAGGATCTTAGAAGTCTTTTCTAACCTCAAAGATTTTATGACTATTTTGTGCTATAGAAACAATCCTCTGGATGTACTTTTAGGTCCATTAGGGTTGAACTTCCTGTCTGGCTCATTAAAACCAAGACCAAATTTGTTAAGGACTCTGGAGGAGACTGAGGTCAGCCCTCACTGGGGGCTGCAGCTCCTCCTGAGGGGCAGCTCTGATCTCTGTTCCCTGTGACAAAGACAGGTCCCAGGGAACGGCTGGAGCTGTGCCAGGGAGGATCAGACTGGATGTCAGGGCAAGGTTCTTCCCCAGAGGTGCTGGCACTGCCCAGGCTCCCCAGGGAATGGGCACGGCCCCGAGGCTGCCAGAGCTCCAGGAGCACATGGTGGCATCCTTGGGGTTGTCTTGTGTAGAGCCAGGAGTTGGACTGGATGATCCCAGTTGGTCCTTTCTACTCAGGATATTCTGTGATTCTATGAATTATTTTAGTTCCAAGAAGAATGTATCCATACAGGACTTTGTGGGAAAGCTTAGAAACAGAACAGCAACACACTTTTGCAGGGATAATGATCTTTATTACATGCTTCATCATTTTCCCTTTGGAAGACTGCAGGGAATGTGCTGATGGCCACTCCAGTCCCGTGCTCTGAGGGAGCTCTGGATGTTCCTCAGGCAGAGCTGGCTGTGGGAGGGAGGAGCCGGGCAGGGTGTGGGAGGAACACAACTCCTGGCCCTTGTGGGAGACTGCCATGACTATTCATTAAACCTGCTCTTACTCCTGTAAGGCTGGAGCTGTGTGCTGATAACTGCTTTGCCATGGAAATGAGCTGGAAAAGGAACTGGAAAGGGAGCTGGAAAGGGAGCTGGAAAGGGAGCTGGAAAGGATGTCTCCAGGCCTCCACAACAAACAGGGATTAGGGAATGGGAAATTACAGCTTTCTTTCATAAAACAGTGTTGAGCAAAAGAGCAGGGAAATAACTTGATATTCTTTGGTGAATAATTCATATTCTTGGGGGTTTGTTTGTTTGCTTGTTAGAACCCAGAAGTTCCTCAAACTCAAGGAGCAAGTGGTCTCAGGTTTTCCTGGGGAACTTTTGTAGATAAAATCCAAGTCTGCTGTCTGCACTGGGAATGTTCACCAGTTCCTCAGCCTTCCAGTTGGAGCAGTGACTTGACCTTTGCAGAGTCCTTCCTTCTGCAGTGGGGGGCATGAACCAAACAACCAACCTCATGGGAACTGTTTGAAACTAAAAGAGAAGAGATTTAGGTTGGATATCAGGAAGAAATTCTTCCTTGTGAGGGAGGTGAGGCCCTGGCACAGGGTGCCCAGAGCAGCTGTGGCTGCCCCTGGATCCCTGGAAGTGTCCAAGGCCAGGTTGGACAGGGCTTGGAGCAGCCTGGGACAGTGGAAGGTGTCCCTGCCATGGCAGGGGTGGGACCTGATGAGCTTTAATGTCCCTTACATTCTGTGATTCCAGGTCCTGAATTAAGCTGGAAAGTGTCAGGCTCCCCAGATGTCAGCTCCAAAATCAAACACATCAACAGTGAGGAACTTGATGATGAAGCAGATCAAATGCAGCACTCAGCAGCTGAAGCCTGATTCAAGAATACTATGGATTTTCCTATGCAAGTAATCATTACATGTGCATAAAGATCCACAGGATTCAGGTAGAAAACACAATTACTTCAACAGGTTAATATGATAAGAGTCTCCCATGCTGCAGTTATAACTGTACTTTTGCCTACAATACACTGGTGCAAAAAGAACTAAGAAACTTGATGTCTGTGCTTTGAATAGAGGTACAAATCTAAACATATTAGATAAAAATCTGTCTTTTTTCCTCATTTTGTTTCTAATGCTTCAGAAGAATAAAAAACCACACCAAACAAGTTATACAGAAAGAGACAGAGATGAAGGCTGCACGCTCAGAAGCTGATGATCTGGAGAACAAATTTCATCCTTGGAATAGAGAGCAAAGGGAAAAATCCTCTTCTTGGTTTGTTTTTTTTTGTTGTTCTGTTGGTTTTGGGATTTGTTGGTTTTTCTGGGTTTTTTGTTTGTTTGTTTGTTTCTATTTGACTGTTTGTTTGTTTGGCTGGTTTATTGTTTTGGTTTTTTGTTTTGTTTTTGGGGATTGTTTTTGTTTGGTTTTTTTTATTTATTGCAGTTTTGTTTGTTTGTTTTTTGTTTTGCTTTGTTTAGGGTTTTTTTGGGTGGGGGGAGCGGTTTGATTTTTTTTCCTAGAACTTTTAAATAGAGTGCTGGAAAATACTAAAATCTTAAGTCTGATATCCATCAATAGCACCAAGTAAGCTTGACATGGGAACACCTAAATGGCTCCAGATTTCAATTTCTACCTGTATCTAGCAGGAAAAACACTCCCCAGGTTGAACAGGAAAAAAAGGTTGCCTTTGATACAATAAATATTGGAATCATTGCGTTAGAGACAGCCACCCTGCTTCACACCTGGAAGCTTCCAGCTTACACCACAAGTGCTGTAACTTCATGTATTCCTCTTTCCTTTACAATTCCTGTAAAAGGTCAGAGAATTGATAAAATCCTGCTGCTGAGCAAGAAGCAGTAGGAATCCACACTGGCTACCTGGGGGGATCTGCTCCCCTTCCAGGCCCTAAACCATGTCAGAGCTGGCTCAGGGACTGCAATAACTCCAAATTTACCAAAAGCTCTGGAGCCAGATCATGGATGTTACTAAAATTGGTTGTTTCACAGCAACAGCAGGAATGAAGTGGCCCCTCTGCAGGAGCCACCCCCCCAAGAACTTATGCCCCAAAAAGCTGCATTTGGGAGCATGAAGTGACAGAACAAACCTGGCCCATGGATTGAATTTGTCACTGGAGCATCAGTGCTCACAGAGATCTGTCTCCAGCTAGCCAGAAATAGAGGGAAACAACTCTCAGTCACTGCTGACAGTCTGCTTTTATCTCTGTACTTGCTTTTCCTAGTCCAAAACTGTACCAGCAATCAAATGGGAATAAAAGAAGTTTTCTTTGATGAGCATGTCATGCTGATGAAAGGCAGCAGAAGTTCTCTGTGTAGACAAGAGCCACAAACATGAACAGACATTGGCACTTGGAGCTCTTCTCTCTGTCAGTCCTCAAAGGGGTGTTTTTATGAATGGAATTCTGCGTAGGAAGGGAAATTGCTGCTTAATTTCTGCCAGTGCTCCCAGCTCGTCCACCCTCATGGAGCAGCCCCTGTTGCAAATCCCTGACTATTCCTGTATTTGCCATTGAATTCTGAGATTAAGACAAGCCTTTATATTAATAAATCAGTCTTATCATTCAGCACTTCCATATTGCTTTTCGTTGCCTTTGAATTTTCAGCAAATGTTTGTTTAGTTTGCTTCTTTAATAGGAAGCTCTGAACTTCAGATGTTATTTTGTCCAAAGCAGGCAAAGCTTTTGTCAGATGATAATCACAGATGTTGATGTATTTATATTGACCTATTTAAAATCTCAAATGGTTTTAATAGGATGGGAGGATTTTTAAAAGGCAGTTTTCAGAAGCATTATTCAAAAAGCATAATGGTCCCATTTGTCAAAAATTCAAGTTTGCCCTTTAGCACAGACCTAGGATATAAAGCAGACTTCAGACAAACTCTTTCCAAATTAGCTGCTTTCCAATCTTTCAATAGCTGACTATGAAAACACATTTTACCCCAGCTCAGAGGACAGCCATTCTGTTCCAGCCTGCTCAAGAAGAAATTAAAGTTGAGTATGTTCAGCTCTTCAGATCTGAATGTGCCCTTCAAAAGGGGTCTTCAATCTTTATGGATTTCATATTCAGTGAGGAAGGGGAGGGCAGGGAATCCTGAGGAAGGAAATGCCTGTGTGTGAGATGGAGCACTCACTGTGCTCCAAAGTGAGAGCCACTGTCAACTTCCTGAGGTTTTCACACCATTTACAAAATATTTTAGCTTGTGTTTGACTCTGCCTGTGGCCCAGGATAGGTAACCTTGGAGATAAATTCTTCACGAATCAGGAAACACTTGTGTGTGTTCTTAAGACTTTCTGAAGTGCAATATTTACATCTATCTATGATCCTGAGAGGAAACAGGTGGCTGGCCAGGGTATCTGTGCCTTTCCAATTACATGCTCAGGCTCCTGGCACAGGGCTCAGGGCTGGGTGGTTGCTGTGTAATTGCTACAAAACCCCTGGAATCTCCCTTTCCAGAGGGATTGCTTGTGTGCAATCTGCAGCGTGGAATCTGTCTTGAGCTCTTTCCGTCTGCATCCGAGTGCAAACTGAAGACATTTATTTCTCTCTGCTTTCACAGGTTGCTTTACATTCAGGTTACAGTAATTTGTATGTACATTATGCTACAGACTGAACAATATAAACAGGTGCATGCTGGAATACACGAAGCAGCTTAAGCAAGGAAAGCATCTAAAGGTCTCACTTTTCTCCCAAGGCAATAGAAAACTCTGTAGGCCAGATGTGAACTATGAGGAGAGTACCAGGATTGTTACAGCAGAAACACAGTGAAGAACAAAAAACCTCAGACAGAGGAAGCAACATGTTCAAAATTGCTTTTTAAAGGGTGTTTTAGAGTCCATGCAAGCAGTTGCACAAGGAAGGTTTGCTGACACTGATGTGGCTGTTTCCCAGCGGTCCCTGGACAATGCCTTGCATATTTCACTAATGACACTCGGATTTCTCATTAGTGTAGCAGGAGTTCTGGAGGTTGAAAGCACATTTGTAAATTAGTTGCTACTGATCTGTGATTGACCTTTACTTTGTGATCAATAGCACAGATAGCACCAGAAGGGATAAGGCTAAAGATGGAAATTCTTGGAAGAGGTACCAGTGAGATCAATCACATCAAGCTCTGAAGTCCTCAAACCGCAGGTTACAACACATACACTTTTAAATACAGCTTTTCCTAAGAATTTTTGCTGGCCATCTGTTAACCAAAGACTTTTAATTCAAAAATTGCTCTGACCTAAAGCAGCTCAAATGGATGGTACAGCTACTCAGTGAACAGGTACCACCACACACAGCTCAAATTATGTGTCCCATTCATTTCACCTCCATGCAAGAGGTTCAGAAGCAAGATTCCTAAAGGAACAGCTTTTGGAGTGACAATCTTACGTGATCCTATCCAACACAAATACTCATATTGCTACTGGGTCTTGAACAACAACAAACAGCAACAAACAGCAGCAAAGGTGATCGAAAAATAATATTATTCATCTTCTCCCCAGCATTATGTTTACATGAAGCAAGAAGTTTAAGTGACAAACGCCTCAGGCCCACAGATCATTAGGATAATCCCCCCTGCCTTTGGATAGCACACTGCAGGAAATGATCTGGCACACCATTTCCATGCTAGGCTAGAACGCCCCAGGCAAAGAGGAGACTCATTCTAATACATTTCCCAAGACTGAGCTTTAATAGAATTAGTTCCCTTTTTTCCTTTCTTAATTCCCATTCAGCTATTCATAGTTATATTCTCTGTATCAGCCTACATTCTTCCTCCTAAGTGTTTACAAGTGCCTGTATTGCATACAACCTTTATTTTGTACTCTGCCCAGATGCTGCCCAGTAGAGGCACAATATATATGTCTCATTATCTCCTTAAGCCCACAACATCTCCTTTTATTTCCCTGAGCATTTTGAGTGCTATTATTTCAAAGCCTCCCAGTTTTTCCTCATCTCTAGGATAATTACTGATGATGATGACGATGATTATTGTATGCACAGGAACGTTTCTCCCTCTCCCTCTTCTCCATACTTTGAACCAGAGCATTAAGTAATCCTCCTCATTTATAAGATGGCTAGGTCCAGAAGTTGCATTTGGAATATTATGTAAGTAATTGTGAAAAAAGCATTCTAAAAGTGGCACAAGAAAAATATCAGCTGGCAAAAAACGCATTGTTCCTGATTACCAAGGTTTTAGTTGGATCTGCAGCATTCCCTAAATCCTGCAGTACAACAAATGCAACAAATGAAATCATCTTACTAAGTTATAAAACAACTTAAGTGAGATTATGTAAATGATGGAAAAATCTTAATTCCTATAAAGAGGGATTTTTGCTGTCTTTTGGGAAATTCTTACACATAGGGGATGTGTGTGTGTGAGAAATATTTCTAGATATCCCAAAGGAAGGTAGCAGGTACTCCATTATATTGAGAAACAGACATTTGCCCTCATTTTCAACTCAGTATCACAAAATTCTCTGGAAAAAAAAGTACTTGAAGATAAATTTTAGTGCACAAGTTTAGGCATCACTATAGGAATATGAGTAAGCACAGAAAAATGTCACAAATAAATCATTAGGAAATAAATTTAGAAATCCAACGCAGAGGGAGATGAGATGAGTGCCAGGCAGAACATTTGCAGAGCCACAAGAGAAAGGGAAATGTTTCAGACACTGCAGAAATAAGGAGAGCCTGGAATATATTCCTTTCTGCAAATGGGAAGGAAAATCTAATCTCTCCCTTTCAATCACTTTTCCCCCAAGCCCTTCCAAAGTTTGTTTATTCAAATGAAACAGAACTTGGGCCAAAATGTAACCAAAGACATTTAGTGCATCCCAAATCTCAGTTCTAATTCTGGAACTGCAAACACATCTCTGCTGACATATGTCAGTTTTGCACTAAAAAAAAAAAAAAAAAAAAAAAAAAGTGGAACAGAGATTTCTGAATAAATTTGACTCAACTCAAAAGTTCCTGCTGTGTTATACATAATATCTTAGTTTCACTTTTTAAAATAATATTTAGAATTTAAAAATAAGTACATATCCTATCCTGGGAGCATGAATCAAGAGAGCATTAATAGTTTCCTTTTATGTTAATTCATCTTCACTAAACACCAAGGAGAATGAGACCCTTCTTTACTCCATTTTATAGGGTCTAATTCTCACATCTTTGCAAGAGGTTAATAATCTGCTTTCTCCTGATATTTGTTTCACAGTCAAAAATCAGCAGATGATACATGTCACTCATGGAAGCAATCAGAAGAACAGACTCCAGTCAACACCATTTATTAATGTCAACCAGAAGAGCAATTATATTTCATCCAACCAAAAATAAACAGACAGGCATCACATCTTTGATGACAGCTGAAACTATCATCTCTACAGCTCTCATCAAGTCCCCACCGACATAAAATTGTGCAGGGGTATGTGTGCTACTTCTAGGAATCCATTACCTTGCAGTAATCAGAAAACAAAATTTTACAGAGATATTCTGGGTATGTGCATGGAAACAGGGGGAAATAAAGAACATAAATCTTGAATGAATCAAAGGTGAAAAAGACCCCCAAAACACCAAAATGTATAATGGTTTCATTTGTCAAAATATACTCCAATGGCTTGATTTATTTATTTTTTTTTAGATTCCCTACATGCCTGTAAACCCAGCATAAATCCATCACCATCAGAGCTCTGGTGAAAGCTGGATGCCAGAGAAAAGACTCTGGTGTTGGTTCTATTTCTATGAAGTGATCTCAGAGAATCACAAAAGCATTAAAATTCAGCACTGAGGACCAGCCCAGGATGCTGAATTGCTCAGTGCTTCTCTCCAAGTGAGCCCAGTCCTGGTGAGCACCAACATGTGCACAGAGCTGTGTGAAGCCACAGGGAGAAATCACTCCCTTGGAGTGATTCTCTCATATTGAGAGAGGTTTTATAGAGATAAAAACTGGGATAAGATGCATGTGCACTCACCTAGATTTAGCTGCTATATATAAGATGCATATTATTGCATGGAGTATACACATAATTCTTTGGGTTTTGGAGGAAAAAAAAAAGTGAAGGGAAATACAAGAAAGGGAAAAATAAAACAAGTGGAAGTGGAGAAATTTTATTGTATTCAGTATTTTTCCCATGTCCTTAAAAACAGCACTGTCCCTTTAGATTGTCATCCTAAATTAGAACACTAAAGCCTGAAATGATTCTCTGACAGCACTTGATATACCCACTGTTGAAGAATCCTAAAGCTTTCAGGCCCATTGTGTGAAATTCCCAGTAACACCATCCATTTTCCTCAGTTCTATGTACAAATCTGGTTCCCAGTGGCAACAAAACACTCCAGGCAGCAAATTTCTAGGTATTAATGAATTTCTCAGGTGGTTTAAGCCACTTAATCTTTGGCCTCCTGCCTTACAGCACCACCTAAGTCAGGTAATAAGCACCCAAAAATACATTCTGATGTTTCTTTATTGTTTAATTATCAAGGTGAGATGTATTAAATTGGGCATTTAATTACAGGCATGCACATCTCCAAGCATAACCACCAAAAGATTTCCCAAGGTAAAGAATACAATTCATTTTTTTTCCCATTGATGTCATTTAATTCTTGCATGACAGTAAATTATATTTCAGAGCATAGTTTTAAATTTGCCAAATGGGTAAATTGCAGCAGGAATTACAGACCAAGCTTTGCCTTTCCTTTATTAATATCAGGCCTAATTGCAGGGCTCTCCTCCACGAGTTTCTCGGTGAAGTTAACTCATATCAGAGCAAGGTGATCACAGCCCTGCCCAGTAGGGCTCAACCCAAATCTCTTTGGGTGTAAGAGGGAATCCCTTTCCTCTAAACCCCTGCTGTGACCTGTGTAGGGAAATGTGGGTCTGTCCTGCAGCTCTGAGCGCGTGAGATGTGCCCCAAGCCCTCTCCTCCCAGGCTTTATCAGCATCTATAAAACAACCCACTTGGCAAAAGTACTGCCACTTCATTAATCAACAGGCTCCAACTGCCTGTGAGGCACAGTGTGAGAGGAGACACAGAGAAAACAGATGGGAAACAGCCCTGGTGTGTTCCATGCACCGTAATTATCAGTAGCTGTGTCACTCCTGACGGGTGACTGGCTCAGCTCTCCTTCAGTGATGTGGCACAACCTCCTCACACAGCCCAGCTGAGTGCTTCACTAGCCCTAATGTCAAAAAGCTTTTCCTTAAAGCCTAAACCAAATCTTTCTTGCTGCTATTTAACCCCATTAATTTCTATTCCTGTCCACTATGGACAGAAGGGATTACTCTCTTCTTTCCTTGTATGTTCTTGAAGAATATAATGTACTTTAAGTGCTGTCATCCCAACAAAGCTGTTCTAATGAATGAATCTTGCCTTCCAGGTTGCTCTTACTGTTTTCCTCCAGGCTTTTTCTGTTGCTTTCCACGTGTAACTCTGCAGTGTCCAAAACTGGATTAGGTTCGTCATTTGAAGCATTACTAAAATCTTATTACAATCAAGAATAACTGCGTTAAGAAAAACTCTCCTCAACAGCTTCATGTCCCAAAGAAAACCAGAAACACTGCTAAAATCCCTGTCAGAGGACAGACTAAGCAAGCATACAGGTATTTGGTAGCTCTTCAGCCAGACCTCCTCTAGAGCACCAGGCAACACTTTTCAGTGGGTAAAAAGGGTGATGACAGAGGCAGTTTCTCTTTCAGCACATTCCAGACAGATTCAACCCAAGGCACATTGTATTTTGAGACTTCCAGAGCCTCTTAAGCATCCATTGGAACATCTCCAGCTTGCCTTGAAGCATGAGCTGACAGCAACAGTGACAAGGAGAAAACCTCGGGAGAATACTTAGTCAATTTTATAGTTTGGTGTTGTTCCCAAAATACCTGCAGGCCAGCTTTGCAGAGAGCATTTCAAAGACTGCAGTGTGCAGAGCCACCTCTCCAGGATCTAACTCAGTCATTACCCAGGTCATAGATCCAGACAGGGCAGGGGAAATCTGCTGGAAGAGCTCAGAATTTGTTGTAACAAATCTGTTGTAAAACACACACAGCCAGGAATGTACCCAGTGGGTGTGGAGTTCTTTGCTTTCAGGGCTTTTCACTTCACTCCTTGTCAATGGATCTCTCTCCTGAAAGAGCTCAGTTTGGTCATTGCAGACTTTCAGGTACAGAATAAAGAACATATTCCAAGGAGAGGGCTGCCCAGGTAACACTGCATATTCTGATATCACAGAAATAAGATTTTCATTTATTTAATGTCTCATTAACATATTTAACCAAAGACACAGCAAGGCAGTCCCACAACACTGACTGAGTCAGAAGGAAATGCTGTTTCTGTGGAATATCAGGAAAGCAGCAGGAAGAGAAGAGCCTCAGCCCTCACAGGCTGTGGTGTCATGAGCCACTCTGGCATATTTGCAAGATTAATGATAGACTTAGTGAAAAAGTAGTGACTGTAATAAAGGAGAAACACAAATGTTTTATTGCTCAAAAATATGGGAAATATATCAATATATATTGATATGTTTGGAATGGAAATAACCCAAACATCCCCCAGCACTGTATGAGAGAAACAATCCCAAGCATGTTTTTTCACATGCAGGAACATTTTCCAGAGCAGATAAATCACGGTGGGTTTGTCTAAGTCCTGAAGGATGCGACCAAACCACTCCTGACATTAATGCAGTTGTTTTGTACTGCCCCTTCATCTCCTCCTACATCCCTTCAGCCACCACAGGTACAAAATTCCTCCTGTTCAAGATGCCACTTCTCTACCAGACACAGCAAACCAAACCAGGGCACTTCCCTGTCACACAGGACCTCATGCAAGCCCCATCCAAAAGATCACCTGAAGTGATTAGAAAGAGTCAATTCCCCATCTACACTTCAAATTCCTAACTTTACACTGAACCTGTCTAAAGCCTAAAAAAACCATTTTAATTTCTTTCTTCCTTTCCCCAGATACTTCAGGGCCTGCACTTACTGCAAAAACAAAAGTAATTTTCTCTTCAAAGTTTATGGCAAGTTGAACTAGAGAGCTGCAAATGAGGCTGTTATTTTGCAGACAACAATTTTCACCTCAAACCAGGGGCTGTGACATCTGTAGATTCCCCTTTTCTGTTTGTGTGGGGTTTTTTTTGCCAATTGCACTAAGGGAATTTACATTTGTAGAGGAGAGGAAAACAGTATTATTGTATTAATTGTGTGACCACCTGGATTTTGCATGGAGTAACCTCTGAACTTGCATCAGTGATCAAAAATGGCCTAAATCCAAATGTATTGCCTGAAGTAGTGGCATCACATGTATTTCTGAGAACTCATATGGCAAAGTAATTGCAAAAGCAGATTACAGAAACTGTGAGGGCACAGCAGAAAATCACTGAACTTCAGTGAACTCTACCAGCTCTGGACTTGCTCGTGTAGTGAAGTTTCCAAACATTTTCCAGTGAGACAGAGTTTCCAAATATTTTCCAGTGAAACAGGCATAAGGTTTTCAAGATCTTTGAGACATGAGGTTTAATTATAGCACCTCTTGAATTGCATGTAAAATGTGTTTTGCCTTTAAAATAACAGTGTTCTTCCTAGTCCCACACTTCTCTCTTCCCAAAACACCTTTTTTAACACGCAACAGTGAAAAAAAGTCTTGGGAAAGACTTTTCAAAAGAGGTTTTTGTTCAAAGGCCTGCAGTGAGCATGGGTGATAAAAAAGGAACTCTTTGAAGAGCTCAGATGTTTCACTTTGCCATAGAGGACAGTGAGTTTGATGTGCCAGTAATCACACATGTAATCCTTGTACTGCTTTAGGATGTCTGATCCCTTGTTTCTGACCCAGTGGACATTCCTTGGAGCAGGACTGGAATGAACTCTGTATTCTGCCCAAGAAGCACCTGAATTTCACCGAGTGTTGTTGTGAGCATTTCCAGGGACAGTCACATCTCTGCAGATAACAGTGTTCCATTTGTGAATGCACATTCCACCTCACGTAAGAAAGAGGAGAACAAAAAGAGGAACCTGGCAATAAACAACCTCCTCCAGGTCACAGACAAAACACAGGAATGTTCAAAAAATAAAAAAAAAATCCAAAAATATAAAAGTTCTTACTGGGTCCTGCTGTATTTTGCCCACTTCAAAAGTAGACCAGCTGCATTCTAATACAAAGACCTCTCCTATACAGAGACACCACAAATAATAAAAAGAAAGCTTTTCTTTTTCCTTTTTTGACCTTAAATGAAAATCTAGTCTCCAATCCTGTCAAGCCATGAGACATAAAATTAGAGTCTGGAAGATTTTTAATTGCAGTTTAACAGTTATGGACTCTTACATGAACTTTTCCCATCCCGAGGCACAAAAATGCAGAGATATCCTTGGACATTATGCCATGGAAAAGCTCAGGATGCCTGTAAAGGCAGGTTAACAGAGCAGTTATGAGGAGTTTATGGATGTATGTCATTGAAAGAAGTCAATGTTTCCTTTGCTGGCCAGGATTTCAGGCATGCTCATGTTCTAGCAGCTGTAAAAGCGGAGCACTGCTGTCCCAGTGAGCCCACTGTGACTGAGCCACCAGAGGCAGCTCCAGTTCAGCCCCCCTGGCCCCTCAGCAGAGCAAACACAGCTCTAGGGAATAGAGAGTGAGAAACAAAGCAGCACTGTCGTGGGACATCACAGAAACCTTCACTAAATGTTCCGAAGCAGAAGGACACAGAGTCCCCGGGCTGGAGCCTTCACTGCAAAACCCAGGCCTCTTTAAGCAGTTACCTCCCATTTAAGCACAATAAACGTGATTCAACCAACCACCACAAATGTGATGTCAGCCCATGATGATTCTATAACTTGTTTTTCTACCTCCAATTCAGCTGAATCACTTTCCCAGAGTCCTTCTCTGCTTAGATGGAGGAGCAGGCCTGAGCCATGGTTTTACAAGAGTAACAAGGCCCTTACTTTGGGAGGTTTTACCAAGACACAACAACTAAACACCCCTGACACAATATTAACCTAGTGAGCACCCTGGAGCTCCACTGCACACTCTGAGAGGCCTGGAGGCAGATTTGGGTGCCCTGCTCCTTTGCACCCATGTGCAAAGTCCATCCCCATGGTTCGAGGCTCTCTGGCTCTGAGCCCTCTCCCTTCTCTCTCTTACTTCTTGCACCAGGACAAAAATGTGCACACTTCTTATTTTCCCTAGCAAAGCAAAAGAGGTGTTTTTCTCAAGTTCTGTTCATAAACCTAGATAATTGTATTAGCTTTCTATCCCATTGGGATTGACAGAAAATGACATAAAACACCGGTTCAGCAACAAAATCATCTACTTTGAGTTACGTTACATCTCCCAGCAACACAAAAATCTACTTTGAATTATGCTACATCTCCAAAGACACTCCAAATAGTCCTGGTAGTTTCAAAATTGCCCTTTAGTCTTCAATAAATAACAGAAATTCAAGTATTTTGTACTGTCAGGTACAAATGCTCCTCAGATTTGTTACATACTCACAGCCCTTCTGTAAAAGCTGTGAGCAGAGCAGTGCAGAGCACCTTGTCCTCCAGGAACAAAAGTGTTTCACAGGACACCACAGCCCCTTGTCTCTTGTTCTGGTGAAACAAACTCGGTGTCAAAGCACATTTAGAATGACAGATCAAAAAGCAAACCTAACAAAAGGGACAGAAGAAAAACCTAAGGGAAGGGGGCTGCTCCACACCAGGGTTACACCCACAGAAACCAAAGCAAGTTGTGAACCCAAGGTGAAGTTTGGTGACAGGGAATTGTGTCCCCATCATATCAGGATTACAGAGACCCTTGGATAGAAGCAATGAGGGTCCCCACTGTGGCTGCAGCCATTTGAAGAGGTCCCTTGGTTTGGTGTTCCACCTTGGCCTACAAGCACCAGAAAAGCTTCAACCCAGCATTTGTTCGTGAGTGTGATGAAGAACCTGCTGAAATGAGCACCAGCTGAGGAAAATACACTAATTCTCAGAAAGGTACTGAAAAACTTGTTAAAAAGAGAGATACAGGGGCAGCAGCAGGACATGCAGCAATGCCTCAGTGTGCATCAGCTCATTTGGAAAGACATCTCCAACTAATCCAGCTTGGCAGAGGGAACCAATCTCACGCAATCTTCCCCATTTCTCCCAAACCAATCGCTTGTAAAACCTCCCCCATACTTCTGACCTGCTGGTCAAGAATATTTCTTGGCAGGTTTTAAAAGCAGTAAAATCCTCAGAGGACAGGGGAAAAGCTTTTGAGGTGAGGCAGGGAAAAGGAAATAAGGCTTTCAGTTCAGGCAGTGCAAATGGTAACTAGATTGAACATCTTCAGCCTTCGCATGGATGCCCAACCGCGGACACGTGGTGATGGGCCAGCCTTGGGTGATGGAGAGATCAGAAAAGAGTTAAACAACCCTTTCCAGTTATCACACCCTCCTAACTCCATTAATGCTGGAGGAGAGGCGTTAAATGGATTGATCTGCGTCTGGGCAAGGCTGGGGAGGGGTGGGAACATAAGAGGAATATTCTCACATATAAAAGAAATAAGATTAATGGATCACACAGGGCCTTTGTTCTGCAGGCCAGGCTGACAGGGACACCAGACCAGAGCCAGCAGCACGGCTCCCCAGGGTACAGTCACAAAACTGCTGTTGTACTGGGCAGTTGCTATAATTGGTCCTTTTCTTCTTTTCACTGTTATCCATTTAACATCGACAATTATCCCTGGCATTGCCAATGTGGAGCTCCAGGCCCAGAAACTTGAGCAATAGCCACAGGGACTATGGCAATGTGAAAATTATCAAAGAAACAAGATTTTGACATCATCAGAATAATATTAAACTAAAATTAGTGTTATAAGCAATACATAGCAGTGGAGGTGATATTGCATAAAATATACTTGACTCACAAAATGGTAGTTTTGAAAAAAAACAAACCTCAAAAACCAAAACAATCAGCTAAAACCCACCACTAATATCCAGTAGTTTCAAACACTCAAAGATAACCATTATGTACACTTGTGTCAAAGCAGAATTTCACTTTTCAAGAAACCATCACCTGCCCTGTAACACCTCATGCTCAGTAGCAGGGAGTTCACTCTCTGCACTGTCCTGAGAAGGAGCTTTCTCCTGCTCCTACCAGACCATTGTCCCCAAAACATCTGGACTCAGTTTGGGTCACACAGCAGGACTGGCCAACAGAACATCCAACTCACTGAGGTCAATTTGCTTTCTCACTCTGAAAAGCCATCAGGAGGAAAACATTCATTATAATACAAAAAGAATATAATGTGCATGTCCCATTGGCATCAATCAATCAATCAATCAATCAATCAATTAATCAATCAATCCCTGAGTGCCCTAATTCAGGGGTAACTCTGTGGGAGACAAAGACTGGGATACAGGAGCTGGTGGTGGGTTTTTATGTTGCTGACAATCTGTAGTGCCCATGACATCCACATTCAGCTCATGGTGGAATATTCCTCTTTCCTTCACCCCCCTCAGCCAAGCCATGAGCACATCTCCTCCTGCACAATAACAGAAATCAGGACCCAGAGGAACCAGCAGCTGCTGAGCACCACTACTACACATTTAATCCTGAACTATTTATTATGTATCACACACCCTCTACGTAAAAATAGTGGCATTTAATATTTGATAATAAAATATGGTAGGTACCAAGGTCAATAAATGTAGTTCAACCAGACAAACTGATTGCTATCATCACCCAGTACAGTTTTGGGATGACAGCAGATGGTTTCTTCATTTTTCAGCAGGAAGGTTGCTGCCTGTACCCTTAAACTTTTAAAAATGGGGTGTTTAAAAAAAAAAAGTTTGACAGTTCAGCAAAACTTCTGTTTTAGAATGGAGATGTAGAATTCTATAGGAGAAAGAAAAAAAAAACAACAGACTTTTAGTACTTCATATCCTTTTATCTTTGGGTGGCATCAAAATCAATAGTAAGGTGCCCACTATGGAGGATACATCCAGGAGTTGAAAAATTTCAATTTATGGACAAGCTGATATACTGAAAGAAATGCTTTGATTTTCCTTGGGCTGATCTTTGAAGTTTATGCCACTGCAGGCTCCATTTGCTGTTCTTACATCTTCAAAGGCATCTAAAAACCATCTTCTCCAGCCACACTTTCCTCTAGCAAGTTATTTGTAGAGGGAAAAAGAAAAAAAAAAAAAGACAATGAAGGTTGCATGAACAGCCAAGTTACATTCAAACATATTTTTTCCAGTCTTTGAGGAAGGAGAAAGGAAAACAAAGCAAAAATCTTTGTTTTCAAGCTGTGGCCACCTTCCCACATCTGAGCACCACTAGGCTGGTGTGTTACTCCTGCCTGGATTCTCTGCAGCAATACTTTCATTTCAACCTTGCTGCCACCTAAGAGATCCAACAATATCAAACAGAATTCATAGACACAAACACTGCTCTTGCCAGCAGCTACAGCCATAAAATACAGATATTCTGCTTGCTCCTTATTGTTTAATTTTAAATACACAGGGAGCGAAAGCAAAGTTTGAGTCTGTTCATTCTAAGATGGTTTGGACAAGAGCAGGAACCTCGATGAGATTTTTGGGATGGGCAGACAGATATCTAATGTTGTCTGCAGCAGCACAGCACAAAGGTAAAACACAAACCAGCCCAAGCCAATAAGGAATATGTCTTTGCTGTGCTCCTGGCCATTGCTGTTTGAAGGCACTGTGGCAGTAGAAAGCTCAGCTATATCCTAATTAGTCACAATGGGTAAACTGAATATTTACCTATTGGCTAGCCTTGGCTTTATAAAATATTTACAGCTACACACACAGCCCAAAGAATAAAGTATTTTCTTTTTTTTCTGCCATTTTCTACTTCTCAGTACTGACCTTAATGTTAAAAACTTGTGGATTTTGCTCAGAAGTCACTTTAAATCTAAAGTGACTTTAAATCTAAATTTAAATTTAAATTTAAATTTAATCTACTACTTGAAACCATGCTACTGGCACCTTCTGAAACACTGGCAACTGAATTATTTTGTTTTCATTTTCTGAGGAAAAAAAATGTCTTGCAGGTACAGCAATCTCATTTCTGATATGGGAGAGGGACAGGGTGCAGGAAGAAATGATTTATGTGACTTTAATGTGATGTGAGGCAAGTGTGAGATATTATTAAGATATGGTCAATAGCACAAGGACATTTGAGAGCCCTTATGTTTGAACACCTTTGTGGTGTTTCAATGCATCAGCTTCAAAATTAGTTTTTAAAATAGGATCAAGTTATTTGAAATATCTTGGAGTAAAATACATCTCATCTACCTCATTCCTGATGAAGTACAAGCAAAACAGAACACCAAAAAATATCAGTACGGCTGTGCTACAATGACATGTGCAGATAAGAAGCACCTCTCCAAGTGCCCACTTTTCTATTAAATAATCTGTTTTCTCCCCTTTATTTCTTCCTTTCTTATATATCTCTTTCAAAGCATCAAATCAGCTGTAAGATGCCATTGACATTTCTTTTTATTGTAACGCTAAAGAAACTCGAACATTAGCTGCATTTATGGTAAAGAGAACTGGAAAATGTCAGATAGCTGGAAAAAAAAAGCACTTTTTGTACTAAATGCCCAACAAAGAGGAGTTTTTTTGGTCATTTCACAAAGCAGCTGAAGAAACCAAGCATCTGAAGGTGAATATTTCACAGAAAAGACCACTGAAAATGCAATTCCTTCCTCACAGCACAGATCATCAACTTGGGTGTTGCTTCTAACACATTTTCTGGGGTTTATGCAGTTACAGGTAAAATAACACCTCATGGACTGAGGTAACTGAGAACCCAGACAGACACAGGTTGTGCCAGTAGTCTCCAAAAATAACCAGTGTTCTTCTCCACAAAAAATAACGGTGTACATGCAATGGGATCTTCCACCTCTGCAGTCAGAGCGTTTCTGGGGGTTTGAATTGTCCCTGGTCCCCAGGTCTGCCTGGCTGCAGTCACCTGCAATCCCAGCCCCTGTTCTACAGCTGAATAAAGAACACAGGTAAAATTACTGAGGCTATCCACAAAAAATAAAAATAAATAAATAAAAAAAAAAAGTCACCTCTGTGTGACACTGCAGAGCCTGGAGCCTGCCCTTCCCTCATCTCACATTCTGTATCCTCAATGACTTCACTCCCTCCATGAAACACAGGAGCACTGTGACAGCAGCTCCTCCCTGCTGTGCAAATACCATTCAGGGGACATTTCCCCTGTCATTTTCTGCTGCTGAAACATTTCTGCTCTACTTCAGGACTGCTTATGCTCCCAGGACTGTGATATATTGTGATTTTCTCTTTGCAGGAGAGTTGTCACCACTTTTATTCCCTTTTGAAATTGAATTTAGTATTGATTAAAGGTCCAGGCAGACTGTTTAGTTATCCCTTATGAGGAAGTACCCTACAAAATATTTAATTTTCTATTACATTCTATATGTAGTGTTTTCATATCATTGTATAGAACCTAACACTTAATTTTATTCCTGCTATAGAATTTTATAGGGAGGCCTTAAAAATCTTTAGGAGTAGACATAATTCTTTATTAATTTCTACTGGTTTTAAAGTAATTCCTGCAGGACCTCTTTGCTTTCATTCTTCATAAATTCTTCAGATACAGTTCACAGAGGTTGTCTGAGCACGTGCAGAGGATACAGAGCACAGTAACTTTGGTGTGTTCCCACTCTGAGGTGGAACAGTTTGAGTTCAGCTGCCCAGGGTCACTCAATTATTTCTCTATTTACAAACAGAAGCCAACACTGCTGTTCAGCTCCAGCTTCTTCACCCACCACAAAAATATGTGAAACGAGCTCTTCTCTTCAGAACAAATATCGTCCCTCCACCGAGAGACGTGAGATGCTGCTTCCCATCAGCGAGGGCTGAATGCACATTAATGACTCCACAGGAAATGGTGACCAGGCCCAGCACAGGGTGCCCAGAGCAGCTGTGGATGTTCAGTCCCTGGAAGTGTCCAAGGCCAGGCTGGATGGGGTTTGGAGCAGCCTGGGATGGTGGAAGGTGTCCCTGGCCATGGTAGGGGTGGAACTGGATGATGTCTAAGGTCCCTTTCAAGTCAAACCATTCTATGGTTCTCTAACCTTTTCATGCCAGTTCTTTTACCACATGCTCAGAAAGAGTTCAGCTGTTCTTGTGACTGATGCATTGAACTGTGTCCTTTGTGAGTCCTCAAAGAAATTATATTACATTTTTATATTTATATCACCCTACATCTTGTTTTTTATGAATGCTGGGATCACAAGGGATCAATCACAAGCTATCAACTTTCATGACAAATAATATTTTTAAACCAGAATTGATGAGGGTAAGGAAAAACAAGAGGTTAGTGAATGGAACTCATCTCAGCATTTAAAATTTCCAAATCAAATCACCAGACTTCCAAACATTCAAAAAATATAAAAGCATTCATTTTATGTTTAGGAAGCAGAAGACCCTTCAGCCAAAAAATATCATTTACTATTTATGACATTTGTTGAGGAGCCACAAGGACAGCAAGGAAGTGCCAAAACTGTCAAGCAATGAATTTGCTTTAAATTCTTTCCCCACCCCAAGCCAATTCCTATGAAAGCAGTTGATGCACCCCTTTCAGTTAAATATGGTTTAAAATGCGACTGCCAGAAGAAACCTAACACTTGATGTGGAAATAGACCACAATGGGCCACATAATTCAATATACAGCACTAGGGGAGAAGGGAAACCTTGCTGAAAATTCAGCAATCACTTCACGAGAAGGATGGGGAAGATCAGCAGTAACACTGGGCACAGGGGTAATTAAATACCTGGCTAATGAAGGATTTTAAGGTGCAATCCAGCTGGACTCCTGCATCAAAACACAGTCGACTTCAACCACCCTCAAAATGAAGGAAAAATGCATTGCTAAATTTAATTTCACTAATGATCTTCAGTTCCAGAGCCAGGATGGTGCTGAGAGGGCAGAGAGCACCCACTTCCCAGCAGCCAGCACCATCAGCAGCTCCCTGCCAGCACAAACACTCCTCAAACACCTTTGTCATGGAGGACAGCCTGATTTTCTGTGCTCAGAAAGAGGAAGGACTGACAGTGCAGGAGAGAAAAGACAGCCCAGCATTACAGCAGAGGCCTGAGGGCAGAGCCAGAGTGTTTTCAAGCACTTCTCCAAAATATTTCTCAAGTACTTCTGATTCCAGAACCTCTGTAAAATGCAGACAATGCTTTCACTGTATTGTTGTGGTCAGGTCTGGAGACACCTGAGAGTGTTTTATTGCATGCCCTCAACAGAGAGTAGCCTAAAGGTTCATGGGTTTAATAGTGGCAAAGACCCCTGCTGTTTCCCAGACTTGTTTTTCTGGGGTTCCCATTACCATCAGCCCCATCCCTCCTGCAGAGTTGTGCATTTGCCTGTACTGACACATTCATTTTATCCTTCTGCCATTTTTTTATCCTCTTTCACCTACCTAAATATCATCTACCACTGTATTTGTTTCCCATTTAAATCCTCATCCTGAATCTCAAAGAGCAACCATGGATTCAGGGTCACTGATCCGGGATCATTCAGGATTTTCTTTTTTAAGAAAGATAATTAGCTGCTATTCTGTGTCTGGTTATGACAAAACAGATGCTGTTTTGTTGTTAAATATTGCTGTTAAAAGGATTTCTATATTCTGCTCTGCATCCTCTGTGGCCTGAGATGCAAATATGGCCTAATTCTTTAAGCTGTGTGCATATGGGGACTTAAAAAAAGGCAAAGTGCTGTTCCTGGAATACGTTCACAAGTGCTAAAAAGCAGGGGGAAAAGGTTTCTGCAGGTCCATACAGACAGGCAGGACATGATGTGGGGGGAAGGAGAGCCAAGGGTACAATTCCTCACCACCAGAGCTGCCTGGCTGTGCACTCATCCTGTTTTTCTGATGCCCAAGTTTCCCTGAAACCTTTGGAAATGATTATTTTATACACAGAACATGCCCACACATCCACTTCCATCAACAGAGCATCCACAGAAATTAATCAAAATTTAAAACAGGTAAATGTCAAATTATCTGCACCTTTATATTACCCAAGCCTCTTCGAGGAACTGAAATTTTGTCTTTCTGCAATTCCTCTTATCACTTTGCCAGCAATATTCCCTGAACCAACACAAGAGACAGGTTTGTTCTTCCAGGATCATCTACATTTAAAATCTCTCATGTTTTAGAACACAGAACACCAGCAAATCACAAAGTTATTTAAAGTGGTCTCAATTTACTCCATGCCATTGACCTTCATGTGTATAAAACCAAATTCTAAAGCCCATGTGGGTGCCTGTGTCTGCCTGGTTTCTCTCCCCTTTGGGCTGTGCTCCACATGAATCCTGGTTCCTTAGGTTGTATGTCTTATTGCACATGAAATACATCTTCACACAACAACCCTGCACCTACATTTTTGTTTGGTTTAAAAGAAAAGAAAGAAAGCAAGCTTGTTCCTGTCATGTTTGTTCTACACTGAGCTACAAAAATCAAACCAAGGGTGGTTGTTGCCTCAGATTTTACATTCTTTTCATCTGTGGAGGTGACAGGAGAGGTTTCAGTTCTGACTCTTGTGGAAACTGGTGTCAGCAAGGCAACAATCCTAGAAAAAAACCCTCCTTGTTGGGATGCTCCAGCTTTCCTTGGATGCAGCTCTACTGGAAATCACCTGTGATTTCAGCCTCAGGAATCTGCTCCTCACAGACCTTCCTGCCACAGCAGCCAGTGAGTTCACACATCCCCAGAGATCTTTAAACAAAAATGGTGTCTAGATCATGAAACTTGTTTTGTGTGGGAGGTAATTTTTTCTCTGTATCTGCTTGGGTTGTTTCTTGATTTGTTCTGTGTTTTTTTTATTTATTTTTTTATTTATTTTTTTCCTATTTGTTTGGGGTTTTTATAGTTTAACACTTTGGGACACTTAGCTTGTTTTGGGTTTAGTTTAAATACATTTTCTTGCAGACTTTTTAGTATTTCAAGAAGTAGATATTTGTTCTATTTTAAACAAACTCAAATTTATGATCTGGAAGAAGTCCCACACCTCAGGAAATTGTTGCAGGAAAGAACATCCTGCATCCACTATTGCAGGGGCCAAGATGTTGCAGCCATGTCACATAGCTGGACAGATTAATTATGTAAGTTATGTACCTGGGTATTGAAAATAAGAGGAGAAAAAAACCCAAGGCTTTCTCATAGTTTTGATTGTCTAACTGCACCACCAGGCACTGGATCAAACATGCTCTTTCTGAACTGTAGCATCTTCCAAACCAGATAAATATTATTTGCTATTGCAAACAATCCATCAAAAATCAGCCTTAAATGCAAGCCTGGCTTTTGTCCTGTAGCCAGTTCAATTATCTTTAACTTCAGACTGAAAACTAACCCTTCCAACTCTAAGTTTTTGTTCTAAGTTTCAGTTGAAAGTACCAGAACTCATCAAAAAGCACGCTCACATAAATTATAAATTCTAAAAATTAACCTCATAAATTAGGAATGTAACTCATTCTTTTCTCAACCTCAGACCATAAAAATTGAAAGAGCTCAATAAAGTAAAACTCACCTTTTTACCATGGCCTGATGCACAGTGTCTTCACTGAACGTGGCTCAGGGGAATGATTCAGGCTCAGAAACAGGGACCTTCCCCTGCCCAGGGAGAGCAGGGTGTGCTGCAGACACATCCCAGCAATGGCACCTGCAGCTCACAGCTCCTTCTGTTCAGGTGCCTTTCACCATGGAGCTTTTCAATCAAAGATGTGCAGTTTCACTCTAAATTGTTGCTGCTACCACCAGAAAGGGGCTGAGAATTATCACAGAATGGTTTGGGTTCAAAAGGACCTTAAAGCTCATCTTGTTCCACCCCTGCTGTGGGCAGGGGACCTTCCACTGTCCCAGGCTGCTCCAAGCCCTGCCCAACCTGGCCTTGGACACCTCCAGGGATCCAGGGGCTGCCACAGCTGGAAGTCTTGGTGATGGTATTTAGAGAAGAAGAGACACTTAAGTGGAGCATCTTGCAAAATAAACTACCATAAATAGAATGTTAGACTGCTAAGAAACCTCCTGGGCTCTTTAAATTTGTACTTTTTTTATTTCTGACTTCTCAACAGAAAATCACAGACTTGCTTTATCATTTAAATCTCTAACACAGCAAAGATCAAAGTTGGGTGCTGAGGAGCTCGTCTGTTTGATGAGCTAATCAGCAGAATTGACTCGAGTTTTAGGGGTTTGCATAATGTAAGAAACAAAGGCAAAAGGCAACTAAAACCACAACTCTACAAGCACCTTGTGAGCACCTCCTTGTTCTGTTAATCTGAACCTGAATAGCACAACTGAAGTTTCCTGCAGAGAGCAGAAAGCACTGCCAGCAGCAGTGCAATCCTTCCAGGGCTCTGCCTCTAACAACTGACTGATTCCAGCCTGCAGGACCTCTCTTTTCTATGAGACACAGCACAGTGAGCTGGAGTCTGGTAAATGAATGAGGGCTCCCTCATCCCTTGCTCAAGAGGTTGAGAAGATCTTCCTTCCAGCCACACTCCTTAATAGAACTTCCCTAACCAGGTCAATGCTAATATTTACAAATGTAGCCAAAGACATTCTCGTTTTGAGAAGGAGGTCCCACTGCCATTCCCCCAGAGCTTTTGGGATGTGTCTACATAACCACATCTTCATCTGAACCTGGCCAGCTGACTCACCCGGAGATGTGTAACCACAGCTCACACTCTGTCCAAGCCATGCAGGCAGCAGATAATCTGAATATTAATAATTTCCTCTCTTTCCTCTCCTGCCTGCTCTGCAGTGATTGACAAACTTTGCCAGCAGCCATTCATGAACAGGACAAAACTAGGTTTTATGATTTCTCTCAAACCAAGAAGCTCCCTGGAAGAAATATGAATGCAATGGAGAGCTGCTTGTGTCAGGTGATACAAATCCACCTTTTTCATCACTTTACCTGAGACAGCAGGAGTCTAAGGCAGAATGTTAGGAAAAGTTTCTCCACTGAAAGGGTTTTGAGGCATTCAACAGGCTGAGCAGGGAAGTGGTGAGATCACCATCCCTGGAAGCATTCAGAAAACACACAGATGTGGGGCTTGGAGACATGGCTGAGTGAGGGGTTTTGCAGTGCTGGGTCAGGGGCTGGACTTGTTCTCTGAGGTCTTTTCCAACCTTACTAATTTTAAAATTCTTATGAGCACAGAATCATAAAGAATAGAAGGTACTGATCAGTAAAAATTACCAATTGGCATTGATATAAACTCTGAATAACCAAAAATTCTCCCTGTCAGGGCTTGAATTTTGTTGTTTTGGTTTTTTTTTTTATTATTATTATTATTATTATTCTAAGCTCCTAAAACCATAATAGGAGATGCCAAAAGCTCTGCCTGCACATGAGCTGAGAAAGGTGCATTAAGGGCTTTTTCCTTTTCAAGCTGCAGTTTGAACAGCAACAAAGAGCATAAGCGAGGAAACAGCTCAGTCTAATTTTAATTCATAAATATCTTGCGAGTGCCATTGCAGAATCCCCAAGCAGATCAGAAGAGTGAGATTACAAAGCAATGCTAATATGTATCAGAACATCATCCATATGGATAAGGACATAAAGACACTGCAGGACGAGTCTGAGGATGGCAAAGCCAACATGCATTTTTCACACCAAGTAAAGCAGCCCATCAATACACACTGGTGTTCTCTCAGGGCTCCTTTGCAAATGGAGCTGGAATATTGGGCCACGGCAGCAAAATGCATTTTTGCCCAGCAGTTTGCACGCACATAGAGCTTTATTAAAGATTCCTGTTGAACTAGAAGACAATAACCTGTGATATTCTCCACTTTTTATCAGGCTCCTACTGAAGCAATGGGCAGGAAAATGTGGCCAGCACAAGTTCTGGTAGCAAACAGCAAAGCTCATTGATTGCAGGCTGACAGGTAACACACACAAGGGCTCTGGCTGCTGCAGTGATGGGCTGAAAATCACCGAGGTTATAGCAAAGCAAAGGTAATAATGGCAAAATTGCACTTCTAAATTTCCAACAAGAGCCTGCTGCCTGCTCTGGACAGAGCCCTGCACTCTCAGTGTGCTGGGCACCAGGCACAGCCTGGCCTTGAGCAGAGATGGAGCAATCAGCTCCCTGCCCCACAGCAGTGCCAGCTTCTGAGCACAGGGTGCCTGCCAGGAAAATTGCTTTCGTGGCTCTCCCAGAATGGGCTGCATTGTTTGCTGACAAACTCTTCTCTCTCTCAAAACACACACCAGAAAACCCAGGGCAGGGAAGCATTTGTGTGCCTCTGTAAATGTAGCTGAGCACAAAAACTCATTCCCAGTGTGACATCCAGGATTTTTGAGGTGAGTCCTGAGCCATTCTGGCCAATGCCACAGTTATGTGAGATATTCCAAGATGTTGTCTTTTTGTGTGCTAAAATAGAGCCTAAAGAGATGTTTCCAGCTCATTTTCACCAAAATTATGGGTTATTATATAATGTTCCTGGAGTAAAACTCTTGCTTAGGTCTTAGTCTCTCAGTGGCCATATTTCAACAGAAGGCAATTTAATTTGTATTTGGCTTTGTGGAATGTAGATCAAATCTTGGCTATAAAATGATAATTAAGCATTTGGAATTAATTGCAGTTATGGCCTTGACATTTAAACTTGTCAGTTTTCCATTAAAGACTGTTATAGCTGTTTCAGCCTCTCTTTCTTTATTTATATCTTCTCTACCACGTTTTTTCTAAAATTAAAGCAAAACATTTACAAACACTTCACAGCCTACGCATTCCCTCGGATATCACTGCACACAGTTTGCTGCAGCACTGAATGTACTCTGCTTTAAGATCCTTTCATGCTAAGAACAACAGATTTTAAAACACCAGGTCACTCCCAGTGAACCCAGCCTCCTCAAAATAAACCTTTAGGCACCACCAATCCAGGTTATAAAGTTGGGGGCTGCTTGAGGCAGTTTGAGGGATGTTATCCCAATGCCATGTGATTCCCAGTGGACAGACTGCACTGCAGGTGATTCAGTGCTCTCAGAGGAGAATTCAGGAGCCTGTGAATGTCTCCTGCTGGGAGCACCTTCAGCTGCTGCTGCTGCTGTCCCCAGTCCTGGGCCAGGCTGCTCCTCTCAGCACAGCCTGCTGCTACACAGGAGTGTTCTCCCCTGCCTGCTTTAACAAGCCAGGGCTGCTTAGCAAGGCACAACAGGGATGGAGTTTATTTCCCCACATATTTTATTCTGGGTAGTCTCAATTTTACTGCTTTGCAGCATTGTAGTGAGTAGAGAATCCAAGAATGGTTTGGGCTGGAAGGGACCTTACAGATCATCTCATTTCACCCCCTGCCATGGCAGGGACACCTTCCACTGTCCCAGGCTGCTCCAATCCCATCCAGCCTGGCCTTGGACACTTCCAGGGATCCAGGGGCAGCCACAGCTGCTCTGGGCACCCTGTGTCAGGGTCTCTCCATCCTCAAAGAGAAGAATTCCTAGTATCTAATCTAAATCTCCCCTGTCAGTTTGAAGCCATTCCTCCTTGTCCTGTCACTATCTGCCCATATAAAATTTGCTCTCCATCTTTCTATAAACTCCCCTGAGGCCCTGGAAGTGGCTCTAAGATGTCTCCAGAGCCTTCTCCAGGCAGAACAACCCCAAGTCTCTCTGTCTGACTTCCTAGGAATGGTGCATTACCTACAATACATTCTATGATTTGAAATTATTTATGTCATGCTCCAGAATTTACTAAAATCCATTCCTGTAGATTTTCATCTCAAACTTCATTGGGTTCTAATCATATGAACCTGACTTGAATAGAACTTCTTGGGCTTGGACAGAATCCTGTTCATGCCAACTTTCTGCTCAGGGAAATCCACTGAAGGACTGATACACAGGGAGAAACAGGAATACTTTACATCAAATAACACATTTTCCATATACCATATTGCATCTGTTGCTATTTCTCCCTAAAGAAACTGCTCCCTTTTACTCCTCCTCATCTGTCATTTCATCACCAGGTGAATCCTGGCCTCTGTTCAATGTTCATTCCCTCCTGAAGTTCCAAGCTTTTCACTTTTCCAGACCTGAGGCTCTGTCAAGCACAGTTTGGTCACTTGGCTATTGTTTTGGTTTTTTTTTTAATGGAGCAGGATATACCACAGGAAAAATGGAAGTCAAAACCAGCTGCTCCCAGATCTGCAATGCCTAAAACCATGCACACATCACAGCTACCAGCCCAGTGTCTCCAGACAAACAGCTCTGTCAGAAACATCATCTTCTGCAGGATCTGCACAGCTACAGGCAGGAAATAGGGCATTATTTATAGTAAGTGGCAAACCATTACTAATTCATTTACATTGACTGTGAAAACAAAACAAGTGATGACATTCAGAGGACTGAGCAGCTCGGTTCTGGTGCAGTTTGGCAGGAAGCAGCCTGTAAATCTTTGACAGTTTTACACACTGAGAACAGCTTTGTAGGATGTGTACAACAGCAGGACGTTAGTGGCAGAGGGATGGGCTGGTACTATTGCTTTACTGCTTTTTCAGGTTCTTCTTTGTTGCAGAGCCTGTGCCTGAAGGAGTGAAACTTGTTGCAATTCTTCCCTATCAAAGATAGAAATACCAACACCAACACTGTTTTGAGAGTCAGCCAAAATCCTACTCATCACAGAACTGTGTCTTCTGCTTCACAACTGCAGCATCCAGTTTTCCCTGTCAAGTCCCAGAGGTGTTTATCTGGAAGAACACGGTTATTTGCAGGTTTTTTCCATGCTACCACCTTCTCCTACAGAATTCCTGGCAAGGAAAGCAGAGGGTGGGAAATCAACCATGAGAAGGTGCTGGTCAGACAGCCCCAGGCAGGGGAATGCACAGGACACACAGGCACACAGTGTCTCCAGTGCCTCAATCCCTGTGGTCCCAAGGCTTTCCATGGCTCAGCTCTGCCCAAAACGTGCTCCAGCCAGCACAAACCTTGACTTAAGCTGCTGCAACCCACCAGGAGTTTGAGAAGATCCTGGTTTGAGAAGTTCATGGTTACTTTACCAAAGAAATGTAGAATTTCACTGCAGAGTTATTGAAGGGAGAATTAAATCACTTCCCCTTCCAGCTGGTCACTAAGACCTTTCCTTTCTCTTTCCCCTTTTTTTTTTTTGCTGTCCTTTTTGTTTTCTTTGGGGTTTGGATCTTCTGGTTCCTCCCTTCCCTCAACAATTTGAATTGCCATCAGCAACAGATGCACGAAATCTTTCTGCATGTAAACCTGGCCCAACATCCTCTGTGCAACCAGGAAGGGAGCAAACTCCAAACACTACAAGTGCAGAATACACCCAGGTCTCTGAGAACAGGAATTGCAATTTACCCCATCAAAGACAACAGAATGGCAAAGTTTTACAGCAAACTCAACAGGTTTACCCTGTTCTCAGCAGTCACCACTCGTTTGAAACACTCCCTCAAGTCCAGGAGCTCAAATTTCCTTAAAAGTGATGAATGCTCTCAATTATAACAGCAGGCTGGTGCCTCCTGCACGGCGGGTCTGTAATGATGACTGGCCTCTCCAGGGCTGCTCAGGGTCAATGTGCTCTCCTAAATATTACTCATGATGATTTCAGGTATGAAATACAAGGCTAATGAATCCTGCTCTAGGTGCTGTGTACCTGCCTGCTCAGCAAAACTGGTATTGGCCATTAGGGGGTTTTCTTTTCTAATGGCAACATTAGGAAATTCTGCAAGGTGACTGTAAAACCGAGTGGCTGGGGATACTTTCCCCCTATTATTATTTTTCACATCACTCTGCAGAGCTTTGAGTACCTGATAAAACTCCACCAATAGTCTCTGAGGCCAGGATATACTTTGACTATTCATTCCTATGAATGCTTCCTGCAATGGATACAAACCCATGTCTTATGTATTTTTTGTGGCAGGAATTCCTTTCTTTTATTGTAATCTTTTATTAACTTTCATTCTCAGTTGTCCAGTTTGATTTAAGGTACATCTTTCCTCTCTACTGACAAGGCAGCATGAAGCAAGTATATCAAAGCTAAGGAGTTATTTACTTGAAAAATGCCAGCTTTGAAGATCTCTTATTTTCCTTTAAATGGAATCTTTCAAAACCCAGTGTATGCAGCTCCCCAGTGAGTAAAAGGACCTCACTCCTCACACAGCTGCTCCCCGGTTGTGTGATCCACCTGGGAGCTCAAGCAGTTTACAAAGGCTGCACAATAGAGTTAAAAAATGTCTTTCCTTCCAAGTTAAAATTGCACAGGGAAGGTTCATGAAGAACAGCATAGAGAAAAGTATTTGCATTAATATCTCTGGAGCAGTTCTTCCTGCAGGATGTCCCTAGGAACAACAATCCCCTAACAGGATGACCATAAAGTCTTGCTTTTTATCCCATTTCTCCTCATCTCCTGACTAAGAATCCTTGATTTATTCTGCAACTCCTTCCCTCATCACTCCCCCTCCAACACACACCAACAGCTGATTATTAAAAAAACAAGGATGAAGGAACTCAGACTCCTGAACAGAAGAATGAGTTTTTTTTTTTGAGTGAGAGGAAGTGCAAATTAAAGATTCCTGTTGAACAAGAAGACAATTACCTGTGATATACCCCACTAAAGGCCATGAAAAATGAGCAAAATCGGTCACTGAATAATTCAGGTTGGATGAGACATTTCCAAGTCATCTGATTCAACTCCCTACCAAAAGCACAGCTAACTTCAAAGTTACATTCAATTCTGAAATACAAATTCAAACAGATCCATTTTTTTTCTCTAGTCCTCTCACTGCACATCTCCAGAATTATGTGGCTCATCCTCTTTTTCACAACCATCACCCTCCTCACTTCCCTCAGGACCTCAGGTCCCGTCCTGGTCCCAGCTGAAGCTGCCACCACCCTCCAGAGTCCGAACTGCTCAGGAGCTCCAGCTGAGAATCCCCTTTTTGGCTCCCTGGAATGATTCTTGCTGCACTCCAAAACCTCTTGGCACGCCTGGATCCTGCCATGCTGCCCTGCCAGCAGTGGTGATGAACTTTCTGCATGGAAATAGCTTCTCCAAGAAGCTCCTGTCACCCACAGGCCTCCAGAGGAGCCCAAAACCAGCCTTCACAGCTGCCAGTCCCCAGCCCAGTGTTATCCCATCACCTGGAGCCAGCTCCAGACAGACCTTCCTCCCCATTTGTGCTGTGCTAGCACAAAAGTGTAACATACTCTGTTTTCCTTCACAGGCATGTGGGGGGAGGAGGGGGAAGATGGCCTTTTTGTTTTACTCCCCAAGAAACCAAGAGAATCCAAGTTGAACATATGGTGCTCCTGATTTTGGAGAGGGGGAATCTCTCAACACCCTCCTCATTCCTTGATGTCAGCGAGATTGCCAGCTTCTCCCTGTTCCCATTCTCACCAGTTGTATTTTTTATTTAACTTTTTTTAAAAAAAAAAACCTGAAATTGCCTGTATGAAGTTTTGACAGGCATGACAGCATCATGTGTCTTCCAAAGCTTTCCAGCACAAGCAAGAAAAAATAACAAAAAATGGAAAAAATGGAAGCAGAGTATTATTTTGTGACTTGCTAAGGAGAAATTTGTATGCAACTCTGCACAGTGGTTTGGCCAACTCATCAAAATTTTATGCCAAAGCAAAACTCTCAGGACTCTGACCTTCTGCTCTGCAAAAAGTAGGGAGGGTTCCTGCCTCACTTTTTGACAGCCCTCCCTTAGAAATTGAAAGAAATGCCTTGCAAATAGAATTCAATTTGAAGGATGATAAAATGCCATGGGAATTAAGAGAGGTATTATGTTTTTGCTTAAAATCTAATATATGGGTCTGGTTTGGATGGAGCAGAGAGGTTTGCTGTCTCCTGTGCTGCTCCCTTCACCGCACAGGGCAGCTCACAGCTGAACACTTTGTCCTCTTTGGAAGACAAAGCAAATTCCTTGAATTTATCCTGGAACCCTGGAAGGGATCTTACATGGCCAGGTTCTCCATGCTCAGTGGCCAGCAGGGTGATTTGGAATCTTCCCAAGCAACAAAGATCTCAGAAATGTGAAAGTGCCAGGTCAAACCCATGAGCAACCTTGAGTTCATGGCACCACACTCAGGTGGGATCATGGAACAGTTTGGGTGGGAAGGGACCTTAAATCCCATCCAGTGCCACCCCTGCCATGTCAGGGACACCTTCCAATGTCCCAGGCTGCTCCAATCCCATCCAGCCTGGCCTTGGGCACTGCCAGGGATCCAGGGACAGCCACAGCTGCTCTGGGCACCCTGTGCCAGGGCCTTCCATCCTCACAGGGAAAAATTTCTTTCCTATATCTACCCTAAATTTCTGCTCTTTCCGTTTGAAATCAAGGTACATCCATTCAATATCAAGTCCTGGAAATGCAAATTATTCTTGCCAGATGAGTGAAAACATTAGGAAGACAGAGAGATAAGAAGCCTCTCCAGGAAATATGTAGATTAACTGATACTAAACAGAGAATCAGGCAGCTCATCGAGAACTCAAAGCATCCTTCCACTTCAATCCTTTCACTTTAATTTCTATCTTTAACAATACACTCAGTAATTAATAGTCTTTCACCAAACTCATGTAAGCATGCAGTGTGTATTCCAGATGCCTAATTCTGCTTTCTCATAGGAGCCAATAAAACTTTAGTACCCTGGGCCAGAATGTATCCAAGGTTTTCTCCAAAAAGTTTAATCCAAATTTTCAGTGAAGTTTACTTTCCATGTAAGGTGACCTTTTCAGCATAACACAAAAGTTGATTTCCTGAAAATAGAGAATATAGAGAGTGAAATGGGAATTGCCTGGCAGGATTTTCAGGTCCATGCTGCCTGGGATGACAGCAATGTTGTCTCATGACTGCTCCCTGATCCCCAAAAAACACAGCAGATCCATCCCACCCCAAAACCAGCAAAGGCAGCATCCCAGCTGCTGCACAGTTTTCCCCCCCTGAACTGAGGAGAAACTTCTCATACACAGAAATACAAGCACTCAACCCTCCCTGATGTGAGCACTCTGGATTATAATAACTGAAAACCTTTTCTCTCTGAAGAAAATAAAAAGTAATTAATAGCTAGGGAGTCATTGCAGATATCTATCCTCAATTAATTATTACCTTAATACACTGTAAAAGTGTTTATACTCCTCAGTGCTAAAGAAAGTAACCATCAAGCAAAGGAGTCTGTAAGTCCCACAAATCTTCCATGACTTGATGTGTTTAATAATGGTACCTCACTTCAATAAATAACACACAATAATGACTACACTAATATCATAATTAATTTTTTGCTACCCATCTATCTGCCACTACATAAATGTAGAAGTGAGATCTATGCTTTTTTTTTACAATTGCCATTTCTCTTCTTCTATTTAGAAACAAATGTAATTACTTCAGCTAGAGAAGACAGAATTACTTCTACAGCAGAGTCAAAACATGCATCAACACTCATTTTCTGTAATTATTTCACAAGCAGCTCTGCCTGGCATCTTTCTCAAATGAAAGGACTTTTCAAAAGTCCTTTGGCTACTTAATGAGTGGCACACAATTATGGGCACAATCAAAGAAAAAAAATAAAGGAAAAAAGAAGAGGTTCTCACCATCCATTTAACCTTTTTCTTTAGTGTGTGCCTTTAAACACAAAAGAATGTCAGAGAAAAACACTGATGTCCTCACACCCTCGTGTGCCTTCCAGGAGAGCAAAGTGCCATGGCTGGGATATAAATAAATCCTCTCTGTATCCATGTTTCCCTCCCCACTAATTCTATCAGAGCACCTTGGCAAGAGTGTTGTGGTTAACCTTAAATCTTTGAAATTATCATTCATGAGGGTTATTGCTTAGACAAAAGAGCCACACACAGCTCCCACACCCCAGGGGAATTCACACAGCACTGAGTGCTCACAATTCACCTGCCTGGGGAGTTAAACAGAATTAGCAGAAGCAGGTGTGGTGTGGAGCCAGCATTAAGGAGAGAGCAGAGTAAAACACTGCAGCAGGCAAAGGTCAGGGATGGGAGCAGGGATGGCAGCAGGGCCACAGGAAAAGCCCCACGGATGCTTCTGCTTGGATTAGCTGGAGCTTTGCCTCTCGCAGAAGCTGAGGATCAGAGGAACAAAAAAGACACACGGAGGAAACAGGCTGTTCTTGACAGCCAGATTTCTCTCTTCTCTCATCAGACTTAAGCCAAAATAAAATGTGACATGAGCATGACAAAAGGTTATTCCCCTTCCACAAGCTTCCTAAAGAAAGGAAGTGCAGGAAGTCCACACTCCCACGCAAATTCATCACCCTCTGTCACCCAAAGCCTGACAACTCTCTTTTTATGAATTAAATAGAGAGCTATTTTAAATTCAAATAAGGTGGCACAGTTATTAAGTTATTTTTATTCTCTTCTGCACCTCTAGGACAAACTTTGAGTCCCCTCACTTCCCAAGGAGATGCTTTTAATGGATAGAGGAGTAAATAGCACACTCAGCTCCTCACTCACAGCACTCACCTGAGTGATGCCAGAGTGATCAGTGCCACAGAAGAACTTATTAAAGAACCAGAGAACGAGAACAGCCTGTAGACAAGTGACAAGCAAGGAGCTGAGCAGAACTAAACTCTCACAAGTAAAGAGCAAAGAAGTAAGTTCAGGTTTAAGTAGTTTTAAACTCATTTTATAGCGAGATTAGCATCAATTTTGTGGGGAGGGAAAAATTAATCTTCTAAAGATAAATCTGGAGAATCAGGGATGGCTTGTAAAATGGTGTCAAACAGTTTGCCATAAATTTAAGGGATATTCAGTGCAATAAGATCTCCAACCCAGATACCTAAGCAGAACAGAAATTTGGATACTTCAAGAACTGCAGATGAATTTTAATGACTGAAGAGAAAATTGAGATGGAAAATTGCCTTCCAAATCTTCTTCCACAGCAGTTAATGCTTCAAACTGCCACCTACTACACAGAGAAACCTCATTTTGTCTCATCTTAGGATGGCAGAACCAGTAACTGAGAATCCATGTGAGAACCTGCACTGCATTAGAAATGTGATAGTTACTGCTTGGCCCAGGAGTCACACTGAAATCCACATTTGCCACAGGCTTTATTTATGTCTATTTTTAGAAGCTAGGCCAGGTTACTTATTTCCCTGAAACAACTTTCCCTATCCTGTGTGAGGATAGGGAGGAAGCTGCTCTGTTTTCTAATTAGGTTTTAGTGTCTGTTCAGTATTTAGTGTGAATAAATGCCATAACCTGCTGACCCTGCAGTGAGTTACAGCCAAAGAGCCAGAAAAAGAACTCAGAGTTCAATGAAACACAATGCAAAGGGCTAAAGGTCCCCTGAGCAGCCTCTGGGCCAGAAAAGCCTGATCAATAAATAGAAGAAAAATGGCAATAAAAGCATCACTGCCTAATTCTGGGACTGGAGGATTGGGACAGTCACTTGAGTGCATCTTTGCTTTTGCAGAGACACTCGGCTGTCCCCTGTCCAGCTGCTCCTCATGGCACCAAGCCCTTCTGGAAGGAACCTCCTCAGACACAGCACCTTGAGACTGAGCCCTGACCCCACCCAGGTGCCCTGGTCCTGGCTCAGTCCCCAGCTGGGTCTGCTCTGTGGCCACATGGCCCTCGATCACCTGCCATGGCCACTGTTCCCCTGCCATGGCCACTGTTCATCTGCCATGGCCACTGTTCATCTGCCATGGCCACTGTTCACCTGCCATGGCCACTGTTCACCTGCCATGGCCACTCCTCACCTGCCATGGCCACTGTGTCACCTTCCATGGCCACTGTTCACCTGCCGTGGCCACTGTTCACCTGCCATGGCCACTGTTCATCTGCCATGGCCACTGTTCACCTGCCATGGCCACTGTTCACCTGCCATGGCCACTGTTCACCTACCATGGCCACTGTTCACCTGCCGTGGCCACTGTTCACCTGCCATGGCCACTGTTCATCTGCCATGGCCACTGTTCACCTCCCATGGTCACTGTTCATCTGCCATGGCCACTGTTCACCTGCCAGGGCCACTGTTCACCTGCCATGGCCATTGTTCACCCGCCATGGTCACTGTTCAACTGCCAGGGCCACTGTTCACCCGCCATGGCCACTGTTCACCTGCCATGGCCACTGTTCATCTGCCATGGCCACTGTTGACCTCCCATGGCCACTGTTCATCTGCCATGGTCACTGTTCACCTGCCAGGGCCACTGTTTACCTGCCATGGCCACTGTTCACCTTCCATGGCCACTGTTCACCTGCTATGGCCACTGTTTACCTTCCATAGCCACTGTTCACCTTCCATGGCCACTGTTCACCTGCCAGGGCCACCCCTCCCCTGCCATGGCCACTGTTTACCTGCCATGGCCACTGTTCACCTGCCAGGGCCACCCCTCCCCTGCCATGGCCACTGTTCACCTGCCATGGCCACTGTTCACCTGCCAGGGCCACCCCTCCCCTGCCATGGCCACTGTTCACCTGCCATGGCCACTGTTCACCTGCCAGGGCCACCCCTCCCCTGCCATGGCCACTGTTCACCTGCCATGGCCACTGTTCACCTTCCATGGCCATTGTTTACCTTCCATAGCCACTGTTCACCTGCCATGGCCACTGTTCACCTGCCATGGCCACTGTTCACCTGCCATGGCCACTGTTCACCTTCCATGGCCATTGTTTACCTTCCATAGCCACTGTTCCCCTGCCATGGCCACTGTTCACCTTCCATGGCCATTGTTTACCTTCCATAGCCACTGTTCACCTTCCATGGCCACTGTTCACCTGCCATGGCCACTGTTCACCTTCCATGGCCATTGTTTACCTTCCATAGCCACTGTTCACCTTCCATGGCCACTGTTCACCTGCCATGGCCACTGTTCACCTGCCAGGGCCACTGTTCACCTGCCAGGGCCACTGTTCACCTGCCATGGCCACTGTTCACCTGCCATGGTCACTGTTCACCTGCCATGGCCACTGTTCACCCGCCATGGCCACTGTTTACCTGCCATGGCCACTGTTCACCTGCCATGGCCACTGTTCATCTGCCATGGCCACTGTTCCCCTGCCATGGCCACTGTTCACCTGCCAGGGCCACTGTTCACCTGCCGTGGCCACTGTTCACCTGCCATGGCCACTGTTCACCTGCCAGGGCCACTGTTCACCTGCCAGGGCCACCCCTCCCCTGCCATGGCCACTGTTCACCTGCCGTGGCCACTGTTCACCTGCCATGGCCACTGTTCACCTGCCATGGCCACTGTTCACCTGCCGTGGCCACCCCTCCCCTGCCAGGTGGCCCAGCAGTAGCTGCTGAGCTCAGCCATGGCTGCTGCGTGTCCTCAGGGGTGTTTCAGTGCCAAAGCAGTCCCCTGGGGGAGGTTTGCTGAGCTGAAATGCAGTGTATCACCGAGGGCCTGCAGTCCCCTGGGGGAGGTTTGCTGAGCTGAAATGCAGTGTATCACCGAGGGCCTGCAGTCCCCAGCAGTGACAAGTGTGTCCCAGAGTGCAGAGCGCTGCTTATGCCAACACTGAAGCCAACATGCTCTTCTTCCCCTCTCCATTTGCAAATGTGCCATAATATTTACTGCTACAATATCTTCCCCCATCAGCCCTTTAACTATCTCCTATGGAGTCTAATTAAAATGAAGTATTGTAACACACAATCAACACTTGCACAGTATTGATGGAGACTTACAGATGGTATTAGGAAGAAAATAGCTCCTCAGCACTGATTAGCATTGAAAGCTTAAAGAAGTTCCTCTATTTTCCACATTGTATGTCAAGCTGAACATTTTGACAATAGGAAAGTTGCACTGCTTCTTCTACACTTTAATTACAGCAGTAGCACTTCACACTTGAACACCAGTGCTTGGAATTAGGCAATAATTAGGTGACTCCTCCTCTTTCATCTGCTGCTTCAGCCTCAGCCACACTGAACACAGTAACCATCTTCACACTTCAGATTTAGATGGCAACTTCAGTGTGTAAATAAATAAATATTTACACAGTGTCTGTGTGGATTTGACAGTGATTCTCTGAGGAAGCAGGGGTTAGAAATGCAACTGAACTGAACTGCCATATCTGGGGGTTAAATCCTCTCCTCCAGATTTCAATGCAATGACAAAACAATGATCTTAAAACGTTTTATGCCTCTTTGTGTGTTTAGAATCACAGAATCACAGAATGGTTTGGGTTGGAAGGCACCTCAAAGCCCATCTCATTCCAAACCCCTGCCATGGGCAGGGACAGCTTCCACTAGACCAGCTTGCTCCAGACCTTGTCCAACTTTTCCAGGGAAGAATTTCTTCCCAGCATCTAATCTAAACCTGCCCTCTTTCAGTTTAAAACCATTTCCCCTTGTTCTGTCCCTCTGTCCACATAAAATATCCAGCTTTCCACCCATGAGAATCCCCAAGTGCTTCTGCACAGGGCCTTTCCCAAAGACATTATAAAATACATATATATTAATACATTAGATGGGATAAAATAACGGGACCCTCCCCAAAGGTGCTCCTAAGCAAGTGACCTGACTTAGTTATATAACTGCCAGACATTTTACTCAGAGGTTACTTCCCCCTCCCTACAAACATCTTTTCAAATATACATCTTCAGGCAATTTTCCCCCAGTCGAGAATTTGTGCCTAAGGAATGATACAATGGCTGAGTTATTGTTTGAAAACAGCTTGTTTAACTCCCCATGCAAGTTTCTAAAAACATTAATTAAAACCCAAAAGTCTTACCCAGACAACACAATTTATAGGATGGAAAAATATCCTATTTATTCCACAGTGCCTCATCCTCCTAGGACAATTCCTAGAATCTGAAGGCAGCAGGACTCAGTACCCACTGAATGCACCAGTCCAAAGCAAACAGAAACTTGACAGCTGAAAGCTGGGACAGCACTTGAAGGAAACAGAGATCTGTGCTTTGAGGGAGGAGAAGCCGAGCTCTTATTCCCACAGGACAGAGCACCAGCTCAGCTCTGAAATTCAAATACTGTTTTTTCCAGCATGAGAAATAATATGAGAACTATGAATAATGAGAAATACTGCTTTTACCAGATGAGAGATAATAAAACTTAAAGAAAATAAAAGAAATAGAAGTGAGAGATGATAATGTAACTAAACGCAGCGCTGCTATATCCACACTGATCTTGACAGCATTCCCAACATCCACTGCTGCTCCCCTCTAAATTGAACTGTGCACATTAAAACCCCCCAAAAAACCACCATACACCAAAAAAAACCAGGCTGCCATGGAGCAGTGCTTGCTGAAAGTCCTGTCAGACCTCCCCTGTGGATGTCTCCAGTGTGGTGCATGCTCAGCAGTGTAGGACATGTAAAGCTGTGCACATCACACAGACTGGCACAGATCCTGAGGCTCCCACGCTCCTCTTCCAGCAGACAACACACAGCAGGGCTCCCTAGATAGTCCAGAGTGGTATTTTAGCGTAAGCAAAGCTAAAATTACAGCGAGCTGTATAATTTGGTGGGTACCTCTAAAGAAACCCAGAAAGCTCAGAGGGATTGTTTGAGTTAAGTGTGATCAGGAGGAGCCCCAGTGCTGCGTTTCCTGCGGCAGCAGAGGCGTTCCTGCTGCTCCCTGGGCACCTCTGGAAGAGGCAGCAGAGATTCCTCACCTCCACCTGCAGCACGGCAAAGTGAGGGCAGCTTCTCTCTCAGCAGCTTTTTCAGGCTGGAGAAAGCACTTCCAGCCAGGTTCTCAGCCAGCCTCAAAGCTCTGGCTCCACGTTCCACACTCTGTTAACTCTCTTGGAGCTGGCCATGAGGGAGAACAAGGAACACATCTCAGAGAGTCTTTTTAGCAACCTGCTCCCACCTTCATCTCCCTGGTGCCTGAATAGACATGGAGCCAGGACACAGCTGAAATAAATCCCCATTTTCCTGTGCCAGGGTATCACAGGGAAAGCTGCCAGCTTTGCCACCCTGGAAAGGTTTTCCATCCTGAGGAGGAGCAACAGCAGACAGGAGAACACAGACAGCAGCCTGGAAGCAGGAGGTCACTGCCTGCAGTTTCGTATGGAGAATGAATGAGTGATTTGTGCCTGTCACTCGTGAAAGGAAAAGCAAGAGGAAGGTTTAAAAACACACACAAAAAAACCTGGCCACATTTCATGAGAGTCCACGAATTCCCCCATGAGAGTGGGAAGAGGGCTGGCTTCTGAGTCAGGGTTTTTGAGTTCTTTGGACCAACAGCACTGTAACTCTCATAAATATCACAAAAGCCAAGCAGGAAGGATTTTTATGGATAGACCTGTCAGCGCAGCCTGGGAATCACTCTGCTTTGCTGCCCAAAACGTGACCATGTCACTGCTGTGTCTGTGCTCTGAATGCACAAGAAGGAGCCCTGCAGTGGCGTGAGGGGCCCAGAGCATCTGTGGGTGTGCTCCTGCTCTCAGGAGTGCTGCAGGTACAGTTTGCTCCTGCAGCCCAGCTCCTTTAAGGAAGACAAATTTGAAGGAAATACTGAAGATGATATAACATTAGTACCCTGGTCCTTAACCCTGGGGACCACTCGAGGTGGGATTTGTTTCATAAAGTCTGAAAGGCATTTGAGTTTAAAAGCATTTCTGTCTGTCAACACACTGGAGTACAAGATCAGAGGCAGTGCCATTCCGTGACTCCTGCTCAAATCTCTGCAGGGTGGAAGGGTTTGTCCTCCCGTGCTGAATACAAGGGATTTCTGCATGATGTTTCCAAGTCTGTAACTCAGGCAGCAATTTCATCCCATCCTGCTTTTGTCACCTAACCTCTGGAGGATAACCTCTTAGAGTTATTTACCTCTGGTGGGGTCACACAAACACATCTGTCTGGGTTAAAGAGAGGAACTGTAAAGATTTGCTGACAGCTGAAAAGATCTGAGCAATCCAGTTGGAAAGGCTTGAAGGGATAAAAAGGATTGTGCCAAGGGGGATGGTTAACAGGTGGGTGCTGCAGTGAGGGAAATACATCCCTGAGGGAGGAAAAGCTGTTTTACAGGCGCCAGAGGTTACAGAGCTGAGCCCAGCATGGCTTAGGCTGAAAGGGACCTTCACATTCATCTCACCCCAACCCCCTGCCATGGGTGGGGACACCAAAGAAACCCTGAATTATTTGTGAGGTCCCTTTTCATACCATGAATGAGGGAAGTGTGCTGGAAGAAACCAAACCTCTCTACATGTTCTTCCAAAAATTGCTGTTTCTGAAGTCTGAGTACTCTGGTGAAATTAAAATTAAGGTTCATCCCTTTCCCACCAAACTCATTAAGTGTTGGCTTCACAGGAAAGAACTTCTGAGCAGAAAATTCCATTTTTGCACAAAAGCAATATCCAACATGGCTGTGTCACAGGCAGGTCAGAGAGCCTTCAGTTATTTTTGGTGGACAAAAAGTACATTGCACAGAACATATATAGATTTTCATAATTATCTTCTCATTGAAAAATTAATATCCAGGTACATTCTGAGTTTTACAGCTCCTCCTGTTTCCCCTTAACTTCACCAGCTTCTAAGTGGAACAAATGCTGACAGACAGCTGTAGAGGATGAGCCTCCAGACAGCTGCCATGAAAAACAACATTGTGCCCTCTGTAAAGATTAAAAATAGGGATTCTGTGCCAGGCACACTCCAGATTCTTCATGGCAGATGTGACCCTGACAAGCTGAATAAATAAAAGCCCACCTGAGTTCCTGAAGTGTGTGGACAAAGCCCTGAGGCACAAATTCACATTGGAATTTTTGGGACTTTTTGGTGGCTGTCCCTGGATCCCTGGAAGTGTTCCAGGCCAGGCTGGATGGGGACTGGAGCAAACTGGGACAGTGGAAGGTGTCCCTGCCAGGCAGGGGGTGGAACAAGATGAGCTTTAAGGTCCCTTCCAACCCAAACCAGCCTGTGATAAATAAGGCAAAAAGTGGATATTTCAGAGTTTCAAATAAGAGGAGGTAGCCACAGGACCTGATTGCTGCTGGAATATTGTGGTTTAAGAACTAACACATGAACACATTTCTTCATTGTCCAAAATTAAGGTGATGCAGTGCAAATATTTTAGCCCAAATTGCTCTAACTAGAAAAAAAAAAAAAAATAAACACAAAAGACCTCTTTCCCTGAACAAAGAAACCCAACAGCACCAAAGCAATTTGGAACAGAAAACACACAGCCCAACAAACAGCACTGCTTGAAAAGAATTTGAGAGTTTTTGCTATAGAATAAAAATTCCCACCTGTTTTTTTTTGTTGTTTTTATTTTTAATTTCTTTTCTGACATCGTACCTTTAATGATGTTACCTTTGCTGAACACACCTGAAGCACAGCCAATTCTCTGCCTTCCCCTCTCTGGTAACCAGCCCTTGTTTTTAAAACTTCTCAGTGTTTCACTGCCCAGGGCCACCCCTGGGACACACAAAAGGGCAGAATAAGCAGATAATGATTGTGCATTCAGCACACAGGCACATTCCTACAGCATAAACAGGACTTTAACAAGTAATGTTACTTCTAGCACAGGCCACCACAGTCAGGTTTGGACATTTCTTACTACAAACAAGATCATCTTTTACACTGGGACAGGCAGAGACAAACAGGGACAAACTATTGCTCATACAAATTAATTAACCAAGTCTGAAACCCCGGGAGTGCTGACACCAACCTGGGAGCCTCAATCCCACCAGTGCCAGTGGAAAATTCTCTATAAATGCCTGATGGGTTGCAGCATAACACACCAATATGAATATGAAGCACCTGTTTGCACAGAGCCTGCTTCCAACTCTTTTACGCTGAGCTATTTGCTTCTGTTTGAAAATAAGTAAATATTTGCTCTGCTGTGCCAGCTGGATCAGGGGAAAGCTCTGAATTGCCTCTCCTAGACAGGAGAAGGCTGGCAGAAGGTGCCTATCCAGAGTTCACATACACAACATTAATTGGAAGCAACAAGTATTGAAAACAGCTTCAGAACAGAAACGGGAACAACAAAAGCAGATATAAAATTCATTTTCACTCTGCAGATTTTATGTCAGGTACTGCAAAGTTCATCTTTTAACTCTGTGGTTCCTGGTTTCTTTAGAAGAGCAGGACAAAAACCACAATCATAAAAACTGAGTTTTCACAAAGGAAAGGGGAGTTTTATACCTGAAACTTGTATGAGTGTCTTGTCTGATTTTGAAGGAACAGATCATGTACATGCTGAGATGTGATGGCAATCAGTGTTTACAAGAAACTTAACTCTTATCACCTGAAACCCCTTCCATCACCACAGAGCAAATTATAGAATGGAGATTCAGCACTGCAGACATGGATTTTAATCTATGGCACCTATCAGACAACAACTCAAAAGACATTTATGCAATCTTAGAGCAGCAACTGCTATGTCTGAGCTGCCATAAGACAGTTTTAATTCCATATGGAATAAAAAACTATCACAGCTCTAAAGTTGCTTTCAGGCACTGTTTCTTTAATGAAATAGGATTCTTTCTGTCCAGGAAAAAGAATCGTGTGGATCTTTATGCAGAGGAATGTGTTATGAATATAAACATAAACACTATACCAAGGGGACCTATAGAACAGCAGGTGCAAAGATTTATTCCTATAATTGGTTAAAAATAATCCATCTGAAGGGGATAAAACCGACTGTGAAGAGCTGTTTTTATACAAATACAGAAGTTCAGACACAGCATTGCCTTTGGTGCAGCATTCCTTGTTTTAAATCCAGCTTCCCACTCCTCTGCCTCAGTCCCTCCTGTTAAAAGAGCCAACTTCATGCCAACAGTTTATCTTCTTATTAAAAATGTTATTAAGTACAGTTATCACTTGAAGGCTTTATCTTCCAAGTGGTGGAGTTCCTTGATATAGAATCTAATCTTCCAGGCTCACCAAAGATTTTCTTCAAACTTCATTAATGGACAAATCAATTTCTGGTGGTTTGGATCTGTTTATAAGACTTATTTCCCTCCTGGTTTTTTTCTTCTCTAAGGAATGCTAGAAAGTGCCACAGGGAGGAAATGATGAGGTTCAGGCTTTCAGATTTTGTTATCTTGTGAGTTGTGATCTTGCTTTCAACCCCCTTCTGATGGTTTCTGCACCAAGATTTTTGTTTAATAATTGGAAGGATTATTGGCAGCTGAAATGAGGATTTGTGGCTCTTGAGCAAAATACATTGTAATAACAACTGTCAGGCTGATTTGGATGCTCAGGCCTCTAAGTCTCCCCAGCAATATTGGAGTACTTTGATGCAGTCACAGCTATGGTTTGTACTTCAGTATTATTTCTCAAGTCAGAAAATATTCTACTGTTTCACATTAAAAAAAAAAGCAAAAAAAAAGCAAAAAAAAAGCAAAAAAAAAGCTAAAGAGAAACAAATAAAATAAATAAAAGCCCAAAGCTTTTAAGCATTTAGCTTGTGAAACTAAAAAACAAAAATAAGTTCAAAGGAGTTGAAAGCATTTCCTTTTCCTCACTGCTCTCAGTTGAGTAACAAATAATTAAAAGGGTGCCTAAGTGTGGAAACTGCAACCCAGCCTCATGGCCATGGCAATCAGCTGGATCCCAAATCCAGAGCTTGGGGGGCTTGGGGGGTCTTTGCTTTCCTCCTGTGCAATGGGAACTGTGAAGGGACCCCAGAACTCCCCAAAGGACATTGAGACCTCTGCTCTGGGTTTGTCAGGTACTGCCTTGAACAGCTGGCAGAAATGCTGATGGACAGAATAAATGGCTAAAAATGACTTTTAAATGTCCATTTCAAGCTCAAACAATACGAAAAGGCACCGTGGTGGTGCAGACAGACAGACACACCATTGCAAACCGGGTTTTGCACTCTCATGCTCCATCTGCTGGTTCTGCAACACCATTTGAGAGACCAACCTGCCTTTTCCTTTTTGTTCCCCAGCTGTGTGAAACCCCTGCTCATCTGGATGAGCTGCCAAGTGTTAAACAAGAAGTCATGTTCATCTCAACATTTCAGAGTCCACTGGGGAAAAATAAAAGGGTAAAATATTTATGACAAAATGTAAAACAGCTAAACATGTAAGGAAGAAAACTGTTCCTAAATGTCTTGCAAATGCCTCAGGGTTAAAAGCTTTAGCACAGTAAAAATGTAGTGCTCTCTTCCACTTTGCCTCTGCCTGGCTTTTGTACTCTATGCTAAAGCATCCATGAAAGCCAATTAATGTGCATTTTATTCTTTGAAACGTTTAAAATTGGCCACTTTCAGCATATAAAGTCTCAGCATCTCTTACTATTTGAGTGCTTTTCAATGCAGACTTGTGTGTATTAAAAACAGGTTTGAAAACGAAAATCATTTATGTTTCAGCTGCCTTTGGAGCAGCAACAAGAGAAACACAAGCAGGAAGCAACGCTTGTCCCAGGACAAAGATGGGATCATGACTATGCAAATCCTGAATGGATGCTTTGCAAGGATGGGTCTGTCATTGATTCCTGAGATGAGTGATGGCACAGAGGAGGCAAAGCCACCTCCCTCAGGTCCTCCTGAGCCCCAGTTCAATGAGGAACACATACACAGCATCCTCCTTCCCCGGCTTCCTCCCACTGCCGGGGCTTTTCACACTCGGATAAAGCCACAGCTGGAAGCGATCATCTCGTGCACGCTGGCAAAGCCAACAGAGGCAGTAATAACATGCTAATAAAGGATGAGATTTTATCAAAGATGCCTCTTAACTGAAGACTAAAAGACGCCATGCAATTTAAATAAAATTGCCTTTAGCAGGGGACTGAGTGACAATTGAGGAAAAATGCTTGGCCTGTTTTTGCAAACAGTGGGGCAGATTTTCAGTGGGTGTAAAATGCTGACTTGGGCAAAGCAGTGCCAGGTTTGCACGAGCTAGGGAGTCACATTTTTAGGCCCACACTGGAGAAACCTTTAAACTGAGATTTCTGAAATGAAGCTGCACAAGCAAGCAGGGAAGAAGTTATTAACACATCAAATATCTGCTTATGTTGCTTCCCTCCACGTACAATTTTGTAAGAGAGTTGAAAAGAGGAATTACACGATTATCCGAAAGCACACAAGAAAACTCAACCACCTTTGTGTTGTGCACAAAAAACCCAGGATGTGCCTGGTGAGCCCAGGATGTGCCTGGTTAATCCAGGATGTGCCTGGGGAGTCCAGGACGTGCCTGGGGAGCCCAGGACGTGCCTGGGGAGCCCAGGATGTGCCTGGGGAGCCCAGGACGTGCCTGGGGAGCCCAGGACGTGCCTGGTTAATCCAGGATGTGCCTGGGGAGCCCAGGACGTGCCTGGTGAGCCCAGGATGTGCCTGGAGAGCCCAGGATGTGCCTGGGGAGCCCAGGATGTGCCTGGGGAGCCCAGGATGTGCCTGGGGAGCCCAGGATGTGCCTGGAGAGCCCAGGATGTGCCTGGTTAATCCAGGATGTGCCTGGGGAGCCCAGGATGCGCCTGGGGAGCCCAGGATGCGCCTGGGGAGCCCAGGATGCGCCTGGTTAATCCAGGATGTGCCTGGGGAGCCCAGGATGTGCCTGGTTAATCCAGGATGTGCCTGGGGAGCCCAGGATGTGCCAGGTGAGCCCAGGATGTGCTTGGTTAATCCAGGATGTGCCTGGGGAGCCCAGGCTGGCTGGGTGACACAGCAGCTGAGGCAAGCTTGGTTTGGTTTGGTTTGGTTTCTCTGGGCACCACTTGTGTCCAGGCCCCAGTCCTGAGTATCTGGAGTCATTCACGTGGCCTGTCCTGTCAGTGACCTCGTACAGAGCCTCCACGTGTGCCCAGCACAGTCACACAGAATCACTGAGGCTGGAAAAGACCTCCAAGTTCATCCAGTCCAAGCTGTGCCACCCAGCCCAGAGCCCTGAGTGCCACAGCCAGGGGTTCCTCCAGGGATGGGGACTCCACACTCCTCAGTCAGCCTCTTCCAATGTTAAACCATCCTTTCTGTGAAGAAATTCCTGCTGCTGTCCACCCTGAGCCTCCCCTGGCCCAGCCTGAGGCCGTTCCCTCTCCTCCTGTCGCTGTTCCCTGGGAGCAGAGCCCGACCCCCCCGGCTGTCCCCTCCTGGCAGGGATTGTGCAGAGCCAGAAGGGTCCCCTGAGCCTCCTTTTCTCCAGGCTGAGCCCCTTCCCAGCTCCCTCAGCCCCTCCTGGGGCTCCAGACCCTTCCCCAGCTCCGTTCCCACCTCTGGACACTCCAGCACCTCAAGCTGCTGAAATACATCCCTGAAAAACTGCAGCAAAAATCCAGCTGGTTTGTATTCCCTCCAAATTTGATTCAAACCCACTTTTCCCTTACAAGAGCAGTGTGCACACAGCAGATGTTCAGCTGCCTCACATCTATAACCCCACAAAGTCAAGACGGGCTTGAGGATACTTCTGAGGCCATAAAAACAGAATGGGATTTTGTTGGGTTTGTTTTAGGCTTTTCTGTTTTGTTTTCTCCTCTCTCCTCTTCTGTTTTTGCCTTTTCAGATTAAGAATAGCTGTTTGGGAGGAAGCCTGGACAGAACTCGGGAGACACGAAACATCAAAAAGAACAGTGTCCTAAATTCAGCTGGTGTGAAAGCAAGAGCTGGGAAGGTTCACTTCTTTTGGGAGAAGTTGTGAAATCCCACCATTAGTGAGAACAGTCCTTGGCATAAGAGCCTTATGCCTTTCTGGAAGTTGTCATCTTCCTGACCAGCCTGCCCACTCCAAAAACAATGCTAAATTCAAACCACATTCTGGAAAAAATATTCAATTAAACAGCAACAGCACCAGGCAGAAACAGTGTGATATGGAAATTAGTCACTAGACTTCCTCCTAATAAATAAAAATAAAACATTTCTGGATAACAAACTGCCTTTGCAGATAAAAAAGTAAATCCCTAGAATTTAAATCTGTCATGAGCAAAATCCCTTTGGAAGAAAAAAAAAAAAAAATCCAGACCAAGAACTATTGTGGCTGGATTTATATTCAGAACTGTATTTATGCAGACTAAGATAAGGGCAATCAATCCCCAGGCCTCAGGACAAAAAGCTGATCTTCTGCAAGGATCAGGATAAAGAAAATTCCTCACCATATGTCCCATGGTTAAAGGCAATAGGGGGCATGCTTTGGGAGACTCAGGAATGTTTGGGGATTGGTGAGTGCTGGAAACAAATATCAGATTTATGGCACACTGATGGGCTCCTGCAGTAAATCCCAGCCTCTCCTCTGCATGTTGCTGCTTTCCCAGGCATGGAATTTAGTGCCTGAACTCCAGGTGGGTCAGCCTAGCAGCAAACCAAGGATCCTGTCAGCTCCAGCAATCTGGCTTTTCCAGAGTCCTGGATTCCCTCAGTCACTCCAAACACACCGAAGCACTCTGCTCCCCTTCCACCACTGAATCTCCTCCTGGATTCTTTCTGTCCCATACAGGTTGTCACTGTTACATCTCAGACAACAGAGCTGCTCCTTCTTTCAATCCTTTTCCATGCAATAATTCACAGATCCTATCTATCCTCTGTTCTTTGAAAGGTGCCTTTCCAGGGCAGTCACATTGCTACAACCAACACAGCCGTAACTTGGTCCTGATGATTCCTCAGAGCCTGGGACGCCTCTGTGTGAAACCAGCTGTAACTTGAAGAGAAACCAGAAATACATTTGCCATCAAGAAATACATCACCTTTTCTTTGTTTTCCTATGTTTTTCACTTGCTAATCAAAGGGTAGATGCTGTCTTTTTACTCTGACAAAAAATAAGTGAGGAGGGGTAAAAAATAAGGGAGAAATCGGGATATATTCATCTATTTAAAAATCATCATCTTGCATGCAAAGGGATTTAATCCGTTAGGATGAAGCCTCTATCTTTCAGCAATGCTACCAGGCTGTTTCCAGGCACAAACTGGGGATCAAGGATCAAAATGAAGGAATATTGTATTTCTGTAAGTCTAATCCCTCTGGCTGACATGCCAAAGGCTATTTGAGGTGGAATGAAATCAGAGCTTCAATCACCAAGGTAGGGAATGTCCCTGGAATGGGAAGCAGTCTCCCAGGCCTTGGGGGATCCACAGAACCCAAGTCAGAGCCGAGGCTGGGCCATTCCCGAGGCTGCCAGAGCTCCAGGAGCGTTTGGACAGCGCTGCCAGGGATGCCCAGGGTGGGGTTGTTGGGGGGTCTGGGCAGGGCCAGGGCTGGGCTGGGGGATCCTGGGGGTCCCTCCCAGCTCAGGGATATTCTATATCCTATATTCTATATCCTATATCCTATATTCTATATTCCTCACTTGCTAAAAAAGCCTCTATTTCCCCCACCCTCTCCATTTGAAGTTACAGGAGACTGGAGCCAAGAGCTAAAATTTAATATTAATAGGGGAAATGAATGCGTCTTTCAGCACAAGGCTTAGAGTAGCTTCAAGTTAAATTAGTCTGTGATTCAGTGATTTCAATAATACCAAAAAATCAGTTGTACAGAACACTCTTTCAAATCGCTTGATGTGCCTTTTGTGCAGTGCTTTGACTCATAGATCTGAGTTATAATTTTTTTTATTTTATTATGAGCTTGACAAAAAAAAAAAAATGAAGGCAGCAGTGTAGCAACCTTGAATCATATTTTTCAACATTAGCATGTGGAAGTTTCCTATTTAATGGGAGATATCACCTTAAAATTAAACCAGAAAAGCTTTTTTTGAACTCATACTCAGTGCACGTGCTTGTGGTTGTTCAGCTCATGCATTTCCTAACAGTGTGCAAACACCTTCTTTTTCTAGCAGCTGTAATAGAGTAAAAACCAGAAATATTTCTATAAATTTGGAACTATTGTCTTAAAACAACAAAACGTGGCAAGATCTGCTTACTACTGATCAACTTCACTAGATTTCATGGCAACAAACCCAGCTGGTAACAACCACCAGAGGAAAAAGTTTCCCAACTGCTTGGCAGCACCATATCAAACTCAGAATGTTCAGATCATTTGCATTTGTATCAGCCACTGAATCCAGACTATTTTTAAAAGGAGTATTGAATTCAGCCCCATCATTCAAGACGAACTTTTATTTCCCTAGGCCTACACCAAAAATTGAGTATTGATCCTGACAACTGCTCCTTTTTGCAGGAGTTAAATCACCCTGTGCTGATTAAGGCAGCCTCCAGCAGCTTATCTGAAGGGACAGGCTGTGTGTGAGCCACGGGAATTCTTCATAGGAGGACAAACTTCCTATGATCACAGCCCTGTTCCATGAGGAATCGCTGCCATGTGTTTTCTGGGGAGATGATGAGGTTTCTCAGGACTTTTTCTCCCCTCCCATTCCTTACCAAACAATTCTCCTGTCAGACTGAACAGTTCCTTCTTCCAAGCCACAAAATTATGAAACTATCCCCATTTTACAAATCACTTTACAACCTGTTGTCATCATCCAGCAACAAATCCAACAACAACATCCAATTCTCAGCCAAAAGACAGAGAATTATCATCAAGGCTGGGAAAGCCCTCTAAGATCAGAATCCAGCCACAAACACCAAGAGACCTGCTGTCATCATCCAAAAAGACAGAGAATTATGGAGTCACTGGGGCTGGGAAAGCCCTCTAAGATCAGAATCCAACCATTGAGCCAACACCACCACGCTCAGCACCAAACCATGCTCACATCCACACAGCTTTTGAACAGCCCTGAGCAGCCTCTTCCAATGCCAGACAATCCTTTCAGTGAGGAATTTTTTCTTAATATCAAATTTAAACCTCCCCTAACGCAACCTGAGGCTGTTTCCTCTCCTTCTCTTCGTTCCCTGGGAGAAGAGCCTGATCCCCACCTGGCTACAATCTCTTTTCAGGGACTTTTAGAGAGGGAGAAGGTCCCCCTGGGGCTCTCTTTAATCTCTACAGCTAATGAAAATCAGACAATATATTAATGGAGCTAAAGGGAAGCAAAGCTTCCAGGCAGCTTTTCCAGAGAGTATTTTAATCAGGAGTAAGTATTGATCATAAATAAAGTATTTACTCTGTCCCTTTATTAATATTCATTTAAATATTACTCTTTGGCCTTGTTTTTCATGTGAGTTTGTCCCAGCAGAAGCAATCCGTTTTCAGATGAGATTCCCTGCATGATGATGACCTCAAATGCAAACTTTTTCCTTTCTTCCATCCACCAGAGCTAAAAACAACTTTTCCCCTATTCTGCTTTTCTGTGGAAACTGAAGAAAGGAAAAAAAAAAGGCAGAGGAATAGTCAATAAGCAGAGAGAGGAAAATAAGCCTCAAGCTTCCCAAAGCACACTCTTGTGAACAAAGGCCATGAAACAAGGATTTTAAAAGCTCTGTTTATCTGTAGAGGATGGTGAAAAAGGCCCCACACTCAGAGAACCAGTGCTGAATACGAGGCACTACTGGGAGCTGTGTTCAAACACTTTGTTCTAATCCTGTTATCTCCTCAACCTATTATTTTGGGGATAAACATTCATGTTTTATATCTATCCTCCCTTTAACCAACCTTCAACCCCGTGTCTGGTCTTAACCTCAAACAATCTCTCTCTTTTCCCCATTCCCTGCTGAGCAACTCTTCCCTCTGACTGACACTTCCCTGGGTTATGCCTCAAGGTCATTTCCTCTTTTCCTGTCCCAAGTCACAGTCCATGGAAAAACCAAACTCAAATCCAAAACACAAAACCTGCAACAAATAAACAAACAAACAAATCACTTGTGTAGGGTTTGCTGTATTTTCAGGTAGCTGGTTTTTCCTCAGAGGTAAAGTGGAATTTAATTTTCAGTATTATTTCTATAGATTAAATATTAATTAAGTCTTGTAATGCTGTCCTGTACAACACCAAAAAGCATCACCAGTGGGGTAGCACGCCTGGGCACATACTGCTAAACAGAAATTCAGATATTATCCAGTTTAATAAAACTTAATAAAAAAGGTCATTTAGAGCATGACCTTCCATAATTAGCTTATGAGTTTTATCTAATTAAAAAAAAAACCCAAACCTTTCAAGTCCACATAAACACCTTCCATTCAGTGTGATCAAAATCTGAAACTAATGAATGATTTTGATAAGAGCTGTCATGATGTCTGAGTTCACTCTGGACCATCCTGGACCTGCTTTTCCTCTGATGCAAAACTGACAGTCAAGAAACACACAGCAGACAAAGGCAACTTTGTAAATGAACTTCTGTTGCTTGATTTGAAATGCAAGAGAAGAATGGTCCTCCCCAAATCCTTCTCATTTTCATCTCAAAATAAGAATCTCATTGCAATTTGTGCTTAAATTGAAGGCCAGCAGTTACTCAGCCTCCCTAGAACAAAAAATATAATACAGTCTCCATGTGGAAGAGCATTCAGTGCAAGGGATATTGACTTCCCTCTCTGAGAAGGTTGCAGCCACTTTCTGTTTATTGTTGCACTGATTTCTAGCAATTTAAATAAGTAAATGTTTCTCCAGTACAGGTGATATTCTCTACTCTTACTTATGCAATCAATTTTGTTACCTTTATTTGTGGGCTTAATAAACACAGCACAGCCAGAGCAGTAAAAGAGGGCTGCTCCAATCACCTGCTGGTTGCATACAAATGTGTAGGAGTTTGGCACTTCCCTCTTGCTCAGACAAACTAAAGACAAATAATAAAACAACCAAAAAAATCCACATAAAAAAAGCAGCATCACTCATCCCTCGACTATTTTAAACCACTTCAATTTTCCCTGATGTCATTCATTAGGTACTCTTAGGAAAATCAAGGCAGCAGAGCTGTTTTCTCAGTTCAGCACATTTTTGAAAATCTTCACCGTGAAAGTTTTGTGTAATTACCTTCAAAACGGTGTTCTGAAGGAGTTCCTTGACATAGGAAAATTGGAATAATGAGTTGCATTTTCTTTTCTATCATTTCAAGTTGGCATTTGGTGAAATTGTACATCTTTAGCTATTAAATCTCTCCCTTCCTCCTGGTCCACGCTTAGATCAAGATCATTACAATTTCTCCTACCCAGTGCCCTAAACAAAACATAAATGCCATCACCATCAATCTCAACAAGGCCTGTATGACAGCTAACATTAACAGAATGACCTTCTCCAGTTAGATTTTCATTAGTAAAATAGGATGGAAACCAGAAAGTGCCTCAGCTTTGCCAATTTGAACAAATTATCCACGTCATCCTTCTCTGTGCCAGTCGATACCTGAGCTGGGCAGGAAATGCAGAGATCTGGGACACGGGGCAGTATTAAGCACAAAGTCAATATTTTTTAATCTTAACTCCTGAATTAAGCCAAACCCAGCATTTTTTACAGGTAAGACAGAGAGGTGTGAACATTTTGCTGCTGCAGAGAGTGTGACTGTGAAGTGACAACGCATCAACCCCAGAGCAAATCTAAGCACGTCACATTTCCATCTGCAAATGCACAGTCCCAGGCCAGGCCTGCAGTGACTTCTGGTGATGTCAGAGAATTTGACCACTCTAGGGAAGGAGAAGAAAGCCACAAGGTGAGCAGCACAACATGTGCCAACTTCCCAAACAGGCCAGGACATCATCCATGTCACTTCACACTTTCCACACAGCTGCTGCAAAGCCTTCAACATCTGTGTTCTACCAAAGGACAGGTGCTGAACCAAGGAAACACCTCCATGTCAGGGTGCTCATCATTGATTTTTAACCAAACCTTCTCAAAGGGGCACTGAATGTTTGCTAATTTACAACCTTCACAATAAAGGATGTGCTACCCAAAACACAGTCAGCCTGCCAGGCTTCCTCTCTTGGTGGAGAAAGAGGATGAAGTGTTCCTGCCATGAAGTGGATGAGGAACACTAACACTGCACTGCTTAATCCCATCTTGGAATGATTTTGGGTGTTCTGGATGCCTTCTTCCCACTTCAGATTTGCTGTTTGATCAGAAAGAGTAACAGGAAACAGAATGTTCTTATAAGGTTTTCAGTACTTAAATCCAGATGTCGTAAACCACTAATTTGTGGGGAGGGAAGGGCTTGTAGCAAAAGGAGAGCAGCATTTTAGTCCCTGTTCTTTGTTCACACCACAGTAAGGACCTTGCAAAAATTACAGAAATGTGAGAAAATGAAGTTGTGTGGTGGAAAAAAACCTGTGAGGCAGAAAAGTGCTTTGCTCATCCCCTTGCCAGGCACAGGGCTTGATTTCCCTTAATGACTAATGATTAATGCATGACACCAGGATGAATAACCAATATATCTGAAACATGAGCAACACCATCCGTCAGTTTTTCACGGGAAGTCCAATACGGCTTAGAAAGAAAGATAGACTACTCTGTCCCTGGATCAGAATTGATCCATTCTAATATGAAAGAGAAAAGGAGGGTGCTGCATGGTGTCTGAACACAATCCTTTGTCAGAAATGAGGAGGGGAATCAGTTCCATCAAATGGAACACAAAAGCATATTTTAAAAATTAAATGTTTCTTCTTTCACCCCAGTGCACTCAAACAGATACCAGTGCCAGTTTTTAAATAACCACTGCAGATCCACTGTCCAAGAACAACATGAATTTTGTTCTGCACTTAGAGGTGAAAATTTTATCACAGACTGGTCTTAAGAACATTTTTCTTTCTGGAGAACTGGTCAGAAAAAAAAAGTCATTTGCCTATTCCAACAGAAGGCAGCCTCACACTGTGGCAAGAGTTTGTCAGATAAACCACGGGCGTAAAACCAACACCTGCCTGTGGAATAAAAGGATGGATCCAAGTTCACGCTGTCATTTCAGAGCCCTGATGAAGCACCTGCAGTGAGGAAGAGGAGGCAGAGCAGCTGTTGGGGAGCAGGGCAGCCTTACCTGCACACTTGGTCCTGGTGGTGAGCGGGGGCCCGGGGGGTCCCGTGCCCCCCTCCCCAGGGCGCGTCAGCAGCACTCGGATCTCGTACTCCACGTCGGGGTCCAGGTGCCACAGTTTGTAGTTGGGAGAGTCCACGATGTGAGTCTCTGCCCAGTTGCCCGTGGTGGTCCTGTACTCCACCTCCTTGAGGATGATGGGCCCGTCCCCGATGATGGAGTTGGCGTTGGGTTTGATCCACAGGTACGTGGCTCCCACGGCCAGCAGCTCCGGAGGGGCGATCGGGGTGGGAGGCTCTGGGGACAAAAACAAATCCCAAGGAGTCAGAAAATGCCCAAATTTCCATCATGTATCAGTGCAGTAAGGCTGTCCCAAAACCTTTTGTAACAAAAGCACAATTTCCCTTCTCATTTACAGAATATTTTATAAGAATTTAATCTGTTACTGGAAAGAATTGGGCTTGAATTTTTTGTGCTTAAATTTCAACCCCCTTGCACTGGGGGTAGTGTTAGCAGCTGAGAAACACCTGTGAAAATACAGGAACCACAAAGCAGCTTTCTGGTTTAAAAATGTCTTTTAATCATTAATTTTGATCATCATGATGTTTATACTTGATCCCTCTTTTAAGCACATGAACAACAGCACTCACAGAATCTTGGAGGGTCAGGGACGGGGAAAGAAATCCTAAATAAGAGAGAACAGAGTGCCCTTAGCACAAACTGTGAATAAAAGGGTTCCAGCACAGCCCTTCCTCTGTCCTGTGACCTGACACAGCAGAATATCCCAGTCACTGATCGTGGTGCTGGGGTTCAGCCAAATTCTAGTGCTTAACATGACACAATTAGCAACAAGACGAAAACTCAAGTCACTTGTTCATTTTCTGATCTTAACCCCCAAACCAGAGATAAACACCAGGGTTTATTTTCTAATCAAAGCACTGGCTGAGACAATATTAGCAAATTTAAACACCAGTGATCTTCCCATGCCCAGCAGCCAGGATGCTGCTGGAACTGGCTCTAAGTGGCGCTCTTGGTAGCTCAGAGTTGAGAAAACTCCAAGGCAACAGTAAATCACCACCTCCTGTGGTGTTTGATTGCAAAGTTTGCTCAACTTCATGGGCAAAGGTACTCAAGAAAGTCTGCATGAGACCTGAAGAGTGCCTGGGTGTTTGAGAAGCAGCATGAGGAGGCAGGAACCAGCTACTGAGTATGACCTCCACGAGAAAAAGCAAAGCAAGCTGATAAAAGACATCTCAGCAGCTCCCTTTGATGGAAGCCACAAAAAAAATTAAAAAAAAATTTAAAAATAAATAAAATCTACAGAGCTCTGGCTGCCTTCCTGATTTTTATTATTCTGTCCCCCATCTCTGTCAGTGTAAATAACACATTCTGGAAACCACATGAATAACATACACCTTGGAAAACCTCAGCTGAACTCTGCAAGATTATGAGCAATTTTCTGAATCTTTCCCAACCTTCCCTTCTGTCACACTCTAATGTGGTTTGCCCTCAGCCCAGAGGACACAAACTCTATTCTCTCATGAAATCAGGTGACAAAAAAAGAATATTTTTATCAAGAAGGGCTTCAAACACTGGCACAGGGTGCCCAGAGCAGCTGTGGCTGCCCCTGGATCCCTGGAAGTGTCCAAGGACAGGTTGGATGGGGATTGGAGCAGTCTGGGATGGTGGAGGGTGCCCTTGCCCATGGCAGGGGTGGAATGGGATGAGCTTTAAGGTCTCTTCCAACCCAAACCATCCTGTGATCTGTGCCTCAGAAAAAGAAACACATAAATGCTACAACGTAAGAAATTTCAAGTTCAGTGGGAGTCATTCTAAACCCCTCCCTCCTAAAGGTGATTCCTCAAAGAACTGGAAGAATCCAGAACCCACAGAAATGTGGAAGAAATGGCTTTGAGCATGACACAATGGGAGGAAGGTTGGATTTTCCCTTCATGACAATTCTTGCAGGTTAAGATCTGCTCAGTGAAGAGAAAGAAACTGTTGTACAAAAGGATCAACTGAAATTATGATTGATTTCATTTCCTTAAACTGTTTACAACAAAACTTTCTATCTCCTTGAGACTGACTGCAGGAGCTGTGCATTGTACCTCTGGAGAAAGAACAATCTAAATTGTAATTGCAGCAGGTATCCAACATGAACAAAAATCAGTGATGCCAGATAGGTTTTCTGTGGAATGTCTGTTTCTGCTTTAATTCTGCACTTCCATAACACCTGTCAGAATCTTTGTCTGATATGAAATGCCAGGCTGATTATGTTTTGACTTACAAAGTTATTTCTCCAAGAAAATTGTTTTCAAAAAGCATATGTGTATACATTTTCATTAAAAATCAAATTATTATAGATCACAAGAAGTTTATTACTTGTTTCTTGGTGCAAGGCATTTAAAAGATAGACTTGGTTATTTTTATTCCCAATGCAAAAACTACATTTTACAAGTCACATCATAGCTGAACAAGACAAATGAAATATTAAACTCCATTCTCCTGGGCTGCAGATTTCAATAGCAACGTGATCCAGGTTACTTTGGGATTTGATGGCAACTTAGAAGAGATTTATGGGACTGAGCTTAATTAATAGAGCAGTTTATCCTACTAAGCAGACATGAAGATCTCATCTAGCGAGTTTAGTAACTGCTATTGCCAAACAGATTTAAATTACAATGTCACCCAACACGCCCATCTTCCCTACTTCTGTCCCAATCCAAATCACCCCCACCAAAAAAAAACAAACATCTTTCCCATCTTTCCTCCATTTATTTCACCCTTTCTCTACCACTGAAAAAACAGGTGCTGTAAAAGGTAATAAAAGTAGGAATTTAAATTGTTACTCCTATTTTCTGAATTTAAGGGACTAAGATAAGGAGCTGTTCCAGTAGTTTTTAAAGAATAGGTCCCACCTCACTGAAAACAATGGATTATTTCCTACTAGCACCAACTGGAGCAAAAGCTTTTACTTTTTTAATATCACTCTGTGCCAAATTACTGCAAGTGATCTAAACAAGTTACCCATTATTTAGCAAAACTGGCACATAAATGAGAATATTTTTTTGTTTCAAAACCCGCTTGCCGGTTACAGATGACCAGCCTGATGTTATGAGCTCACTATTTTAATTAAAATCTCTGTTTGATCTTGATTAAATAAACATGGTCACAGATTGGCCTTGTACACATGTAATTGTGAACAACCATATTTTAAGCCCCATTTCATCCCAGCAGTATTTTATATCACAAGCCTGGCCTGGTGCTCCCTTTCAGCCACTCTCTCACCTCCTCCAGACAGAGAGGAAGAAACCAAAGGCTCCCCTGCAAGCAGCACATCTGGAACTGGATTCCTGCAGCTGGAATATCCAGCTGAACCCCAGCCTTGGGAATGACATGGAAAAATGGGAGCTCACTTCAAAATAAAAAAAAAAATAAAATTAAAAAAAAGCCCCAAACATTAAAAAATCCCCAAAAACCAGAGTTTTTGACCATGGTATATTTTGACCAGGTATATTTTATTGAATCTAAAACCAGGTCCAGTTGTGCAGACACAAAGGGAATTGGGGTGTGTCTTTCTCCTCCTGTTAGAACAGAAAATACAGCCCCCATCTACAGCTCAGAATGTTGAACACTGTTAGAGATTGAAAATGAAATGAATTCTAGTAATGCAAAGAGTGTGAGAAAACAAAATTAACATCTAGGACCAGAATAGACCAAACAGAATCACAGAGGATCTGAAGCCTGGCAAAACTCAAGCCCAAATCCCTGTTCTTTGCAGCAGCACCTAAAATTCTATCATCCATAGTGACAGGACAAGAGCTGATGGCTTTAAACTGGCAGAGGACAGGCAAAGGTTGGATATTAGAAATTCCTCACTGTGAGGGTGCTGAGGCCCTGGCACAGGGTGCCCAGAGCAGCTGGGGCTGCCCCTGGATCCCTGGAAGTGTCCAAGGCCAGGCTGGATGGGATTGGAGCAGCCTGGGACAGTGGAAGGTGTCCTGCCCATGGCAGGGGGTGGAATGAAATTAATTTTAAGGTTCCTTCCAATCCAAACCATTCTGGGATTTTACAATGCAAAGAGCATCATCCAGACACTTCAATTCTTCCACTTAATACCATTAACACTCTACTTTCCAACTGTTGTGGAAAACAAATGTGTTTTACTCTTCGGCAAATATTCCTGAGTGTTTCTACTCAACTGCTGGAATATTTCTCTATTTGGCTTTCTAAGCAAGGCAATTGTAAGCAATTTTTACATGATGGAAGAATAATTGGCTCCATGAATCCTTAAGATGCCACTGGGAAGACTGAAAAACTAGAGAAGAATCCTCAACAACTGTTACCACTTTCTCCTGTGAAATAATCCATAAAGAAAGACATTATAGAAAATGCAATCTTAAAACAGCTGGATACTCCTTTTAAACTATGAATTTTATATGATTTATTTTTTTAATTTCTTCCTTTTTTGTAATAAAACCATCTGATCAACTGTGCAGATCAGGTGACCATGAACTCTCTTTGGCATGGGATGGGTTGTGGCTGATTTTAGACAAAAAGAACCCCTAATGTCACAATTCCATGTTTCGTTTTCTCATATGCATAGGACAGAGCCGAGGTTCTAAAAACAAGATCAGAAGAGACTCAGTGGTTCTTACTCTTTGAGGGTTGAAAAGGTGAAGGTGGGACCTGCTGCACAAAGACCTTTCCCTGACAAGCAGGATCTGATTTCCAACATGATCCTGATTGTGCCCCTCCTCGTGGGGATTATAAAAGCCTTTCTCACCAAGTCCTAAATGAGCAGCTGTGAACTTGTCAAACTGATCAGGATGGGACTGAAAGGAAAGGAAACCAAATTTTAAGCTTCTCAAAACTCTTTAAAGCAGAAAACACAGAATACAAAGTACCTATACAGTTGTCTACAACAGCCAGACTGTCTGAGCAGCATCCATGGGCACCTTTTCTAGATTTATACAATAGCAATGAGTCTTCAGAGCTCTGGATGTCAATATTTACACCAGCATTGCTTATTTTCACACTTCCTACCACTGTCATAAATGCAACAGGTAAGTTTATCTTTCTAGTGATGGTCCAAACTTCCAGTTCCATTTTTTACACAAAAGAAAAAAGGCACTTGGCTTTTACAATATTTAGCAAGAGAAGATTTCACTGTGCTGACACTGCAGTAATAGTTTTTGTCTAAGAGAGACATTCAGATCTGTCTCTCAGTACTGTATCAGGCTGACAGCAATGGCACGTGTCAAGTGTTATAAGAATGTGCCAGCAGCAGCAATAAATGAATCATTAATTCACCTGGACAGGTAAATTGCACCAGGGAATGATATGGTCTGTCTGAGCCCCAGGAAAAGTGCCCAGAGCCAATTCTGAAATCAACAATTCTGAGTATTTAATTAAAGCCAAAATCCAGAAAAGTGAGGGAAGAGGAAGATTTAGGATTCCTACAGCCTGTAGACCAAAGGGCAATGGTTTCATAGCTTTATAAATTTCAGAGGTGCAAAGCATTTACTGTTTAGTTTTGCACTCAAACCACCCATTATGGACAGAGCATTCCCAGCAGGCAAACATCCCATTTCCACCTCTTCTCCTCTGTGAGCATTCCTGTACTCTGGGATGGAGCCCAGTTCTTTGGATCATGTGAAAATTTCATGTCCCTGCTCTCCACCTGGTGCTTCTTCCCAGCACACGATTTACCAACACAGCAATAAGTGACTTTAGTACTCTGTGATATAAAATGCTCATTTGCCACAATAATGTGCTTTTTCCCTTTTGCATTTCCCTCAAGAGCTGCTGCTTCTGTCCACAGGGACTCACTACACATTACGTGTACAAAAAGCAAGGGAGAAAGTAAAAATGAGCCAGAAAATGTGAAAGAATTGAGCAAAGTGGTCAGAGAATCAGCACAACAGCAAAGAAAACAAGAGAGGAGCCAGGGGACAGCAATCAATAACACCAAAGAAAGCCAGTGGAGCAAGAGACCCAATATTTGGCAGGATGCTTATCTCCTATCATCCCCTCAAAACCCCAAAGCCAAAATCTACAGCCTATTCCCTCAACATCTCCCAAGAGCACAGGTGTAGTGCAAAGATATGAGGGGAGAACTTGATCCATCAGCCTGATGAAAACAGAGAAAACATTCTCTCAATATTTTCCCCTCAAGAAGAAGAGGAAATGCCCCTTGGTGACTTGAACATGTGTTCTAAACTCAGAAACTGGGCTGTCAAGGATTAAAGAGAACACAAAGACGTTTACAGGAGCTACTGCAAAGCAGGAGAAAACCTCTTAACCCTTTCCTGAAAACACTGCAGTCACCAGGCAAGGCAGCTGGGACAAATCCTGGTGGAAGAAGGTTCATCTGTGTCAGTGTCATCTTATCAAATAAACATTTACAGAGTCAGCCTGAGTGCACCAAGAGCTGCTCCAGACCCAGTGCCTCCTGCCAGCCCTTCCAGTGGTGGGAGAGAGCAGAGAGGCACCAGGTCCCAAGTGGGAATTACAGCAGCGTTCTAATTCATTAGCATTTCACACTATTTGTGCCTCAGAAGCTTAGCCTGAATCCCACCAGAGCCTCAGAGGATGCTTTCATTCTCCAATAAAGAAAATAGCATCGGATTAGTTGAACAGTATCTCATTTCCCAGCGTAAATTAAGTGAATTAGATGGAAGAGTCTGTGCTCTAATTGTAAAGCTTATTACAGGAACTCACATAGATTAGACCTGAATGCTTCTCTTTGAGTCATCATTTGCACTGTAACAGAGTTAAAAAGGTGGCTACAGACTCTCAGTATTGATGTGCAGGAATCTCCAATTTTGCAGCAAAACACATCCCAAGCCCTGTGCCCCGTGAGTGCCAGCAGCCAGCCTTTCCCATTTGGATGGGAGGGCTGCCCTCCACAGTGCTCAGGAGGTAATCTCCAGGAATGACAAGCTCCCCAGGGCTGGAATCATGGACAATTAACTCTCAGTTTTAAAGCATGTGTCATTTTCTGAGTTTGTCAGCTGCAAAAGCTACAAAACACATCACAGAGAAGAGCAGTGGTGTGCTTCTTGTTGCTTCTGGATGTCTGGATTCTCCTTACAGGGATCCTTCATGGACCACAAGAGGCCCAGCACAAGGGCCTTTGGGCATCCATGAGCTGATTGCAATTAGCTTGACTTCCACCCTGTAGATTCTCCATGTCCCAGCCTGCTCTAATTATCTCAGGTTCCCTTAATGGCCAGTGGAGAGAATGGGCTCACCTTAAGGCACATATCTAAGACAAATTAAGGCACATATCTAAGATAAAATTAACTGCTCCCTGATCCCCCATCTCTTGACTGGTATTAAAATAAGCATTTTTACCTCCTCACTCTTTATTTCCTCAGCACATGGCCCTCAGTATGAAACACAGAGAGGTACTGGAGCAGTCTATTATGGGGAATGCCAAGAAATAATACTGAGCACCTGTAAGCCCCTTGAATTCTCTCTGAAAGCCCTCAGTCAGGGCAGCAGAACTCAGGTGCAGTCTAAACCCATCACATGAAGATAAATTACGATGCCTTTCTCTGGGAAAGGTGAGCACAACTCACTTTCCTTTTATAGAAGCAGCCAGAGCAGGCACTGGTGACAGTGATGCTCTTTGATTTAATCATTCAAAGAGCCTGTCAGGGAAAGGATTTCATTCTCTTACTAAGACTGTTCTGAGAATGGAGTGTCTTAGTCCCATCTGTTGAGATGTGTCACACACAGAAAAATGGTTCAGGTTTCATTTGACCAAAATATCAGTAAAAGTAAAAAGACCATAAATTTCTCTATGCAGCATCTGACTGCTCCATTTTGCTCCACAAGGAGCATGTCCAACATGCTTGAACCAACTCCTGTCCTCCAGACTTATCTTTGATGTATTTTCCTTACACAACAATTAGTAATTTTTAATTTTTGTTTCTTCCCTCATTTCCTGGATTTGATGACAGGCACATCAGCTATGTGTGAACTAAGGTTTTACAGTAATCTGGAAATGACCCATGAAGAAATACAAGTTAGACTTTAACATAAGAACATATCTGAATACAGTAATTACAAAAGTGTGAGAACTAAGCATCATCTCCTCTTTAACAAGATGAAAATACAGGAGCTTTGCAGAAACTCTGGTCAGAACACTGATTCCTCCACTAGAAATTGCTGCAGCTGCACCAACAATCATTCAAGCTGCAGGTTACTCATGAACCTGAGTTCTCTCTTCCCCCAGGGTGAGAAATCCCAGAGGTACCACAATCTCTGCTGATTTCCACTCTGATTCCTTTAACAGGCACTTCACCACCACTACTGTCTGAAAAAACAGCCTGTGAGATGCTCCTCTTCCTCATGGCTCCTCTAAATCTCTACAATTATTTGGAAAACTGTGTCCACATCCTGCCAGAACCAAGGGTCTCTCCACCACTGCTCAGGGCCACCTTCAGCTCTCCCTCTTGTTTCCAACTCCAGGGTCCATCTGAGCTCATCCATCATGTGTTATTAAGTCTATTTCTACTTTCTCATGAACAAGCTGCTAATCTCCCACAGGGACTGAAAAATGTAATCTCAACAAGCACCCAAAAAAAGTAGAAAGGCTTTAATAAACAAGTAAACTGAGACATATGTAATTTCAGGTCAACTCAAGTTCAAGCAGCTTCAGCAGTTGCTATGCTACCAGCTGATGGTGGTGGGAAAGGACAGAGGCAAAAGGATTTTATAGCTCTGTCTAGAGTGGCTATTTAGCAACTTCTGCTTTCTGGCACATCTCTGTCTGCAGAATGAAGGATCATTAGTCTCTAAGCTGCTGAAATGGCAAGTGACTGGAGGTATTGACCACCAGGAAGCAGCATGGAATGGTTTGTCTGGATTGATTAAGGAGCTTAATCCATAGCAACCTGCTAGGTTTGCAGGAAAAGCCTGAGGCACGATGCTTCACTTCATTTGAAGCAAAGCAGGGCAGTAAAAATCCCATTGTCCTTCACATCCCTGTCCTGTGCAGGGCTGCTGGGGAGCAGTCAGGAAACAGGAAAGAGCCAGGCTGGAGTTAAACAGGACAGAGTTCCCATGGCAGAGAGTCACAGACTCAACCACGTCCCCAACCACTGACACTGACCCCTCCTCTCCCAGCCACAGCCTGTACCCAGAGCTGGGTCCACCCAGGGCACTTCCAGGCTCTGCTCACAGTTAATCCCCATAAACCCTGGTGAAGCAACTAGGAATATATTGTTTTATAACTGGAAATAATGATTAATGGATGGCTGCAGGGCCAGAGACTGAATGCAGACTTGTGTTCCAGCCTACAGACTTTATGACCTCCTACAAAGAAGCGTGTGCCAGGCTTGACATACAAATTTAGGGTTTCTCAGTCCATAAAGAAAAATGTGCCACTTAAGCATTTATTTTCCTGTGACAGATCTGTGAAAAACACAGATCACATTTGACCATGAGGAGGCAAGCCAAATTTAACAAAATTTAACAAAAAAGAGCTGATGCTGGAATAGCAGATAACAAATGTGTCAGCAGGGATCTCAGGGGGGCACCTCCCAAGGAAATTTTCAGGATTAGATCCTGAAACAGCACCTGACAAACTATCCAGGCTACCAAGTCTCAGAGTGGGTGCCCACCTGAGTGCAGGTTTGTTTGACATCAGTCTGAGCAGGAGCACAGTTCTGATCTCAGTGTGGAACTTGGACATCACTAATTTCCAAAGGTACTCTGCCGAGTGCTCATTTTGGGCAGTCATTCCTCCTGCCTTAACTGACTGAAATTACAGACCTGGGAACATTAATAGCCCAAGGGAAGAGCAGGGTTTGCTGTTATCACAGCTATGCTTCATTCAAATTTAAAAGTTTTCTCACTTTACTCTTTTCTCTGGGGTAAGAACAGATTGGCACCCCAGGAAACCAGAAGAAACTACTTGAATAACTGGATATCAGGGATATTTAAATTTTCCCCAGGCAGGTTCCAAAACATTCCCAGAAATTCCACCTCCAGGAATTGTCCTAGGGTTTGCACTTTTTTGGTACTCCACATTTCACCCAGAAATTCAAGACGAAGGTTAATCATCCTTCCACTTTTATTGACAACAAAGTGTGAAAAAGAGCCAGGTCCATTACCAATAACTGTTCTGCTGCCACAAAAGCCATGCTGCTTACACAGCTGCAGAAGCAAACTAGGAATTTATTACAAAGCAACAATCTGCTTGTGGTGGCAAAATCATTGTCCAGGTAGTTAAACACCAGGAAGAACAAGTTCCATGGTAATTTCCAGAACAGAAAGGGATCTCTTCTACCTCTAAGGCATGGAGCAGCCTCTCCAGTGTACAACATACTCCAGAGAGATCCTGCCTGCTGCACAGAGCTGGACTCCCAAAACTGACTGACTGCAGTTAAGCTGAATTTCAGCTCTTTTGTTCCCCCAGTGGAAGGAACAAACATTCTGCTTCTGAATGGAAGAGCAAAAATACCTCAGAGTCAATCCTATTAACCCTAAAAACTTAGAGGCCACCAGATATCCAAGATTCTGGATGTTAGAGTTTTACTTCTTTTTCTAAGACTCCAAATATTCCCAATAATATCTGCAGTTAATTAATAAATTCTTCATTCTTTCTTATTTGCTGCTGTCTCACCCCTGGGACAGTTAATAAAAACAAGATCTCTTGTCACCAGACAAAGGGCTTGAAAGAGATGCGTTATGGCTTATGGAGTTTGAATTATAGGACTGAAGTGATTTTTAATGGGTTGTTATTTCAAAACCAGTGTTAATTCAGCTTTGGGTCCTGCACAACTTGGATCCCCCTGCATTTGGGATTATGTAAGATAAATCTGTCCATCTAGAGGAGAAGCTGTGTTTCACTCCCATAATATCAAATTTTATGCAGATGCACCAAGGCCTCGAGTCAGGTTCCTTCAAGGAAAACTCCTATTTTTAAAATGTATCTTCTAAAAGTAGAAATTATATGTTCAAAGCCTTTTTCAAGGAGCTGTAAGACAAATATTTACTGTGCCACAAATCTTCCTAAAGCAGAGTCTGCAGATGTCCAGGCAATATCTGAATATATGACTAATGAGTGCCAGTGGTTTCCTCACTGAAGCACTTCCCTGTGCAGAGCTTTCTGCTCACAGTGTATTATCACTCCTCCAATCAATGCAAATTGAACCTGGGCTTTCCTGAGAAGGTCCAGATTCAATTTGGATTTACTGATTTAATCAGCTGAGAGTTCCTTACATAGTCTGTTTCCCTGCAGGCATACATTGACTAAATTCCTGAGATTCTGCATGTGCTGCAAAACCCAAAAACACAGGGGGAGCAAGAATGGAAAATCTACTAGGACACAAGGGAAGCTTATTTTTTAATATTAATCACAGCAGTCCAAAGTACTGCCTGGTCACCCTTTCAGGATGATGCACAGGGGTGTACAGGATTTGATGTACAACCTGCCAGTTCCCAGGATCTGTTTTCCCTCAGGATGGCTACCAAAGAGGTCAAGGTTCATCAAGGAACAGCAACTCACCCAAGTTTTCTGGCTGAAATGAGGACAGCAGACTACCTAAGCATAAGACCAAGCCTAATGCTGCACTCCACTGCTGCAGAGTGGGATTTAAGGTCACTTCTGACTGAGAAAAGCACATTATATGTGTTTATACACGGACAGACCTGCAGAATTTGCATTTCTGTGGCATTTCCTACATCCCATCATGGTGCCAAGCACTCTGCAAAGTCTCTGCAGCAGTTTGCAGCTGCACACGTGGCCAGGCAGAGCAGAGAGCAGCAGAGATGAGTGCCAGCCAGCAGGACAGGCTGCAGCCCTCCTGCAGCAGCAGCCTGTTACCAAGGACTTTGTAGTCATAACAACAAAATTGAGAGATGCCAATTACCATAATAGTGAGCACATAATTAGCAGCAGCCTGAACAACTTGTCATCCTGCAAAAGTGAAGAATCAGCAGCAAAAATGCAAAGTGACCAATACAGAAGTGGGTACAAGAAGTTTTCTTCCTACCTTCATTTCAAATCATGATTTAGAAAATTGTTCTTTCTCCCTTGTAAGGGATGCTTATCACTTGGTGATAACAAAGACTGCATGTGTTCACTCAGTAGAGGAGTCATTATGTTTGATTATATTACTCTGTGATTTTAAGCACTGATGGATAAGGAAGATCAGCAAGGAAACGCCACAGTTTGGAAATCTACGTTTCCAATTCTAGAGCTGCACCTTTCACATTGCAGCGAAATATCAAAGTTGATTGTGCATTTTCTGCATACATAAAACAGAGCTGGAACACACAAGGGTTTATTTTCCCATTGATTTGTACCTGTGGAATTCCTGTTGATGCAGATCAAAGCAAAATTTTAAGCAGAGGAGTCACTGTATCAGCTGTCACTTCTATCACCAGGAACGCCTGAGAGTGATTTTATCACTGCGTAATTATCAAGTGTGGGGTCAAAATTCACCCTTCATCCTGTCAGGTACCTGGGGAAACATTCAATCCCTACACATCTCCACAGGAAAATGAATCAAGGCACCTGTGGGAGGAACAGCAACACAAACACCTCAAACAGTCTTGTGCAACTCTCTGAAAGGACCTGACCCAAATAAATACAGTAAAGTATTCAATTCTTCCATTTTTCTTCTATTTCCTCTCTTCACAAGCAGATTGTCCAAATAAGCTCCAGTTAATACCTGATGAGATCTTTGTTCAATGCCACAAAAAACCATTTGTTGCTCCAATTTGTAAATTTACATTCCCTGCGTGGGTCTCAAATACAAAGTTCTTGAAGTGAATTGCTAGACATAATCATCACCTTCAGAGGAACAATATTGTAGGTCAAATCTTACCCAAAATACTTGCACCAAAGAGTTCTACTGCTTGGTAAGGCTACTTAAAATAAATTCTTTTTGCTTCAAGGCAAATTCTGCATGTGAGACTCAGAGTGCCTCTTTCCAAGGTGTCCTTAAGAACAGTAGAACATCTCTGGAGTTAAGAACAGGCAGACACAGGTTTTGGTGCAGTGCTTGGATTTAATGAATAGCTTGTCAGCCATTCACCAGCTTAGCTATTTGTAGATTCACTTAATTATTTAAGAAATACAGTGATTATTTGGCCCTGCCAAATTCTTCTCTAGTTTATGCTGGTACAAGCCCAAAATAAATGAAATTACCACTGTAATGCAAATAAGCCAAGTTTCTGCTCTTCCTCAGTAACCTGAGATGCTGATGATTCCCTACCCTTCACAGTCCAGCTGATAGGAGCCAGCACCACAGGGAACTATTTTCTGACAGAATCTGCTTTGTGCCTGCTCTGAACCCATTTGTTGCTTAGTAGGACCCTGGCACAGCTCCACATTCCAATGAACACAATTAAAAATGACTTGATGAATTTAGTTCATTGAACAGGTGGCTGTAGCCTGGCTGGAGGGAAGAGCACTGGATGCTAGGTGAAGATGCTTAATGTTCTCTAAAAATGTTTAAAAAAAAAACAATAGTTCTGTGTATCTAAGTACAAATTCCTTGAGTCCTAATTCCATTAACTAATGGCTGACAAAAACTCTGCAAGGATCAGGGACAAAATGTGGGGCAAGGGAAAAGAAAGCTCTGCATGGATGCTTGTACCTTCCGAATATTTGAGCAGATCCCGGGGTATCAGGAAATATGAGATGATGCAAGAGTCAAGAAAGGAGCTGCTCAGCCAACACAGGAGCTGCAAGGCAAGAGAGGGAAGCCTTGCCTCCAATTCTGGCTGAAATCCCTCCCAAATCCAGGGAAGAGCAGAGCCAGCAGCTCACAGACAAAACAGGCAGTGCCAAGTGGCTGAAACGGGTCTGGAGACAAATGGAATTGCTGTGGAGCTCATCAGTCTGCCAGGCACACCCTGGGGACACGCAGGGCTGGCCTCTCTGGGGCACACAGGGAATTACAGGCCTTTTAATAGAGTTGTCTGCTGATGCTTTGTGATAAGATTACAAAAAACCCTGATTTTAAGCATCGTGCAGTAATTTCATAAAAGGCAAGAACTGAGCTAAACCCATCTGGACCTTCTGAGCAGCTCTGGTTGGTTCACACACAGGTATTCCACTCCCTAAGCACAGCATTACAGGATTTCATTCCCAGCAGAGTTTAAGTGAAGGAATAACCAGAAAGAGGTGCACTGGGAGTAATGAAACAGACACAGACCCAGCCCAAAACTGTAACAAACCCCTCTGAGAGCTGAAACTTGATTACAAGTGCTCTTGATTATTAAAAGCGAGACAAGAAAAACAAACAGGGGAAACAAATCTGCTGCTTTCATCTAACAAAATACATTTCAACATTTTTCCAGGAAAAAGCATCAGCTCTTGAATACTTTATATTATATGTACGCCTTCAACTCTGCTGCTGATCTCGACAGCTGCACTTTAATTTATTTGCACGACTCTTATTGGAAGTTGAGTAAAATATGGAATACAGTGAGTCCACACAGTGATTTAGAGCCATTACATCCACATCTGTCACCAGCTGCCAGTTTGAACACGATCTGCCACGCCACTGGCAGGCATTCCCTTCATTGGTAATAAAATCCAGGGCTATATTTCTTTGAGATCTACCAATATTCACTGCAAGCTGCCCTGAAACATGGGCAGTAAAACTGAGATGAATTCACACAGAATCCCCAAGCTTCAGCTGCAAAGGAAACAGTGCTTCACTTATCCTGATGTTATTGGAAATGCCTGGATTTTATCTAGGAATGTAAATCACCTCTTTGTATAAATTAAAAGATCTTCCCAATGATACAAAGCCAGGTTATAACCTAGAACACAGAGGATATATGTTACAGGGAGAAACAAGTGCTTCACATACACCCTTTTTTCCTTTTTATAGGGTTCTTAGGAGCTCATTTGGAATTTACTGTGCATGTAAATGCCAAATGAATTCCAAGTACTGCATTACTGCCAATCCATTACACCAAGCCCTGCAATTTTAACTTACAGCTCCTAACTGCCTGTGGCACCAGCTCTGGATTCCAGTTCTTACATTCAGATGATCTGGTGGATCTGTGAAAATCACTTTGTTAACATTTCATCACACCCCCCAAACCAGGGGTGCTTCTGCTGGAACATTGCCCACGTTTTGTAAAGCAAACACAAACACAAGAGGCTGTGAGTGAGCTCTGTCCCACAACCAAGGGTTTCAGTATTAAATTGACTTCTACAGATAGCTATTAAATTTAACTATGAGTTTAAGGTCCTTATTTATGAGGCATTGCCACAGCAGGTAGGAACAGACAAAAAAAAAACCAAAAAACAGAGGATACTGCTGCCTCTTCCATCTTAACCACTGAAATGACTGGAAAAATTCCAGAGGGTGATCAGGGACAACAGGAAGGTCAGCAGGCAATGTCCCCTGCCACCCCTGCTGCAGAGAGAAGAGTCACTTTTGCTGGGAAACTCCAGCACAATTCACCTGGAAGAGCTGCAGCTGAAGCTGGACACCCTCCAGTAGCTCATGGTGCTGGGAGACAGGAACAGGGAACTGAGCAGGATCATAACCCCAGGCATCAGGAAAGAAGATTTTGGCTTGTTCAAGGTCCTGGACATGGGGCTTGGGCAGAAGAGTGGTCCAGGAGAACTGCTGGATTTTCAAGGAGCACCTTGTCAAAGTTCAATGTTCCCTGCTAAGGCGCTCATTCAGTTCTTCCCACGGACAACAGAATTACTGGAACTGCTTCCAGGGTTCTGCAGAGCACACTCAATGGCACATACAGCTCAAAAATGCAAGAAAATCCATATGACAGCAGCCTGAAAGAGCTCAGGACTAGGGAAATACTGTACTTGTAAAGCCAGAGAGGGGTCAAAGCAGGTGTGGGGAGCTGCTGGCAGCTCCACAAACAGACTGTCAGTTCTGTGCTTGCAGTGTTCTGAAGATTCTATTCATCAGAAAACAAATATTTTCATAAAGGTTTTGTGTATGTATTCATCAGAGATGCTGCTATAATTTCCACTTATATGTTAAAGCTGTTTTCACTGCAGGCATAAACAAGGGCTTGATTTTTAAAGATCTGGACTTTTAAAGATCTACCTGTAACACCTGACAAAAAGAACTCTCAACAACTAAGAGTAGGTCCCCAGCCGCAGGAAAAAAACACATTAAGATTAAAACAAAAAAACTAAAAAAAAGCCAGAAAAAATACACCAAACGAAAAAATGCCTTTGCATTATTCAACACAAGGAAGTAAAATATACTAAAGAATTAAAACTAGGCTGTGGTGCAGTTTGCCTTACCAACATAAGGTACACACAGGATTTTGCTAAGCTTTGATTGTGTGAAGACAGCAGGCAACAAAACAGATGATGAAGAAAGCAGCACACACTCTGCTCCCGTGGCACAATCCCACAGCTACCCCAAGCTGTGCCTCTGTTTTATGGCCAGAATGGAATCCACAAGTTGGTATCCACAATTAACTAACTTGACCTGCATGGCCTTTTTCAAGTATCTTTTAAGTGGCTTTTTACTTGAATTGGGTGCTACAAACCCCTTCATTTCTTTGATTCATTAAGTTCAATCTCCTGCACGTGTTTAGCAGCAGCAGTATCTGCCTCCTCAATCAGCAGGATCCCTCAAGAGACCCGAGGTAACCACGGGAAAGCAGCACAGGTACATGAAAGTGGAGATTTTAGATATTTCATCTGACACAATTAATTACTCAGCTAGATTAATTTACCTCTGAATTGCACCCAATTCCTATCCTCAAATATCACAGCACAGATTTAGATTCTAAACCTGTGAATCAAAACATTTTCTGCAGGAGTTTTAGTATTCAGACATCAAAAGAGCCAGTGATGAAAATTAAGACACACCTTGCCCTTTGTCAGGACAACAAACTCCTGCAGGTGAGCTGAGCTAAGGCAGCAGCACAGTCTCTGAGCAGCCTGTCTTGTGTTCAATTTCACTGGAATTAAGAGAGAATGAATTATTTTGCTTAAGCTGATGTCACATTGGGACATATTTCTTCATGGCTCAGTTGAAGTGCCTGGATGTTAAACTCAATTGTGTTTGCAGACAAGGATTTTCAATGAGAGGTAATTTATGTGGATGACAGCAGCACATGCATCTCACAATTAGGAGTGAAATAAATCTAAAGGCATTGTATTCTTACATATCAACAAACAGAAATGCTCAGTAGCTGCATGTGAGGAGAAGTTGGTTTGCAGTTGTGGGATTCTTGTGCTCCTTGATAAAAAGCATCCCTCAGGATGTCACTGTGGTTTGTTCAGCAGAATTAACTGCAGGAGGCAAATGCAGTGACTCAAACCAGCACTTGGATATCACAGCTCTCCCATACAGGCCCAATTTCCTGGAAAACTTCACAATTCCTCCCTGCAGGACATGGAGAGTCTTGATGGACAAGGTACAAGCACAACAGCTGAACACAGCCCTGCTCCTTCCAGCGTGGCACAGGTGGAATCTGACACATCAAAAGCACTGAAGAACTGCAGCAGGGTTCAGAGTGGCAAAAATATCTTCTCATGACCTCTGTCCCAAGATGATCTGTGTTATGGGATTTACTGCTGTTGTTTCATTTGTTGGGAATAGCAGTGCAAAATGTGATTTGGGGTCACTTCTGGTGGCTCAAATGACAAGCCACCCATGGAACAGGTAAGATTTGCAAACTGAATATGGAACACTCTTACAAGCCCTTCTTTTTCCACCACCAGGACTGGATGATAACAAAAAGTTGTTTCCAGTGGTAGATTCTGTGATGTGCTTTAGCCTAAAAGGGCAGAGCTGGTAGGATCTATATTCTGCTGCTCCTCCTTACCTGGTTTAGAGTTTCTCATTAATCCCTGTCAGTGTGTCCAACCCACAGTCAAATGGATCCAGCCTTGCTAAATGATTCATTCCACCTCTATTAATGACATGATTCCATTCTCTTTTTTCCTACAAGGTTCTCAGAATGGACAGGGGCTCATTCCTGGGGTCACAGGAATTGTTCTGCCCCCTCTTCCAAAGGGTCGTGTGCTGCCCTCTGCCCCATCACTTCACAGCTGGGGACACATGGTCACAGCTTGGGCTTTGCTGATCACAAACCCAGCCATTTATTCATCTTCAATTGTGCTAAATGTGTTCAACACACAAGAGACTTCCAAATACAACCAAGGAAGAGCTGGTAGGAGCCAGAAGTGCAGAAGAAGAACTAAACAGGCCACTACAGCAGCACAAATTCTTCCTTTTTTTTTTTTCCCCACAGCAGGGGATTGAAACAAGATGAGCTCTAAGGTCCCTTCCAACCCAAAGCATTCTGTGACTCCACCTGTGGCATTGAGGACTGACAGAAACACCCCAGGATTTATGCCTGCAATATGCAGTTTTCAGGCTAGTTTGCTTATCAAGTTATATTTTCTGGTTGGTTGACAGAGATCTGTGTCCCTTATGTCCAATGTGGTGGCTTAAAGGACTGCTTGTTTTATTTCCTTTAATCAGATAAACAGGTGCCAGCAGAGGAACCTGTGGGGAGCAGGGGCAGAATATCAGGATTTGATGCAGCAGCAACAGTTCCCCTCCAGTATCCAACAGTTCTGTCAGAGCAAAATTTGTCTTTACATAAGGACATGTTTTGCATTAATATTTTCACAGGTGCTGGCCTGAAGGATCAAGCCTCAGCCTTTAAGGTGGGTTGCAAAATGTGGCAGAATTTCCAGCTAAGGGGGGCAGCTGTTGAAAATTGCTCATTTAATGACAAGAAGGAAAAAGTGTTGGAAAAGCTTGTTTTAGACAACCTCCTACATTTAGAGGGGCTCCCAAATGCATTTCCTAAGTGTGCATTCTAAACAATCAGCCCTATTAACTTGTTAAAAAAAAAAACACACAAAACAAGCCAGAAAGTAAAAAGGCAACTTCCACTCTGTAGAGGTATAAAAGGGAAAACAAAGCCTTGAAGGCAAATTTCTCAAAGTAAAGAAAATAGGACTTGTAATGAGGCAATCTAAATCTGCTGAGGAGTGGAGATGAGGAAGAATATAATTTCCCATGATCTGTTATTTCCTTTAAAAGCCCCTTAGAATGAATGTAGTTGCCTGTATTTGAATTTTGCTCCATCTGGTCAAGGAAGAAAATAGAGAAAGAAAGTAAAAAACAATTAAAGGAGAAAACTACTTTTCATAAAGCTGCAATTTAAGTGAAAACTTTGAATGAATCAAGAGCCACACATCTCACAATGAACTGTTTGTGAACCACATCTCTGTATAAACCCTCCAGTACAGAAAACTTGCTGAAGAAAAGAGAAACTGATAATTTTTACATTAAGATCTTGTCTTTCCATGAAACATGAATGCTGAGAACACCTTAATTTCCAGGGGTAGTAGAGTTTGAAATTTTTCAGGATAGATTCAGCAGGGTCCTGAGAGAGAGATAATTAAAGAAGCAATACTACCTGTGGGAAGCAGCACATGAATCAAAATCAGAGTTAGAATCCACTCTGTGTCAGCTGGAATAGATCTGCTTTCAATGGCACATCAATTTTAAATGTTTCTGATTCCTGAACTCTGACATGAGAACAGTGAGGGAGGAGATGAGATCAATACCAGAATACCTGAGGTAAAGAACAAACTGATTCAGCTTTGGGAGAGGCAGCTTAGTGCTGAACACGCTTTTCAGAAGAGAAAACACTGTCCAGCTCTTCCCTCTTATCCTTCCCACCCCTCCCTGCCCAGGGACTGACAGTGACTGTGTGGATCAAGGGGAATAATCCCTCCCTCATCCTCACTGCCCAGGCTCCATGACTCTGCTTTCTCCACTATTCCATCCTCTCTCTATCATGGGAGTGGGTGTGGACAGAAAAATCAGCGTGCCAGAGTGTTTGCTGGAGGAAAATAAGAAATAAATAAGAAATCAAACAGGTGACTATGTGTGGGTGTGCCATCCTTTGCACTCCATAAACCCCAGCTCCCAGGGGTCAGTCCCACTGCAGTGTCCTGCCCAGGACAGAGCACTTGGAGGCTCCCCCAAAGACAGATCCAACCACACCTCCTGCTAGGGGATGCTTCTAGAGAGGAAGAGAGAGAAACCTGCCTGAACTTTCTTCTCCAAGGTCTTCTCTGAAGACACTGCACCTCTGCACAGGGGGAATTGCAGTCCCTGATAAGCACAAACACACCAGAGTGGTTGGTTTTGGCAGAATATCCCAGTTCCCATTCCCATTTCTGTTACAAATATCTCTTTTTGCACCCACTGATATTGTGCAGCAGCAATTCCCACCATTAATGACATTACATGAGATAACACTTGTTCTCTGGTTATATTTTATACCTTATCTACTTCCTCTTGCTCCCAAATCCTTCTCAAATGAACCTGAGAGGGGACAGATGAAAAAAAAAAAAAAAAATATATATATATATATATATATTCTTTTCAGAAGCAGTGGTTATGGAAAGGAATTCCAACTAAAAAAAAACCCACCCATCAAAAGACTCTGCTTTCCTCTGCATCTCTTAAAAGAGTCTTGCAAATGCCAGTGAAGATGATGGGGCGTCTGATGTTTTGACAGAAACAAGAACATCATTAAGGTAAAAGCTGTCAGCAGGTATTTTATTTTCTCCCTGAAGAATGAGGCTACTCTTTAGGCATTACTTTTTTTACTAATCTTTTTTCTTTCATTTCCATTCTGTAATTCAATCCTGAAAGATGGCATATTTTATTTGCCTGTGAACTGGATAGATTAGAGAGCAGCAGTGATGGCTTGTGAGTATAACCATGTGTGGTTCCAAGTCAGCAGCCAGCAGAGAGGCACCAACTGTCCTGCCACTGGGATAAGACAGGAAAACTATTGGTGGAGTCCTTATTAACACAGAAAACAATGCTGAGGTAAAATAAAGCAAGAGAGTACCCAAAATTTCCTTATTTCTTATGTGTTAAATACTGGCACGTATAGCCCTTGAACATAAAAGAAAAAGTGGTTTTCTGTATGTATTTACAACCTCATCAGGCTCCAAGTATGAATTAATATTAAATTCCCAGTAAAACCACTGGGAATTCAGGACCACCCACAAACGAGCTCTCCACATTAACAAGGGGGAGGAGGTTCAAAAAAAACAGGAACAGACTTCAGGAGACAGCTGGTGACAAGAAACAAATAAAGGAATGGGATCAGGGACCTAAATCAGATGAAATGCAGGGGGAACAATGCAGAGCACACCTGGTCCAAGCTTTGGGAGAGCCATGGGTGCTGCTGAGGAACAAAGCCTGGAGGTGCACCATGAATATCAATGAGTGTTGAACCCTGCTACTGGCGGGCTCCAACTGGGAGAACTGGAGTCCAAATCCAGCAGCTGGCAGGAACTGCAGCTCTTGACAGACAGAGTACTTAAGGTTTGCTCAGAGGAAATTCCTGGAAGGTACTGAGAAACCCAGTGACACTTATTTAATCCAGCACACAGAATGAGAACTCCAATCCTTCCCCAGAGGAGTGTGACAGGTCAGTCTGGAGAGAAGATTAGAGGGGTCAGGCAGATCTGCAAGCACAGCCTCCTCAGAATACAGTTATCAATACAAGAAAGGGTTGAATCAGAGAGGGAAATCACAGCAAACTTTATCAGGATTAATAAAATAGATGTTTATGATCTCTACTAATTTGTTTGATGGTTGTTATTCAGAAATCCTTATTTAGTCATTAAAAAGACAAGCCACATAAAGTATTGTTAGCAAAGGCATCTTCTATAGAACAGCAGACGTATGGGAGAGTGAGTCAGATATTTATTTTCCCTTTTAAAAATAAAATTAGCAAGCTTTTAGAGGAACACACTGTTTCCAGACACATAAAAACATTCCTGATTATATCTGCAGTTTCCAGTTTTACTCGTTTGGGTCTATACGCAGCTCGATTCACATGGCAAAACTTAGTGAGGAATGCTCCCTCTGAGGGGAAAATTATTATGGAATTATGGAATATCCTGAGCTGGGAGGGACCCACAAGGATCACTGAGTCCAATCCCAGCCCTGCCCAGACCCCCCAACAACCCCACCCTGGGCATCCCTGGCAGCGCTGTCCAAACGCTCCTGGAGCTCTGGCAGCCTCGGGGCCGTGCCCATTCCCTGGGGGAAATAAAAAGACTTTTTGGAATCAAAGCTGTAGGAGACCCTTTCTAGGGATGGTGTGAAACACAGCAAAGACCTCTATAAGCGAGTTAGGGGTTAGAAGTTTATTTCAGGGCGTGGGATAGAGAGAGAGAGGGAGCCTGCTATGAGCCAGCAGATAGAGCTCAAAGCGGGCTCAGAGAGAGCAATACAAAATAGGGTAAGATACGAATACATGAGTTCAAGACTTAAGATTGCTAAGAAAGAGAGTAACAGAAGTGAGAGAGCCAGGAAAAAGAGAGAGCTAAGAAAGACCAAGAGCTAAGAGCTAAGAGTGAAGAAGAGTGAAGAGAGACCAAGAGTTAAGAGAGACTAAGAGTTAAGAGTTACTAAGAGAGACTAAGAGTTAAGAGAGACCAAGAGTTACCAAGAGCGCGAACTCTCTTTTACAATTACTTATATAACCTATACATATGAATATTCTATTCCTTTACTAACCAATCTTTCTAAGTATACTAATACAGTAACATTTGTGTGCAACCTATAGAAATCGCTATTTTTGCATATTTTTAGTTATCTCAGGGTCCTTCAGACCTTTCCTTATAAGGCTGGGAAGAGGGGTCTCAGCTTGGTTTTATTGCAGGAAAGAATGTGTTCTGGCATACCAGCCCGGTTTCTTTGAATTATTCAAACTGTGCTATCATTTGTATTTCTTCTTTAGCCTTTCTGGCTACAGAGTCATATTTATAATTTCTTTCTAATTCTACCTTCCCAACTCAAAGCTCCTTTGCTTTCCTGGTGGATACCCAGGGAAGGGAGTGGACAGATGTAAAAATGAGCATTACACGTAGCAAATCTCTTTGGCCAAACATTCACCCTTGGTGGTACAGCAGGTTTGCGTTCCTCCAAAAGTGCTGAGAAAATTGTGAGACGCAATTGTGAGACTGCATCTCCTCACCATCAGCTCCAAATTTGCTAGGCATGTATTTTCTCAAAGCATGGATGTGGTGAAGGCTCTTCATGAAAAAAAAAAAACGAAACCCATCTGGTTCAATGCAATCAAATCAATGAAAAATCAAACAAAAATTCTAAAGTTATACATTTTTAGCTACTAAAAAGCCTTTCAGTTTTTGCAAGGAAATTCATAGCCCAACATTTCTTCTTTGAAACAGATGGCAGTGGTGTTTACTGTGAGTTCTTTTGCACCACAAATCCACAAAGAAAAAAGCTGTTTTCAAGAAGTTTCCTTCTAACCACTGAATAGCAAAGTGTCTTGCACTAAAATAAACTTTGTTGCAATGTTCCAAATAATCATATGAAACATCAGCTGGCTTTATCGTGTCCAAAACCAGCACTCCCTGAGGTGGCCTTTAAAGAACATGAAAGGCTTTTGTTTACTAATTACATTTGAAATCACCTTTTTTCAACTGATAAGTAAAACACTAATTGATTACAACTGATGTGACCTCCAGCTATCCCAGGCACTGTGCTAATTATCTTCCCTTGGAAAAACAGAATTCAAACTTCCTTTTGAGCCCAGCAGTTTTAGCCTGTGGCTCAATACAGGCAGCAATATTCATCTAAAAAACGCCTCCTTTTGGGTCACCCACTCCAAGAAACTCTGGGATTCAGGTAAAGATATAATGACTTATTTTTGCACAAGTTGTGGCAGGGGAGAGGAACTTATTCTTCCCTCACACAGTTAATCAGATGACTGCACAAAGCTCCAGACAGAGTAATTCCTCCCTAAGGACATCAAGGACTCTCAACTCCAAGTCTCATCCTTTTATCCCTGAATTAGAAACCTATTTCCTGGTTGGGATAGATAGAATCAAAGCACAGTGAGGCAGGGAGGCTGGGAAACAAAGGAGAGACAGGATAGGAAGATGTGTAGAGTGGGAAGTTCTGATTTGGTGGATGGGCAAAAGAAAGCAAGGGTGGATTTACTGCACTGACAGCCCTGCACAGAAACAGGGTGGCCACTGACAACTAAATTTGAGAAATCCAACCAAGTCCTCTGACATTCATTAAGGTCTCATCCTGAAACAACCCTCAGTGCTGAGGAGCCATAGAAAACTAAATGCAAAAGTGAATTTTCCTGTTCCAGGGGTAGGGGTGCCTGAGTCACACATTCAAACAAACCATCCCCAAAGAGTGTGCTTGCAGCACTGGATTACCTGCAGGGATCTGCTGTGTGCAGATATTTGACCAGCACATTCATGTACACCCCACAAAATTTTGTTTTCTTCCTGAATATTGATTTCAGGTAAGATTTACCACTCCACATCCTTCATGACTTTATTCCTCTAATTAAGTTTGTATTTTCCCATTTTCCTGAGAATGGAATCCAGCAGGGTTTTACTGAACGTTTCTCTTTTTTTCTCTTCAAGGGATGCTTCCAAACAGGAACACAGCAACACCTGCAGTAGAAAACAGGCTGCAGACCCTACCAAAGTATCAGACAACTCATTTAGCATATAAATTGTTTGAGGTATAATTTCAGGTAAGCGATCCTAACACACTGTCATATTTTATGCCATTGGCCTCAGGGCCTCAATCACAGTCATTTAAGTTAAATACCACATTAAGTCCCCTGGGTTCAGTTCTTCACAAAAGTTTAACAAATACAGGCTTAAAGTTCATGTTTGTTCTCACACATGATAGAGAGCATGGCAGGACCTCCCTGTGCTCCTGGGTAACAGCAGCCACTGCCCTAAATACACTGGGATTTCAAGCTTACCCTTGCATAGAGCTACAGCCACTCTAGAAACAATCTGAAATATTCACATGAAGTGAGAGCAAGTACTGCTGTTTTGAGCATTTGTTTCAGCAGCCTCAGAGAGAAGGTCCTCGGTCACTTTTCCAGGTGTCTGGAGTCCCTGCTCAGCTCTGGCTTCTCAGCTCTGGCAGGTGAATGTCTCATATTGCCAACTAACAAGCAAATTTCTCTTTGTTTGGAGAACTGCAATCACTGCCATAATTGCTGCCTTTTAGTTTGTCTCCTGTCTCCATCTGTTTACAAAAGTTCAGCAAATACCCGGTTTGGCTCTGCTGTGCACACAAAAGGAGGTTTTCCTTTCAGGAGCCTTGAAGACCCTCCCTGGAGATGTTCAGAGAAGCTGGATGTGGCACTCAGTGCTCTGGGGTGGGTGGGGATCGGGCACAGGTTGGGTTTGATGACCCTGGGGGGCTTTTCCAACCATAATTATTCCATGCTTTTATCTCTAACCGTGACAAGCCTTGTTTGAATAACCACGAGGTAATACCTGGGAGAAAACAGAAGGGAAGAGCTCAGTGTTCTGTTCCTGTATCAGCACAAAGCTCCAGGGGCCAATCCCTACACACACAGGCCAGGTCTGGCAAGTACAGATGGCTTTTTCTGCTGAAAGGAACTTCTGGGATGAGCAAAACCTGGCGGTGTCTGCGGGGGTCAATGGCACAAGGAGAACACGGGGCTGTAATCAAAGTTGTGCTGCACTGACGCTTCTGTGCTTTGTTCTGATCCAGGGATTGTTTTGGTTTGTGTTACCTAAACACATTTTGTCACAAAGCACTTCAGAGTTTGATCATAAAAGCTGACCCATTTCTCCCCAAGGATACTAGCACAGTATCTCACATATCCAACAACAAACTGAACTCCTTTTTGCTCTCAGTTTGGGCCAGAACCCCCTGGAACATTGGTTTGGTCAACAGGCACAAATGGTAAGAGAAAGCACATGATAGAGACTGTAACCTACTGAAGAAACACACCTAAAAATACACATATTTTACATACAATATTAACATTACACTTTGAAATAAACTGCCTTTCCTCTTCTGTTTTCCACAAAAACACATATAAAGCCACATATATCAATAGTGCAGCCCCCATACAAGGACTCACACACACTGCTGGAATTGCAAATAAACCACCACTACTGTGGAATAACCCTATCAATGCAAGTGTCTTACTGGCCAATTATTAATCATTTCCTCCATCCCCTTCTACCAGAATTACCTACTGTATTTTCTCCTGTTCAGATTGAAAACAGGATAAATATATGCTGCAGGAACCAGAGGGCCATTTGTCTGATCTTACTGACAGAAGTTTGATTGATGCAAGGAAAATTATCACCTCACCTGCAGCAAAACATTTTGATGTGGGCAGAGGTGTTGGGGAGTGGATAACATTATAGCTGTCACTCCAATTGCTGCCCTGGAGAGCAGCTAATGAGAAAGGCAAGGAACAGGTGCCTATAAAAATCTCAGAGCTGACACAAATACCTACAATGGTTTTACCCTAGACAGAACCCTCTCTTTTTTACAGCTTTTCAAGCAGGCAGTACAGTACATACCACTGAGTGCAGTAAATACAGGAGGTTGCTAATTTACTGTACACAGCCACTTGAAATAGCTTTCATTAGAACATCTCCCTGGCTGCACAGTGTGAACTCCAGGGGGCTGTTTCTTCGTGCTCTCACGTGATATTCAGGTCATGCTCTGTGTTAGAAACTTTATTTTCCTGTAGTTCCTGGCAGCATCGTTGTGGAAGCCGTGCTCAGTTAAATAGCAAGTCCATTGCTGATATATATTTATATCATTTCTTTTTCCTGCTGAAACCTCAGATAAATCTGATCCATCTGTGCCATTCATTCCTGCTCTTGAAGCAGAAATAAAGCTCTCTGCTAAACCTCTACAACATCCCCCACCCCAAAAATCCCAGGAGTGAAACTCAGGTTCCTAAAGTAAGTTCAGCTGCCACAGAGTAAAGATGGCTCTGAGGTTGCTTAGACTTTAGAGAGTTAAGCAAATGCTATGAGCACATGGTATAAAAATATTCTGGGGTGTTTTGCATGTGCTTAGAGGTCACAGACACTCTGTGGTTTACATATGTCTATTCATATGCCAGCTGGGATAGTGAGCACTAAGTTGTATTTTCCAAGTAAATACATCTGTTCATCTCTTCCCCCCTCCCAGTTTCACTCCATCTGATTATCCTCCAGCTCAAACGACCAGGGAGGCTCTGTCTCAAGCACTGTGAGCCACAGAGAGGCTGTGAGTCACATTTCAGCTCAGGTTGCAGGTTCACTTATCCAAAATGATCAAACCTGGCAGGAAAAAAATAACCAACAAACTCACAGCTAAGGCTGGCAACTTATTGGGATATAAGCAACTTAGATGATAAAAACAAAGCCCTTGCTAAGCATCAGTAAGTTTTGGATGTGAAAAATCCCAACCAAATCAAACAAAAATCTAAGATATTAACCTGAAGGGATCACTCTTGCTGGGAGCCCTCCCTCTCCCTGCCCACATAAAAAAAAACAAGGGATAAAGCAAACTTCAGGATTTGGTTCAAAAATCCCCCACACCTCCCATAAAAAGTCAGCAATAGTAGTATTACCAGCTCTAGTAATCTGATGTCCCAGATGTAGCAGGCAGACACACCACAAGTGCCTGATAACCAGTGAAGTCATGGAAAACCAGGTGAATCTTTCTTTACCACTCAATACTTCTCTTTTTATTTCAGGCTTTTATGGTACAGAGAGTTTCACAATACCCTGCAGACCACAACACTCCTTCCAGCTTTCCCCCTCCTGGGCTGTATCTCTGTTTATTTCCAGTTTAAAACTCAGCCTTGAAACATACTTCTTGATTTAGGCTGTTCCCTCAGAGAGACTCCACAGTATTACACCAAAAAGATCAGTTCTTTCTTTTTTCACAAAATGCATTTTGAGGCAGCAATAAATGCTAGAAATTCCAATATGCTGCACAGTGTGCTGTTCACCCTGAGAGCTGCAATGATGGGTGATAGGTGCTGGTATTTCACAAAAAGCATTCCAGAGCCTGCGAGAAACTGGGGAGGATTGAAACTACCACTCAATATTTCTAAAAAAAAGAAAAGGAAAAGGGTGGGAGAGACAGCCCCAAACAAAATATGAGCCTCATTTACTCCAAAAGAATATGTACAATGGCCAAACTACCAGCTCAGCTCACTGCTGGTGACAGTCTGGTTGCCAGATCTCAAAATACGTTCTGTGCTTTATCCCTGTCAGAGTTAAAAGGCATAAATATGGAGAGAAACAGAAGGAATTCTGAAAAAAAACTAAAAAAAATTACTCCAATCTCACTACAGATCTGGGAATTTTACCCCCTGGATGAATTCCTGGAGATGAGAACAGAGGTGACAGGGCTGGAGTTCACAGCTCTCAGAGCAACAAGGTCACACACAATATCTCTTCATTCCTGCTGTTCACATTTGTGCTGGTAAAACAGCTCAGGATTCCCATGGCACTCATGTTCACATCCAAAGGCTTGGGACAGTAGGTGGAGCAGGAGTCCCCATATTCCCTCAAAACACCCAAAATTGAAGGTGCCAGGGAACACATTTTGGTGCTGGGGAAGAAGCTGAGCCCTCAGGGTGGGCAGGCAGGGTTGGAAACCTGGTGCAGGAGCACACACAAAAATCCTGCACATCCCAGCTGTGAAAGCTTTTCTGTGCTGCAGAAATCCCTTCTGGGGATTTCCTTCTGGGACTGACACCAAAAGGCTGCTTAATTAAAAATAATGTTAAATTTAACCACACCTGAACTGAAAACCAGTGACTTCCATCAAGTCTCCATTAGCTGTTTTTGAGGTCTCAGGGATACTTTTGCAATAATTCATCTGTTATTTGTTGCTGTTTGATGCAGAAGTTCACCAAGCAGGCAATGGTCTCCTGTCACATGAAACATTGCTCGTGGAACAAGTGCTTTGCCTTAACCATGTAGGATATGTTTAAATGCCTTTCCTTGTCTCTGCTGAAGCTGTTTGTGTTACAATTGGGAAAAGAAATATTAATAAAATCCATCTGCTTAAAGGTTTCCCTATTCCCCAGCAAGAAACAGAACAAACCTGGTAAGGAAATGTACTCATTGTGGATACAAAAGAAAATATTTCACAAATATACCTGAGAGTCCAGACTGATGTATTTCCCCAGAACTGACAGCAGTTCTTCAACAGAATAAAGGACCTTGCAAAGACACTTAAGACACATAAATTAACCAAACAAAGCCAGGATCATGGTCAATACTAATTCACATTCAATACTTCAAGATTGATTATATTTGGAGGAAAAGCTTAAGATCAGCTTGCTGCAAAAGCTGGAAACATCCCACTCAAATAAGGTAGAGACACTACACAGGGAAGATAATTAAGTATTTAAAGAGCTTATCTAAGGCTGGTAAGATTTTCTATTATTTAAAACCTTTCAATCACAATCTTTTTTGAAGACTCTTCTGCTTTATTTATACAGTAGTGCTCATGTTGCAAGAATGACTTGTGAATTCTGTGGCCTGCATTTTACAAAAGGTCGGATGACATTAAACATCTTTTTCTTCCTGTCATGATGGCTGTAATTGAGGTGAGATATATGAAAAACAATAAAACTTCCTTATGAGTGTAGAGCTGCTACACCTGGGGCTGAGCCACACAGAAAATTCACATCCTCTCTGTTAAAAGTAAATCCTGGAAGATAGAATAGTCTAGTCCCTATTGAAACTATCACAGCTCTAATGAAGGCTATTAAAATTCCCTTTTTGCTCAGGAAACACCAATAATCCCACTCTAAAGACTATAACAGTACTGTGATTCCATGAAGATGAGATATAAAGACATTATGGTGAATTTAAGGATAATTCAGTACCAGAATGATCTTCCTTAGTGTCCTTGACTAAATGCAGTGTCAACTAATTCTGAATCAAATCCCACTGGACAGGCTTTGAGAGGACCATGAATGTGGGGGAAAAGTTCTGTCTTGGAAACAAAAATGTCTTTTTCCTAATTACTCCATTTTAAATCCTGTAAGAGAAACAAATTAAACAGTCTTAAAGAATCCTGTGGTTATATATATATATATAATTTTGTATAAAATGCTTGTTTATGACAAGATTTCAGTTCTCAAGAGCAGCTGGGTTTGTGACTACACCAGTGAGCATAAAACCTTCCATGAGCTGAGTGACTGCTGCATGCTCTGAATGGCCTCAGCAAAAGGCAGAATAATCAATGTACCAAAACTCTGGATCACCCTTGAAGCACCACATTCTTGACACAAGTAAAAAGCAAATTATCTACAAGGCTCCTTAAGTAGAGCACAGGTAAGGTTAAGTAAAAGGGAGGTGGGAAAAAACAATATAAGAGCAAGCACAGAAGTGTTTAAATTTAGAGTTTCAACCTCAGAATCATTGGAAATACTGATAAATCACCATTTGATGAGCAGACTGGGTCAGAAGACTCAATAAGACCACACTGCTGATCAAAAGGCAGCAGGATATGGTCAGCAGTGTTCACAAGGGTCAGACAAAAAATAGTGAGCAGCAGCAGCAGCAAAAGAAGGTTTTGCTGTAATAGGAAGGAAAGAAAAGAGAAAATTATAGAAGCAAGTAATCCCAACCTCTTCCATTTTAATTTGTGTCTGTACCCTGCTGAGGGAACAAACAGTTTGTAAGTTGTAGTCTGTCATGTAAGTCAGTAGTAGCTGCAGGGTAATAAATAGGACAGGAAAGCATATGCAAACTCTGATTTATGGGATCCAAACAGAGAGAGCCCAAGTCTTGCAGCTATTTGCATCTTCCTTACATGCAAACAAGCACTGATGGAAAGTTTCCTGCTGAGAAACAGAGAGAGAAGCAAGAGATGCACTGGAGAGAAACCTGCTTAGAAAAAAAAAAAAAAAAAAAAAAAGAAGAAAACTGGAATAATTTCTTTAACAGGGATTTTGTGTTTCATGGCACCAGAGCAGAGCATAATCGCAGAATCACAGAAGGGCCTGGGTTAGAAGGGACTTTAAAGACCATTTAATTCCAATCCCCTTCCATGGCAGGGACACCTTCCACTGTCCCAGGCTGCTCCAAGCCCCATCCAGCCTGGCCTTGGGCACTGCCAGGGATCCAGGGGCAGCCACAGCTGCTCTGGGCACCCTGTGCCAGGGCCTCAGCACCTCTGAGTAAAGAATTTCATCCCACCTAACCTAAATCTCTTCTCTTCTAGTTTAAAGCCATTCCTGTTCACCTGGAAGGTGTAATAGTGCTGCTCCTCAGCAGGCAGGGTGGACTTTCAGGAGCTAGGAAACATCATATTAGGGGGTTTTCTTCTCAAATTCTTAGGCCAATTAATAAAATACTTGCAGGACTTGCTGTAGCCATCATGCTGTTGCTCATCAGGTTTCTGATCTTAGATCTAAAGCATCTTTAAAAGTCCCAGCTGGACAGGGGTGATGGGGAGGGTGTGACCTGAACCAGTCTCCAGTAGCAGAGGAGATATTTACCATGGCAGAAAATCAGCACATCAGAGCAAAGCTGGAAAGGAATTAACAGGTTTGAGGGGGTGAGTCTATGAGAAGAGTATTTAATTAGCTTGCAGCTAGAATGGATGCTGGGAAATTATTTGCTTTGGAAAATGAAGCATTCTTCATTGAGTAGAGATGGAAAAGGAGAGCTGCAATATCTCCACTCCAAACTGCAGATTTGGCTGTTTCCTTGTCTCACAATCTCAGTGTTGAAAGGTGAACAAACTTCAGAGTGATCATTCTTTCCTTAACACCTCAACAGGCTCTGCAGTCTCTTTATTCAGAGAGGATAAATGCAAACATCACCAACATCAGCTGGAGTTCAGCTACACTGGCTGGGAAAGCAATTCAGCTCAGCTCCAGCATTCAGAGCTAAATGCTGTGCAAACATTAACAATCCCATTCACCTGAATTCCTGACACAAACCCTCACAATTGTCTCCATTCAGCACCACTCACAGACCTCAAAAGCCTTCTGCCATCTCCCAGATTGGAAGCAAAGAAGATTCTGGAGCTGCCTTAATGCCAGTATCCTTAGCCAAATCAGTCCAGTGTTTACAGAGCTCCCATCATTTTTTTCCTCCTGAACCTTCAACTTTTTTTACTTTGGGATTAAAGGCTCAGCTTGTAAATGCCAATCTCTACACCAGCAGAGGAGTTTCACCTTGCAGAGTGTGTAGAGGTGTTTTGAAAGGAGGGAGAAGAATGTGTGTGGCACCCAGAGCTGGAATCTCTGATGGCTGAACACCCACAAGAAGAGATGGTTTAAGGAAGGATTAGACCTCAGCACGGTGCTTCAGGTGCTTCAACACATACAAAGCAAAAGAAAGCTAAGTTCAATAAGTCAGGCCAATGTAAAGAAACAACAAATAATTTTAACTGTTTTCTATCTTGCCTTGCAGTTTGTTTAAAAACAATAAAAATAAACTCTGGGCACGTTTCACACATCCTAAGAAATCCGACCATGCACTGTGCAGACTCACAGGATGCTGCCAGCAAAAAATGAAAGCTCAAATCAAGACAAAGACAGCTGAGGAATTCATCAGCACCTGACTGAGGGCAGAAGCTGTCCCTTCCACAGGTGATCAACTTCTTATTTCAGTGTCCTACAACAAATGCAAGGCTTTTGCAGAAAGTCTGTTAGCTGCAGGAATTACTGCATGTCTGAAAGAGACCAGGATCAGCTTCTTTAGCAGCTGGTGCTGCAAAATTTTTAGAAGTTCCAGTAACCACATTGGGTTTAGGTATTTGCATCCACAGTTTTCTCCTTTCTTTGGAAATTAATTGGCTTCTCCCACACACATGGGACCAGCAGGTCTCATTGTATTACAAATACAGCCCTTTTTTTCCAGGTTTATTATTAAAGATTCTCATACTAACAATCATATGTTCTTGCTAAGAGATCTGGTACATCTTAGCTTGCATTTTACATCAAATAAAACATTACTTTTTAGTGGTTGGGTGTTTTTTTTCTGCTGCAAAAGAAATATATGTTGATGCAAAAGAAATACATTTTGATCCCTGCCCTGCTGAGATAACAGGACATGATCAACAATTACATCCCATAAGTGCCAGAATCTTCACCACCATCCACAAATGGTGACAGATGACACTTCAAGGGAGTTTTCTTGAATGGAAAGCAGTAAGCAGCATTGTAAGCACAGGGTGGATAAATGAAGAACAGTTTTAGATGCTATTTTCCAGGAGAAGCCTGGAAGGAATAACTTCCCTACAATTAAGGAGGCAGAGGAAGGATGAGCAGTAGAGAGTTATCAGTGAATGTGACCCATCTTTAAGCACAGTCATAAGCAAAAGAATAAAAAAATAAAAAAGTGCAATTTTGAATTTTAATGTCACGTGAGCATCATTAACAATCATCCTGCATGAAAATTTGTACATTAAAAAGGAGCAAAGAATGAAAAGCTGCCAGGCTCGTTTGATATGGCACATATCTGGTGGTCATTCACTGCAAGAACACTTCCAGGTAGCAAAGGCACAGGGATGTGTTCTTGGTATTTTATGTTCTTTTCTGAGAATCAACAGTCCTGAGTTAATTTCCATGCAGTTGTCTTAAACCTCCTTAAGAATTCTAACTAGAAATGAAAAGGTTTGCATGCATATCATGCATTTTGTCAAGACACTCAATGGTGTGACAGGAGAGCCATTATCATTTCCCAGATTTTAGAAACAAAGTCAAATTTAAAGCAGTACTCCCTGCTCATCTTACACAGCAACAAAAATCCTGCTGAGGAGAGAAACAAAAAAAGTTGGGAAAAATATAGATTGAATTGAGAATACACCATTAGTTTATGAACTTGTTTTGTACCCCTTGCAGCTTTGTATTCCTCCTGAATATGTTTGTTTACACCCTGTTGATTAAAACCAACAAGAGAAACCAAGAAAGCATATTTCTGAACCATTACTGCAAGTCTGTGTGGCACTGGAAGCAATGCTGAAAACTGGCTCCTCTATATAAACTCCACATTTATCACTTCTCAAAGAAATGGCTTCATTTCCCAGCTCTATTTTGGAAGTTAAACATAAGGAGAGGGAAATACTTCCTTTTGAGAGGTCTCATGTTTCATACTACTGAACATCTTCAATACAACAGCTTTGTCTCCCATCTCCTTCATTGGCTTCACAGATATTAAGTTGGATGGAAAGAAGAGAAATTGGAGTTACAGCTCTTGGTGAGTGTTTGTAATCTCCTTGCCTCCTCTTTGCTCTTACCACACGCCACCCCATGATTAAAACTGAGTTAAAGCAACTGAGCTGAGCTGAATTAAACAGAGCAGTGGCAAGTTCAGGTAATTACCAGCCAACACCACCAAAGGGATTGTTACACTCCCTACACCACTGTGACTGCAGAGAAATGAAGGAAGAAGTGGCTTTTTCAGACACTGCATTAATGCCAGAGCCATTCTCCCTCACTCAGGTATTTCACAGGCAGCAGAACCCCCATAAACAGCTGGGATGTGCTGCATGATGTGTTTCATCAAATCTGTGCTCAGCTCCCCACAGCACAGCACAGGAGCCTTCTGAACTGACTGAACTGGTGTAAACTGGGAGGAAACAGGCAAAGAGAGAGCAGGCAGCCTGAGGAAACCCTTTCTATCAGTGTCCTGACACTGCTGGGAGCACCAGCCAGGGACTGACTCCTGCTCACAAGCTGATAACTCAGAGGGCCTTGATCAATGTGCAGAACTCAGGCAGAGGAATTCAAACGTGCCCAGAAACATCTGTGATCCAGATGAACCTGATCAATTCAGACAGGGATCTTCACACCTGCCAGCTACTTATAATTGCACATGAAAAACATGCTTTTTTTAACAGTAACATCTTAAGCAGACGTGCCACAGCTGAGCTTAGCTCCCAAAGAGTTGGAAGAGACTGAGGGACGTGGTCTTCCAGCCACCCTGATGGCAAAAGTGGACAGCTGCAATGCAGAAGATACTTTTCATATCAACATCCCCATCTCCTGGGTGAAGTACAGGGACTTGAGCATCACCAACAGAGGTTATATTACCCCATGATGGCAAGGATGTTATGTCAGTTTTAATGAGCACATTTGGAATTAGTATCTCAGGGTATAGAACTATCTGTGTATCAGTCATGAAAATATTAAAAAATAAACCCACAACAAAACCAATACAGAAAATATTCAAAGGGTCTTTTTCATATTCACCACATCTCCCCATAACAGCTCTGCAGGAAGTGAAAAACTTTGGAGCTGGTGAGTTTCCTCTATGATTACATGGAAGACAAGTAACTTTCCATCCCAGGAACACATCCCAGAGTATGTTACACACATGTGAATCACATACTTTCCTACCCTCATTGAACTTCTTGTTTGCAAGGAAATCAATGGAGAGAGCCTGATGTGACATTTCTAGAACCAGCTCCAGCCCAAGATCAGGCTCAGCTGAGGAACAAAGATGTTTTCATTTCTTATGAGTTTTAAGCTCCAGAAAATTCCTTCTCCTAGTAGGACTTCTTGCTGCTGAATAATTAACTGAAACTATTCTGGAGTCAGCTCCAGTAATAAATACTGAGACAGCCAAAACACCTGTAGAGCTTTTCCTTGATGAGTCTGTCTTAGAACTGTAAATCTGAAATCTTCACAGCATATTTCATACTGGAGAAGCTTCCATATATGGATTTCTTTAAATAGGTAATTATTTATCCTGTTTTTCACACCTGACTATCTCAACTCCAACAACTTGACAGGGGTTTTTTTTTTTGATTCAGTTCATTGTTCAGTGCTTGTATCTGTTTCCCTTTGTTTTGTGGTTGGGTTTTTTTGTAAATTCCAGTGCCTGCTTTTAGGAAGAGACTCAATCACTGGAGCAGATTTCAGTGTGTACCTGGTGAGTTAATAAACAGATGGTGGAATTACAGTGACGAGCATCACACCAGAAGAGACCCAGAGAGAGAATGGTAAACAACTGTGACAAGGAGCCCACCTCTCCCTCTGGTGTCACTCAAGGCATCAGCTCCTCGTGTGACTGATAAAAACCTGATAAAAGCAAGAGCGAGCTGTCCCACATATCACAGCCATGACAGAAAGCCTCTCAGCTAAGAGACAGGTTATTTTTCCAACCAAACACTTTGAAAATCAAGACAAAACTGAAGAGAACTGGAACATCCACTTAGGGGTCAGTGGAGAGGCTGTGCTGAGGCTCAACAGGATCTTCCCACCCCTGCAGGAGCAGAATAAACCCTGAGAAAATGCCAGGAGCCTTAAAAGAATGGTACAGGTAGCAACAGGTAGCAGGAAAATAATTTTGAGAAGCTTCTGGAGAGTGAAAATCTCAGAAAACTGGCTCATAAAAATATGTTATAGATGCTATAATATTCCCTCAGTTCTGCATGGATTCTTATCATATATTGAGTGATTAATTTGGGCATCCAGAGTACCTGAAAGGAAAAATAGAAACAACTGCCAGCAGTTCTCCATACACCCTCACAGAGTTTAAAATGTTATCCACAGCCTTACCCAATGTGACAAGTGTCCTGGAAGGACACCAGCATTAATACAGACCTTAAATGATAAAATTCTAGCCAATTTCCACAGTATTTTAAACAATCTTTACACAAGGAAGGCCTACATTTTGCTCAGAATACAAGTAACTGCCACACAGCTTTTACTTAAAAGAAAATTACAGGCAAGAAATGTTCCATTCAGGTGTGAGCAGTGTAGCGAGACACAGAATCTCTGGGGTTTTTTTAAGCTGCCCTGTACAAAATTGTATTAAATTATTGTATGTGCACCTGTGAGAGAGAAGAAATAGAGAAGAGCTATTTCCACTAGAGCACCAAAGGATGGCAAGGGGTGCAGATGGAAATGATAGGTTTTTCTGGCCTGAAATTATGATTGGAGAGTGCAAAGAGAAGAATGAATGTATTGTCATTTATACAAGCCAGGAGACAGAGAAGCATTAGCACATACAGCAAATAGCTGCCTAGAGAACAGCATTTTCACAGGATTACAAATGGATCTCCTGCCACTAAACATACTGGAATAATTTGGAACTAATACTGTTATATTCTTTTGTGTGAGTTTGCCAGGAATTTCTTTTCAGTAATACATTGCTCTTTGTGAAGGTGCCCAGAGACAAGCAAGGGGTTGGGTGTTTCATTTAATTATTCATTCCATTTGCTGAAACAGGTATGTACTGTCCCATCTGGGCTTTAGGAGCATGCACATTTCAATATCAGACCTCTATTTTGATATCTACCAAGCTTTTTTATTTAATATTGAGGAATGTAAACTACTTTCTATTCTAAATACTCCAAGAAAACTTCCTATGCACAGGGAAGCAAACAGATCTTTCAATTAAAAAGATTACATAGACACACTTTTAAATCTTAATTTTTTGTTGAAGAAACACCCTGTGATTTTATGTTCCTCTTTTCAAGAAAAAGCACATGAGAAGCAGAGACTGAGCTTGGATTTAGCAGGTTTAGGAACAGGCCCATCAATTGAGCAAAACCTCAATTACAGGCTAATTGAATGTATGCTCAAGTACATTATTGCAATTCAATAATCATCTCTTCACAATTAAACAATTCCAATTTGCTTTCATTTCCGCCTCTGCACATGCATTACAAATTTGCTATTATTCACACTAAAATTAGTCAGGCTGGTTGGAAGTCCCAGTGTGTCATGGGGTGGCACCAAAACGAGCTCAAATGAGCCACTTAACCTCACCTGCATCCTAATCAGGCATGAGGAACAGGATGGGACCTTACACAACATATTATCCTGATTAAGTTTCTTCCAGGTAGGTGCATTGCTGAGAAATCCAATGAAGCCCTCAGCATCTTTCCTGCTGGACATCCAGCCATTCATGGTTTTAATTTATTCTGGTTTTTTTCCCTGCTCCCACCAACAAACACAAAGTTCCAGGCACCTGACTGAGCCTGGGATGCTCTGATAGCTGCAAGCTCTGCCCTCTTCTATTTAGCTGTGGTACAATCCTAGGTGTGCCACTCCTGGCAGCTCAATTCCCTCTTAATAGTGAATTAATTCCTCCAGATTTGAACAGGATAAAAGATCACCTCGTGGGAATTAAAAGCACATCCAGCACAAGCATTCTCCTCGTGATCTGTGTCATCCAAACATCTGCACCACACAGCACTCCCAGGCATAACAAAGGCATCTGATCTCCAAAGGCCTGATCCAGTTGGCAGAAAGCAGCACAGTGGACAGCTTGATCTCATTCCTACAGCTGCCCTCCATTTCCATACCCTCCATTTCCATCAGTAAATTACACCCTGGGAGCAGACCCAGACTTCAAACTCCTCTCACCCCAAACACAGAGTGCCTTCAGCCACCTTCTGAACTCACCACCAAAGAGTCAGTGAGCACTCCTGTGGTGCAGCTCGAGGTGAGATTTATAAACAAATAAATAGGAACCCAGAGTAGGGGATAGCACTTCACCACCTGCCTGGTGAAGGTGAGATTATGTCACACCTTGCATGTGTCAGGCTCCTGAATTACAGTAATCAACATGGCTAAAATCCAAACTCCCTTCAAGAGCTACTGATGCTTCTACTCTGGACTTGAGGGTGTCAGCAGAATCAATCCAAACATTTACTGCCAGAGGCCCTGAACAGTCTCTCCTGGCATGCAATGCTCCACCACAAGATTATTTCTGCCTGATAAAATACTGGAAAGGAAAGCAGGTAAAGCTGACAACCACACTGTTCAGCTGACTCCAGTAAAAATCCCCATAGCCACCATATTTTACTACAAAAGCTTACAAAGAGGGCTGTGTCCAAAGTTTAAATTCAAATATTCCAGATACCAACTTAAACTCATGACACTTTTACCCTTTTTCTCATATTAACATGAATGAAAGAAGGTCCAATAGAATGCCAGCTTTTATAGACGGTTACCTGTCACTGTTGGACACAAAATGATTCACACAAATGCAGCTTGAAGTGAGATGAAAGAAGAAGAAGGAAGTTTATTTGTTCTTTCAGTATTTATAGGTTTTTGACAATGACCAGGGATTGGATAGTCAGGTTAACACCTTCCCATCCACACTGGCCATGAGAGACGTCCATCAAAAGTCAAATCTTTAATGGAATGTATAAACACCTGTGTTTATAGTTACTTTCCTGGGAAAGTGGCCAGAAATTATGAAAACAATATGGAAAGGTCTGATTCTCAGGGTGACAGTTACCCTCCAGGAAGAAACATGTTGTAATGCATTGAGAAAAATGGTATAACCCAAGATGTACCTCTGAAATACAGAATGTTAACTTCTTCCCTCTTATCTCTTCCTCCCCAGTTTTCCTTATTGGCTGTGTGAATGTAACCCTTCCCCTTCCCCTGACTTCAAAAAGGAGCACATTATCAATTTTCTTCCTCTTTCCCCACGCAATCCCCAGAATAAAGCTGGAATATCATCTCAGCAAGGGAGAGAGCCTCATTTCAGTCCCTCTGGTCCATGCTATAATATTTTCCCACCCCCCTGGCTACAGCTGGGTGGACTGTGGCTGTAAAGAGGCTGGGAACATATATAAAATACAGCAGAAACACCTCTCTTGCATCAAGGCTTTGCTGTCCTACCTTTGACGATGAGCTCGGCGTAGTTGGAGACGCCGGAGCCGCCGTCGGAGCGGATGACACAGCGGTACTTGCTGATGCTGCGCTGGGACGTGTCGGCCACGCTGACCGTGGCTGAGAAACGCCTGTGGTTGACCACTCGAGTGACCATCAGGGCTGTGTCCCTCCCATTCCACTGCTGCAGAGAGAAATGAGGGGGTGATGGAGACAGGCAGGCTCTGCACTGGTGCAGCTGTGTGTGATTCACTCCTTGGGGTGTTTAACACAGGTCAGAGCTCCCTGCTCACATTGCTGGAGGGGTTTTGTACAAGCACAGCTTTCCGAGAGAAGGATTCAGCTGTTCCCTCAGGAAATCCTCAGGGCTGTGTGAGCTGGGCCCCAAATATTCTTATACATAAGTAAGGGTGGGCAGGCCCTGGCACAGGGTGCCCAAAGCAGCTGTGGCTGCCCCTGGATCCCTGGCAGTGTCCAAGGCCAGGCTGGATGGGGTTTGGAGCAGCCTGGGACAGTGGAAGGTGTCCCTGGCCAGGGCAGGGGATAGGGCAGGATTAATTTTAAGTCCCGTTCAACCCAAACCAGTGATTCTATGATATATTTAAGTTTGTGTTTCTATTTAATATTTGAGATATAACTGGGCTCTTGGTGTGTTCTAAGGCTACAGAGAGGGTAAAGGGTCTGGAAAAGAACCCATATGAGGGCCAGGACACTGAGGACACTTGGCTTGGTCAGAGTAGGAAAGAGGAAACTGAGGTCAGATCCCTTCGGGGGCTGCAGCTCCTCCCAAGGGCAGCTCCGATCTCTGCTCTGGGACAGGAGCCAGGGAATGGCTGGAGCTGTGCCAGGGAGGCTCAGGCTGGATTTCAGGGAAAGGTTCTTCCCCAGAGGTGCTGGCACTGCCCAGGCTCCCCAGGGAATGGGCACGGCCCCGAGGCTGCCAGAGCTCCAGGAGCGTTTGGACAGCGCTGCCAGGGATGCCCAGGGTGGGGTTGTTGGGGGGTCTGGGCAGGGCCAGGGCTGGGCTGGGGGATCCTGGGGGTCCCTCCCAGCTCAGGATATTCTCTGACTCGAAGATCAGTTCTTGCAAAGGCTGCAGAGTGGCAGCTCAGACTGCAGCTCCACACAGTGTAATTAGAGGCCCCACTTGGATGTGAAAACACAACAGCTGAAGGCTTTGTGCCCACCTGGGAAAACACTACAAATGAACAGATTCTGTAAATTTGGCCTTTCCAGATGCAAAACTCTGATTCTGGACCAATTTAAATAAATTGCTTGGATGAGCAGACATCCTTGTATATCCAACATTCCCCAATAAACCTCTCTACCAATGCCAGACCACATTTTTCCAACTGGAAAGGAGACAGGCAAAGAATTAGCCAGAGATTGTTCTCTGCAGTATGAACACCTCAACTTGCTCATTTGTCCAGTTTATTAAGAATTTCAAAGGAAAGCACATTGCTGTTTTGGCAGTTTCCACTAAGCAGTTTTTAGGGGTGTTTCCAAGGCTATTTTCATTAAATGCTGCAGTTTTAGAGAATGGAAAGCAGGTTTTCTCATTAACAATAGCAATTCTTTCCTCCCCAAACTCTGCTTCTCACAGGGAAAGGTTCGTACTGCTGCAGGTCAGAATTGTTTTTACACAGATCTAATTGTAACTGGGGAAATACTTTAATGAAAGAACCCAAAAAAGATAAAATAAATCAAAAATATATCTCAGTGGGTGCCAGACATACACCATAGGTAAATAAATTTAAGCTAAAAATGTAATTTTTAGGAGAACAGCTGTGATGAGAGCATAGTTACTGAATGTAAAATCATTTTTATATAATGCCAACTACATGTCTCACCAACTTAAGCCTTTTTCTCAGTACTTATTTTAATTTTTATGATTAGATGAACCAATTCCTTGATGTAAACTAGATTTGAAAATGTTATTTTTATATTTTATCGAAATACCTGAAGTCAGTTGTAAAATTTGATTAAATATGGTAATTATTTGACTACAAAGGCCCTTCCTGTCTGCCCCAGATGTTACAACTGTGGGGTGATCAAACCCTCAGTCCCACCAGTCCAAGCTGAGAACAAAACTTTCAGACTGGCTTCAGTGTTCTCCAAATTACGTTGGCCCTACGTACGTGCAACAGGAATCCTCTTGACTTGTTTGGGAGTTAAACATTTAGGAACTTGAGGATTTTTAAAGCTCCTGGAATGGTAATGCTGGGAGTCCACATATCAGAGGAACTGAAAGGGCAGGAGAAATGATTGTGTCCTCCACTGAGAATCACACAGCCCATGTGCTGACTTTGTCTCTCCCATTTCAAACTCCAACACTGACCAGGAATTCCCAAGGATTTTGCTGCACCCAGCAGAAGAGCAGGACCCAGATGAGTCTGATCACTAGGCTGCAAATAAGACATCCAGGGAGGGAATGTTTTGGTCTTTTAGTGAGTGACTAAAAGGAATGAGACCAAATCTGCTGTCAACACAGCCAAGGGAAACGGGGAGCAAGTAGAACTGGGTGCAACCTGGGACTGGCTATTTTAACCACTCAGGGAAGTCATTTCAGACCTTGGAGAGCTCCTTCTTAACAATTGTCACCGAGTCCAGGCTGAGGACAATTTTAGAGGGTGAAAGGAAAGCAGGTAACATAATAAAGCAGAAGAGAACTGCTCCTCTCTCCTCTGCTTTATGGCTGGGTGTTTACAGGTACATGGGCATTTGCTTGAAAACAGAATTTTGCTGTCACTGGCCATTTTTTCCTTTTTCTGGCTCCTAATTCCATGCTTTGGCACCTCAAACTCTCCCTTAGATTTAAAGCAGTTCTTCAAAGCATCTCAATGAAAAGATTTTTGCCTCACCACCACCAGTCTTTCTCTACCTATTTATTTCCCTTGCAAAAAGCAAAGAGAGGCCCAAATTAAGCAGGAGAAGCCAGCAGGGCTCTGCATTACCTGGAGCCAGAGCTTGTCGTGCTGTGACCACTTCCCGCCGGCGATGCACTGGAAGGTGGCGTTCTGCCCCACGTTCACCTCCACGTTCTGCAGCCGCAGGAAATGCGGGGCTTTTCCTGACAAAAGAGGAATTGCAAAGGTAGAGCGAGGCAGGAGCCCACCCTGCTGCACCCCCCAAACGCTCTGCAAAGCCTCAGCACCCTCCCTGGCATAGTGGCTTCCCAAAATGATGCTGCCCTTGGGTGTTTAACTCCTCCCAAGTGGTGATGGAGCCCTGGCACCCCTGAAAACACAGACTTGCATCAAATCACAAGTTCATGGTCACCAGAACAATTTCTTATTGCCTGCTATAAAGAGTAATTGAGTAATCTCTTTTCTTCAGAAAACTATATTTCTAAAAAGGTCAAAAAAAGTCAAATGCTTTTCTGCTTGTCAAGCATGACTGACCCAAACCCCATTTTCACAAGGGTCTTTTATCCTTTTCCTTTTCTTGACTATCAAATACGTCCTAGACCTTTAGAATAATGCATCATCAATATCAAATCAGATATTAAATGAAATATTAATTTACCTGACGGGATTTTACCACTGGTTTAGTTTAAGATCACTGATATCAGTGTTTTGCTGACACTAAATTCAGGATTAGTTCAAAATTAAACCAGTGATATTAAAAATGCAGACATTAGGGTTTGTTTTTTTTTTTACAAATAAACTAGATGAGGGGGTTATCTTTTGGATTAAATATCAGACTGGTGTCTATTTAACTAAAAATATAAACAAGATTACAGGAGTAGATGCAACACCTTTAAGAGGGCTATTTTCTTGCAGGGCTTCAGAAAAAGGTTTGTGCATCATTTGAAAAATTTTAGTGCAACACGCTGAAAAAACTTGCACCTATAAAGGTCAGTGTTTTTCAACATCATCTGCACATTTTCTGGTACGATTAGACACTGAAATACATAATTTCAGAGGACATTGTAACCTTTCTTCTGTTGGAATCAAACAGCTTTAAAGGAACGTGGGCATCTGTGGCCGTGCATGGCTGAAACTTGATGTACAAGTGTTTGACACATGAACAGAGAACACATGTTCATACACCATGTCAAATGTTTTATCTGCTCCTGTGCCCCGTCCAACACACTGACAGCTCCTGAAGGACAGGGGCTCTGCACCATCCTGCTCTCTGCAGCAGGAATTTGCATCAAGGTTTACTGGGAAACTCCCTCTGGGTGACATTCAGAAGGCTCTTTCGGTATTTCTGAATAAATCTTTCATTTCTGGCTGCAGTCTAAAGTGTGCAGCTGTAAGTCAGCTACAAATCCAAAGGTGTAGAGTTCTACCAGTGCCAGCATCCTGGTCCTTAGGTGTGCCCAGCATCTGGAGCATGGGCTGTGCTGTGCTGGCAAGGGCTCAGCACACACAGTCAATGAGCTTCCAGCACAAGGAAAATGGATATTCCAGTGCATTGCTTCACAGGACAAAGGGAAAAATTGCACCAGCAATGCATTTATTTTTCAGTATTACTGTGCCATTAGGGGCATTTCACTGTTTTTGCTGACTGTGGTTTGCCTGCCTTTGTCAGCTGTGAAAGGTAAAGCAGAAATGAAGAAATAAGACCAATGATTTCAATAACCTCCAGGGTCACCAGGAGCTTCATGGTCCCTGTGTTTTGATTTATAACAATTGTAAAAGGAATCTGAGGGGCAAAGGCTGTACAAGGAAAGGGAACACGTGGGTGACATTTACCCTGGTGACTGTCACTGCTGAACAACAATAGCAGCACTGGGAACCAGGCAGGGGCAGCATTTACAGAGACTGCAGAGAACCTGCAGCTTGTAATGAGCTCTGCATGCTGGGGGCTGCAAACAGATTGAAAAAAAACCCAAACAACCAACTTTGAATCATTTTGTTGTTGAGTCACCAAAAGCACATTTAATTTTGGGAAGGACTTGTGTATACTTGAAGAAATTGATTCAAAATCAGTTTACTTCATTAAGCAGGGACACAACACAGCATCCTGCCTAACTGCTTTAAATCCCATCATTTTCTTGTTGAGACTCTGCCCCATGGTTTGTTCAGTGGCCTCTTTCCCAGTGAAGGGACCAGAGATCACCCAACACGCTGTGGAAGGCACAGAACATTTGGGGATTTGTCTGGATGCTGCCAGTTATCAGCAACATCTGGTTAATACAGACTGTAAGTATTCCTTAATGAAGTAAATGCACCCAAAGGCCTGAGCAATGAGCACATGGTAAATACAAATATAATTTACTTAAGCAGCAATTAACCATGCTGCAGTTATCAGAAATGTCCTGTTAAACTTGAGCAGAACCATGTCTGTCACATTGAATGGCAGATGTTCCTTGACATTCTGATCACAGCAAAAACAGTTGATTTCACTCCATCCATATGATCCATCATCTTTTTTTGTGAGCAGCTGTCACTGACTTACTGAAACCATGAGCCAGAAAGAGGGACTGTTAACAAAAAAAATCTTTACAAGTAGCTGTACATTACATCCATAAAATATACAAAGTCCTGAAGCCCCACTGAAGGTAAGTTCACACTCAAAGACTGAGACCCAATGCTTCTTTAAACATAAAATGTAAATAAATCTCAGTTTATTGTTGTGTCTGTAATAGAAGAAATGCAGCATTAACGTTTTTGAATAGTGTAATGAACTTGCATTAGTTTCTACTCCTGGATAAGTGCAGTGTCTGAATAAGATTAATTTCTAATCTCTTCACGGTTTTCTGAGCAGGTCTAATATGTTGAAACCAACCAACCTTTGGGTCAGGCTTCTTACCAAGGAAACACTGAAACAATTTGTTTGGTTGTTCTTTTCAGAAGTTAACCACACAGGTTATTATGAGAAGCTTTTTAGATTGCTTTCTATAGCAAAAAGGTTAAGAAATAATAAAGCCATCAGTTTATTAACAAGTAAAGAAGAGAGAATTCCAGTGAGAGCAGCTTTGACTTTTTTGCACAGCTTGCAAAGGTGGGTAATTAAGCAAGGCTGACTGTCCTTAGGGGTCTTGGAGAGAGACAAGATATTTTATTGCTGACCCAACTGGGTAAATCTCTCCTTTAGTCTGCAAACTGTGGCCTACAACACGCTGGTACAGTCAGAAAAATAAAGAGTGCTCACTGCAGGGGTGGGCGAGAACTCTGACTTCGTCCACAGCTATGTACCCAGGGTGTCCTTTCAAAGAGACAGATTCAAATATCACCTGAAATGCAAAAGAAAAGAAAATATATCTGAGAAAGAAGATTTACACCAGTAATTTCAGCAGTCACCACATTCTGCTGTTATTCTGAGTCATTTGAGGCATTTTGTTAACGAAGGGATACCAGGGCAATTCAGTGTGTGAATGCAATGCCAAATCTGTTGGGGAAGCAAAAGAAAGGATTAGAGCAACGTTCAATAGGATTAAAGACATCCCTGATTTGGAAAAGCAAAAAGTGCCCTGGGCACACCTATATTCACTTAAGCACCAGTCCAAGAACATTAGGTTGGTAATAATTTGATATCTTGTTCTCAGAATGCCTCAGAAAATTGGAGAGAGCCCTACACGAGACAGAATTCTCTTCCTGAGCCAGTGACCATGCACAGATTGTTCTGGAGAAAAACCTGATTTTCTGTGCAGGCTCTTGCAGAACCAGAAAGTTAATTACAAGCAAAGGATGGCACTGGATTCTGGGCTGAAATAAGATTTTCCCAGATATAATGGTGTTGCTTTTGCCTCTCCCTGGATTCCACGAGCATGATCTGAAAAGGAATATTCTTAAAAAACATGTGTACAATTTCTCTTCATTAACGGTACACTAACAAACTTTTTTTTAAATTTTGTACCTGGATTATGAAAACATTCCAGTAATGTGGGTCTGAAAAGACAGATATTCCATCATAGATTAATAAAAATCTCATTCTTCTCTGTGGGTTTGTGATTTTAACCTGGAAAACTGCCCTGAAGTATCTTGTTATAAAAATATACGGACTACCAAAAAATCAGTAGCACAGGGAGAAAAAAAAACAAAACCAAACAACAAAAAACTAAAAATCTGATAAAGAAATCATTAATTGCTGGAAAGTGGGGCAGTGGAGAGAAAGGTGGAGATCTCGCACTGGGAACCAGCAACAGGACAAGGGGAAATGGAACAAAGCTGAGTCAGGACAAGCTCAGACTGGGCATTGGGAAAAGGTTCCTCAGTGGGAGGGAGATCTGTCCCTGGAAATGAGCACAGCACCCGCCTGGCAGAGCTCATGGAGCATCTGAAGGACACTCTCAGTCACATGGTTGAGTTTTCAGCAGTCCTGTGAGGAGCAGAGTGTTGGATTTAATGATTCTATGGGTCCCTTCCAACTTGAGTCATGCACTGACTCTGTAAGGAACAGGAAGTTTAGAAATGTCCAACCATAATAACAACAATAATATTATCATTAATATTGATAATAATATTAATATTAATATTAATATTGATAATAATAATAATAATAATAATAATAATAATAATAATAATAATAATAATAATAATGCAGCCTGATGTTGAATAATCAGTGATGATACCTCCCAAATTAGTGATTCTCTTCCCAAAGGAACACTTTACTTCCTTTACTACATTAAAAAATGAATGGGTGGAGATGGAATGGGCACTGTCCTCTCCATGTGAAAGGGGAATTCCCACTCTCACTCCATCTGACTAAAGCAATGTTCACACTGTACTGGATTGCTGATTCTTTTGTGAGTAAATAATCAGCTTTCCAAGGACAGAGTTAATTACATGTTCAGCCAGCACAGCTCCATTAGAGCAGTGTTCTGGTGCAGCTACTTGTTCCACAGGAGAAAATATTCCAGTCATTTGTAACTTCTGAAATTCATTACTAGAACACTGAGTTAACTATTTAAAACCAGTTTTCAAAAGTCCTTTTTGTTCTAAATAAAAGCTGGCATTCCCAGCCTGTCACTGTTCAGCAAGCCACTGGAAGATAAAATAAGCCAAAAACCATTAACAAGTGTTCTGTGTTATAAGGTCCTTGATAGGGTTTTAGGGACTCTATGAAATAAGACTATAATATAGGAGTCTTTAGTATGGAAATTATAATTACTTTAGCAATTAAATATCATTCATGATAAAAATTACATTTACTGGGAAGGTCATGCAAGGCTCTGCTGCAACTCCCTTCAGACCTGAATACAAGTGCAACATTACAGCTACAAAATCTTATTTTAGCTTTACATTTGTGAAAAGTCATAAGCCACAACAAATTCTCAATTATCTGCAAGGCAAGAACTTGTTAAGTTCTCCAAGGCATTGGCATCAGGTATGAGTGGGTGGCAAAAGTGAGCACCAATACACAGAGAATTGACTTTGGTTAATTACCAACATGTTCAGGGTCTTTCATACAGCACAATATAACCTAATAATAAGTTAAGTTAATAATAACCAACTCAGCCTCTAAAAAATCCCTGTTCACTGGTGCAGAATCCACTGAATAGGGGACTCCTCTCAATTCAAGCAATATTGTTTGACTATTTTATTCTGTTCTGCTTTACACTCAGATATTCCTGCCCTTCCCCAGTTCAAACTTATATATTTTTGTATTTTTGTGTGTTTTGCAGCATCTCATCCCTATCAAACTGAAAAGCATGGAAGCACCCAGGATTTCCTGAAAACTGGGAATTGAGACCCAACATGGGGAAAAGGCAGGAATAAATGTTTATGGGGCCCATTTCTGCAAATCTCACACTCTGTATCACCCATGTCCTTTTAAATTCAGTTGGAAACGCAGCATGATGGTTGAGACAGGCAAAACTTTGCAATTAATAATGCTTTGCATTTAAAGAACTCCAAAGAAATTAATATTTTTTACAAAATATAAAGCTTCACTCTTAAAAAAAAAAATAATTTTTAAATGCTCCTGGGGACTGCAAATACAAAATCATTTCATGTTTCCTTCCCACCAAACAAGCCCCAGTTCAACGCTGTGATTTACCAACAATGTCTGTGTTAGCAGCGTAGCCCAGCTCATCTGTTGTGCTACAACAGCTTTCTCCAAGCATGGATCAATAACATTCCTTGCTATACATCAAAAAAACACCCTCCTGGCAGGCTCCAGCGCTGCCCTTGCTGCATTCTGGGGCTGAGTTCATCCTTATGGCAAGCAGTAATTCAAGATTACACGTATTACCTTTCTCCAAGAACCATTAAAGCTTTTTTTCTCGCTACGCTGGAAAACATTTGCAGGCTGGGAATCCAAGTAGAAGAAACTTCAGTGTAGACATGATAAATCTCCCCACATTTCTATCTCAGCTAAGTGCTTCTGCAGCCTGATGACTCCTATGACCCTTGCACAGAGCTGCCAGACCTAAAACATGACCTCTGGCAACTGCTCTGGATGCCAGTTTTCCACTAGCCACATCTCCAAAGCTCAAAGAATTTGCCAAAGCCTCAGACCAGGGCAGAGAGCTTCAGATTGTTTTGTCTGGCTGAATTTTTGATGCAAATCCCAATCCAGGAGGGTGTGGTTTCTGTGCCTTAGGAGGGTAACTGACATTTTGTCTGATGCAGATTTCAATATTTAGGAAAAATGTTGGTTTTACCCGGTCTTTCCAAAACACAGAATGGGCTCTCAGGCCTCTTGTACACAGAGAGTTCTCCAGAAATGTGATTTTGATTTAAAGCTGGCAAAGAAATGGCAACTGTGAGGGTGGGCAGGCCCAGCACAGGGTGCCCAGAGCAGCTGGGGCTGCCCCTGGATCCCTGGCAGTGCCCAAGGCCAGGCTGGATGGGTTTGGAGCAGCCTGGGACAGTGGAAGATGTCTCTGCCATGGCAGAGGTGGAATGGGATGAGCTTCAGGGTCTCTTCTAACCCAACCCATTTAGGATTTTATTAAATAACACTGCCGTGGCACATTCTGGAGCATGTGTGAAAAGAAATTCATTTTTCAGAAACACACCCAAGTTTTGTCATCCTCCCACCTCTGGACTTAAGCAGAAGTTACTTTAGTAGAAGAAAAAATAAAAGTAGAAGTCTACTTTAGTAAACTTAATAGAAGTATTACTTTAGGCTGGCAAATACTAATAATTTTTCCTCTTCATTTTTACAAGCTTCAAGTTCTCTTCTTTCTTTTAATTTTTTCTTAAACCTTGCTTAAATGTAGAAACTCACGGGACTACAGACCACCAATAAGGTGATTTGTAAAACCAGAGATTGAAATCAGTCTACCAGACCCCCATAATATCCAGGACAGATCTCAAACTTTAAAAGCCATGCTTAAGGAACAAAAATTCAAGTGTGACTTGAAGGAAACATCACTCTCACTCATCACAAATTTAAAAAGAAGCCACTTGCATTTTCTAGGAAGGAACTACTCCTGGGCAGATACTGCTGCCTTCCAATCCATTCATTTTTGTGCTTTAGTGGAAAATTCTTGTTTGATTTAAAGGATTCTTTTGCCCAAACCCAGCAAACTTGACCTGCCAAAGTACTTGTAAAAGACCTAAGTGAGGCTGAGGAAGCCTCCTATTGATATATCTGAGAGCAGGATCCCTCTTAGTACGAGATCAGACTGCCTTTTGCAGGTTTTTCAAGCTTTGATTTTCTGGGTGAAAGATCATTTCTGTTATCTCTGTGGAGCACCTACGATGAAGCAAATTCTGCTTCATGCCCAGGATCACGTTAATATGAATGGAGTAGGAGCACTCCAGTGTGCCTTCAGAACAGTCACAAGTTGTGCACTGCCCTTAAAACACCACTTTCCACACATTTGCATCTCTTTATCCTTCCCTCTCGCCCGCCTGGTGCACTCTGTGGATTCTGCTGGTACCCACAACTCTTTCAGCACATTAAAGCATCCTCCTCCAGCTCAGACTTTATAGACCTTCTTCCCAGTTATTAGAAGCAAGAAAAAGAGAGGCTTTCCTACCTGCTGTTTTTTATACACAGACTATTTGCTGCCTTTTCATAGCTCATTCTATCTCCGTCCCTATCTCACTCATGTCTTTTATTACATCAAATCTCCTGCAAGGTTTAGGATAGAATTACCTCCCAGGCTTTTTTTTTTTGTGTGTGTCTTGAATATAAAACAAGACAAAAGTACTCCTTCAACAAATAAAAAGTAGTATGTGAGTCCATTGTGTGCAAATTATCTAACTGAAATTAAAACAATGCTGCAAAGTTGCCATATGAAGTTTTGAAGCAGCTAATAAGTAGGTGTAAAGCTAATATAACCAAAAAATAGTGTAGCCATTACATTCCTTGGCTTTGTCCTTTTCTAAATAAAAAATTAATCTTCTAACAGAATAAATAAAGCTGTGCTAGAAAGAGGAGGAACTGAGGATCTAGTGAAAGATATCCACATTTGATACCGTGGTATCAGAATTTATTAGTACCTTATGTGCTTGCACCCCTCATAGGGGTACAAGACACAAGGCCAAGTCACAAAATGTTCCTTCCTATGGAACCAACCAAGGTCCAAAAACAATCCAGGGAGATTTTTCCAGAGCACAGATGCACGTCCAGAAACTGTTTTGTTTACAGTCACACAGTGCCACGGAAAGCGCCAATACAAGCGGCAATTTCATCATGAACGAGTGGGTCTTGTCAATAACTGCCTCCCATCCATCTCTCTGTGGCCTGCCAACAACTAAAGAAAAAAGGTGAAGGAGAAGGGAAGAAATATGTTAATCTGCCTAAAGAACCACTACAGGTGAATTTATTCTGAGAGGAAAAACCAGGGAGGGAGGTGTCGATTTTCCAAACTAACAAAGGAGAGAGAGAGGGGGGAAGAATATTACAGACCCCTACCTGATAAAAATGTGGCCAGAAGGTGCTGATGGCCAGCTCTGCCTTCACCCAGCCCTCGGTCACCACCCCTGACACGTTCCAGATGGGGTTGCCCTGGGGGCCCCCGTTGACCTTGACGTAGACGTTGAGGGAGCCGGGGCTGGAGCGGTCCCGGCTGGACAGGTAATAGTGGAAGTCGATGCAGTGGGTGTCGTTCTCCTTCAGCGTGGGCAGCAGCAGGTGAGCTTTCTGCCCTGATGCTCGCCCAGAGCTGTTCACCATCATGAAGGAGCCTGCAGAGAAAAGGAAAAAGAACAAAGGGTGGGTTTGTGTGGATTTTTGGTGTAAACCGCTCCATTTGAAAAGTCAGCACTTCCCTCGCAAGCCACAAAACAAACCATTCCTCTGAAGGAAGCAGCTGTTTGATGTCAGCTGTTAGGGAGAGAAAGGATATTAAAATTGCAGGGGATACACACCACTAGACTCAGGGCTAGCTAGAACCACTTTAATTAAATAAACTGCAAACCAAAATAGAAATACTGTCTTGCTTGTATTATTTTATCACCTTGTGATCACACAGTCACTCTAAACAAAAGCACATTCCCACTTCAAGCAACAGCCAGGTTCTCCTGTTGCACACAGTTCCCAAGGGCACATTCAGTACAAGGTAACAAGTGACAGGATGAGAGGAAACAGCCTCAAGTTGCACCAGGGGAGGCTTAGATTGGATATTAGGAAAAAATTCTTCATGGCAAGTGTTGTAAAGCACTGGAACAGATTGTGGAGTCACCACCCCTGGAAGTGTTCAAGAAACGTGTGTATGTGGTGCTTGGGGATGTGGTTTAGTGGTGAGCATGGTGTTGGGCTAATGGTTGGATTTGATGATCAATGAAAGCAATCTCCAACCTTAACAATTCTATGATTCAACACAAAAAGAACAGCAGATATAAACTCTCAGCTGATATTTGCCTGCATGGCCCCAACACCCTTCATGCCAGTCCATACCTGGGAACCCTGGCACCTGCATATTTGAAGGTCATGTTAAGAAAACCCCACTTTCAGAGCACAACCAAGTGAGGGTTGTCAACAGAACAGCAACATCTTCACTTGTAATAATGCAACAGGACAATAATTCTTGTGGGAGGGAAGGTAGGCTGAGTTTAGGGAGGGAAATGTATACTGAGGCAATTTATGAGTTTGTTAACCTGGAAGTCTGCATCATATTAACCATGGCACTCGATGTTGAGCCTGCATTTGGATTCATCAAGCAGTTATTTTACAGCACATTGTGTCTCCACTCATCTCCTCACAGATGCATCAAGGTGACGAATGTCAGCAATAAGGGAGAACATGATGAGAGTTATTTGATTCAGTTCTGGTTACAGGATCTCCTTCATGTGGGTGCAGACAATCACACCCAGAAGAACTAAAGAAAACATCAGGATGAGGAGGGGGGAATCTGAGTGTCAGCAGCCAGGCATGATAATTTTTAATCAAACACAGCCCTCTTGACACTCCTGGCTCTGATGCTGCTGCCAAGCCAAGCTACAGACGTGTTTGTCTGCTGGCCTCTCGCAGTTCACAGAAGATTGAGTTTGAAAAGCCCTGCCTCACTTCTGACCTATTGAATTTCCCTCTTCCTCACCATAGCAGGTGATTCAGATCAGCCAGGCAAACATTTGGATCAATCCTGTGCAGTGAACAGTCATATATTATAAATTTATAACAGCTACCAGCAACTTTCTCTTAGTGGGTATTTTCCCCCCCGTGTTTATATGACATATATGCTTTTTGTAAAGAATGGACAGGAGGAAATTAATCTTTTTAAAATTTAAATAAATAAATAAAGTTACTCTAAAGACCTTGGAAAATTCCAGCACAATGCAAGCACAGCTGGGGAAGAGGAAGAGACTCTAAGAAAGTTTGTAGGCAAGATAGTCTCTGGCAATGCTGCCTTTCAGTGGAAATGAATGAAAAGCAAAAAACAAAATGTCCCAAGTCAAGAAATTCCAGATTCACAGCAAGGACATGGAGAAATGCTAGAGCTGAATCCAGCCTTTCAGGCTTCTCTCTAAAAATTAGGATCCTACAAATGCCCACTGCTGATGTAACTCTGCTCCCAGTCAATCATAAAATCCTTCTCTTCAGCATGTAACATATACACACTAATCTTAAAAAATCTACTTATATAAACTAAACTTCTGAGAAATGGAATTTGGGCTCTGTTTCTATGACTTGAGAACATTTATTATCAGATAGCACAGGTGCCAGCAGGCTTGGAGGGGCAGCAGGCTGGGAACCTGAGACAGCCAGATTTGGGGGGGCTGATTGTGACACCCAGACTGATGAGGGCTGGAACCTCTCTGCTCTGAGCCAGGCTGGGAGAGCTGGGGGTGCTCACCTGGAGAAGGTTCCAGGGATACCCCAGAGCCCCTGCCAGAGCCTAAAGGGGCTCCAGGAGAGCTGGAGAGGGACTGGGGATAAGGGATGGAGGGACAGGACAAGAGACAGGGCTTTAAGCTGAAGGAGGGGAGATTTAGATTGGAAATTGGGAAGGAATTTTTCCCTGTGAGGGTGGGCAGGCCCTGGAACAGGGTGCCCAGAGCAGCTGTGGCTGCCCCTGGATCCCTGGCAGTGCCCAAGGCCAGGCTGGACAGGGGTTGGAGCAGCCTGGGATAGTGGAAGGTGTCCCTGCCATGGCAGAGGGTGGGACTGGATGAGCTTTAAGGTCCCTTCCAACCCAACCCATTTTGGGATTCCAGGATTACTGTCAGTACACAATTGCAGGAACCACTTTTCTGCAGAGATTTTGGGAGAGAAGACCCTGTGAAACTGCTGAGTAAGGGCAGCACAGCCTGGAGGAGCCCAGCAGCTGTGAGAAACACTGCTCTGCCTGAAGCATTTCAGAGCCACTTGAGTACACTGAAGAAAGGTTCCCCAAGTGCCAGATCCCACCAGGATCTGCAGCCCAGAATCACCCCAGGAGCAGCAGAGCTCCTGTGAGTTCAGCAGGTTTTTGACCAAGTGCCTCCTACACTGGGGAGAGACCAAAGAAAAGGGATTTTTACACCACAATTGACTGCACTGCACCTGGCACAGCATTCCACTTCTGGGCATGCCTCTCAACCTTTCTAATTTGGATAACTCATAAATTATCCTGCCCTAAAGAACTATTCTGAAGCTGTTCTAGGACAATATAGCCCTGAACTGCACCGGGGGAGGTAAGTGCTTCAGAGGCAGCAAAAGTTAGGGAGTATTTCACTTTTACAGATCCATATATAAGAATAATGAGCTTTCCTCTGGGAGAAAAAAACATCAGCTTTTATAAAAAGTTCCAAACAATAATTACAATTTTATTTTTCGCCACCCACCAAAAAATGAATCACAAGCTATTCATGGCCTTTTGTGCAACTGCTGACAACTCTGGGGAGAGTGGGGAGCCTGAATCCAGCGAGTGACAACACCAGCAGGAAGAATACCCATCCACCAAAAAGCACTTATCAAAATAATTAGTTGTATTTGCTAAAAAAATAGCCTTGCAAACAATTTCCATGGATAAACTATTCCCAGCTTCTTATTTATAGCATATGGGTTTTTTTTTAATACAAAGTCTGTAGAGATACAGGAGGAAACACTGCAAGAAACACAACTTGAAACTCAGGAAAAGTCCTGATAAGAGGCATTATTTTATGGTGGTGGAATAGATGAAGAATTTCCACTTACAGAGCCATCTCTGACAGAGAAGAGAAATCACACCTTGTTTAGAGGGATTTGTTCCTTAGGAACTCTACCACAGTCCTTTGTTTCTGCAGAGCCTTGCAGTGGCAGCTTCTCCCACAAACCCTTCCCTGGGATACCCCAGGCACAGCTCATCCCACAGGATCCAGAGAAACACCTCGAGCCTGGCCATCCCAGGGGCTGAAAACCTGGAATTCCATCAAGACAACCACTGACACCAGGCACACGAATCAAATTCATGAAATATTCACTCTATAAAATTCAACTGTGAATAAATGATACCCTGTATCCTATAAATTGGCCCCAAATAGACACATTTTTATTTTTTTATTTTTTATTTTTTTATTTTTTTTATTTTTTTATTTTTTTATTTTTGTTTTTATTTTTATTTTTTATTTTTATTTTTATTTTTATTTTTATTTTTATTTTTATTTTTATTTTTATTGTTATTGTTATTTTTATTTTTATTTAATTTTATTTTTATTTTTATTTATTTCTATTTTTATTTTATTATTTTATTATTTTATTATTTTTATTTATTTTTATTTTTATTTTTATTTTTATTTTATTATTTTATTTTTTTTTATTTTTATTTATTTTTACAGTGTGAACTTGAATAGGTATCCTGTCCTCCAGGACCTTCACAAAGTTGCTCTGCATGCTCCAAGAGGAACAGATGAGATCCACTGTCCCATTACAAATTTCCATGTCAATGGAACTTGTGTGGGCAAGATCCATCACTTAGGGATAGGTGAGAGATCATGAAAACAGCTCCTACCAGGAGAAAATAAATAAAAAACAAGCCAGCCTTTTAAAGACAAATGTGGTTTTCCTCATTATCCTTAATAAAAATTGGCATATTGAGATTCAGGGTCTGACAGCCTTCTTTAGGCTGAGCACAGAGCTGAAGCTGATGGGACTCATTCTCAATTTATAGGCCTATATGTGCAAATAAAAGAGATATAATCTGCTCTGGCACCAACAAATCACTTGTCAGAGTTTCCACTCATACAAAGGACTAAGGAATGAATTAACATGTCACAAATGGAAATTATTGACTAATAGATGACTGAAAGCCTCCTGAATGGCTCCAGGCAAGAAGATGAATAAAACAAAAGGTATCTTGAAGAAACTCTTCTGTAGACTGTTGCATATCCAATTGGGGGAAAAAAAAGGAAGAAAAATATCATTGAGTTTCATTCTTTTGGTGACTTCCTCACAAAAGTTCAAGTTTTCAAGCCTACACTAAACTGGAAAAAAAATGAATTTTGGGGAAGAAAAATTATCTATGCTGGATAAAAGTTCTTTTTTATGTTTATTTGACAGGGAAGTATAAGCTCATTAAAGCAAATTGAGTGTAAGGTCAATTAAACATGGTGTTCTTGGATCAACAGGTTAAATTAATTAATATCTTGCTGGTTTTATCTTGACTATGTAAAAATGAATGTGTTATGCTCATATCAGTCAGAAGCAAGGAGGATGGGAAGACTGTAAATAAATTCATTTTCAAAAATCCTTTCCAACGGCATGAACATTAAACGCCACTCTCTCCTAGTTATTAAACATACCACTGAAAATTGGGGAATTAAACCATGAAGTGCTCTCTAGCTGGCCATAAATTTCAATTTTTTCCCCTGCTTGGTGGATAATGATGCCTTGATAAGCGTCCTATTATTGATGCATCTGCAGCAGAGCTCCTGTTCCCGGAGCCCAAGCGGCGCTCTGCAGCAGATGGTGGCTATTGTGTTTACACATCAGCACTTTATGTTTGCCTTCTCGCACGTCTGCAGTAAAGAGAAGGCCATAATTGAGTTTTGAATGGCTTTGCACATTGTTCATTAAGTTTACACGGGCGTGCTCTGACAAATGACAGCTGAAGGAACGCGAGGAGCCGGCGGCAGCGCCCGGCAGACCCTGGCTGCTGCTGTCTCACCGCTGGCTTTCAAGAGCTGAGCTGCTTCCAAAGTCAAATTACAGCAACCAGCAAAGACTTGAAAAGGAAGCTGTCAAAATGCTCTGCTGCAAAATGAGGCTTCTAAAACCCCGAGCACCAAACTCAGGTGTAGGATGTAGTTTTAAAGAGCAGACTCTTCCCGACACAAAGCTTTCCAGCAGGTGCAGCGGCGTGTTTTCAGACACGCTTGTGTTTACTGCCAAAGAACAACTTTATCTCCGAGCAAGTGAGTCTGACACCTGTCCTTGTTAAGGCAGAACAAAGCAACGTGGGATAATCTGGGCTGAAGGGGCCTCAGGCCAAGCCCCTGCTCAAAGCAGGATCAGCCCTGAGCTTAGAGCTGAGTGTTCCACACATCTCCAGAGGATTGCTCATCCCCTCTGGAAAACCCCCTCCGCTGCTTGACTACCCTCGTATTTTTTTCCCCTTTTGTTCAGTCCCAAACCTCTCATTTCCAGTTAGATCCTTTGTCTCTCATCCTCCAGGCACCTGCTGTGGTACAGAATAACTCAGTGTTCCTGATAGCCTTGGCAGGAGAGGGTTTGTGGGGTGAGGCTCTGCTTTGCAGGAGCGCTCTGACCCTGTCCCAGTATTCCATTCCCAGGGTCACTCCCCTGCCCCAAACACGGAAACAGAGAATGGGATCCTTTCCCTTTCCCATCCCTTTACCACAGGGAACAGCAAAGGGTCTCTCTGAACTACCTTTAAGTCACTCTGAAGGCCACAGAACAGATATTGAACACTTTTCATATTAAATATGACAAAAGTCCACCTACCCCCACAGCTGGTTTCCAGCAGTGGCAAAGCAGCCACTTTAAGCAGGATGTAAATTCTTCACAGGGTGCTGTGAAGCAGAATTTACCATTTCAATCTTCTGACAATCAGCAATATATAGATTTTTTTGAAGTCAAAAGCTGCATTAACCCCATCCATTAATTAACCACAGAATGATCTTTCTCTCACCAATTTTGTTGAGTCAGGAGTAAGAGTCTGTCAACGAGCTCTAGAGTTTGATTATACATTGTGCTGGGAGAAATAAATTATTATTTCTATGCACTTTAAGATTCTGTCACTTAATTTGTAGTTCTTATTCTATGAAATTTATGATTACCTACCTGCTGCCTACTTCCCACATTTTTGCATCCCTATTTGTGTATAACCCTGGAAAAAGGCTCAGAAATTCTCTTCCCCTCACTGAGGTACTACAGACAGCAGCGTTTGTACAAACCCAGAATTTCTATATTTCATAACCACATCCCTTTTCCATGTATTAGGGCAAAATCAGACCCATGGGGTTTAATTCTCAAATGTGAGCCATACTGAATTAATCTACCGATGAAACTATTTGATTCTCTGATAAATATGAATATAAATGGCAAGTTGGGTTCGGTTTCATTCATGAGGACAATTCATTCACTTGGGAAATTATTGAATAATGGGGAAGGATTTTTTTAAAGCAAGCGTCTACAATTTGTAAAAAGCTTTTTTTCTGGAAAGGAATGTTATGAAAAGAATTATGCTGTGGGGGATTTTTGTAAGGAAAATCTTCTCAGAACAAGACTGATCTCATATGACCTCAAATATTTGCTGTAGATATTTAAAGTGATGATTGTGACATAAACACTTCCCCAGTCCTCTCTGAGAGGTGAAGTGTGTGGCAAAAGTGGGTCTGGTTTGCCCATTTCCAAATGGCTTTAGGAGGGGAGAAGCTTGCAACCCTTTTGCTTTGTATATAAAACCAAATAAATGTGGGACCATGCTCAGAATTAAGAAAAGCAGGTTTCCCACAGCTGCTTTTCCACTGATTCCTCTGACTGAGCCTTGCGTGGCTGCTGCATTTCCAGTGTGTTTTCCCATAAACCACGAGTGCTTTGTTATCAAACCACTCTCCTTTCACAAATGCTGTCCAAAGTGTGACTTGTGGTGACCCACAGACACTGAAAGATGCTCACAGCACAGGAATTGTCTCCAGCCAAGCAGCAGCTTCCCCTCATCCCCCCCTGAGGTTAGTGCTGAAGAAAGGAACATCTACTGCAGAGGCTTTCACCAACCTGGCAGGGAAGATTAAACTACCCCCAACAGAAGAAACAAGACAAAAATGCATCATGGATTACAAAGAAAAAAAAATAAATCACATTTTAATGGCTTGCTGGTGGTTTAGAGTCACCAAACCCTCTTCAACTACAAAGCCCTTATGGGAAATGATCAAGTGACAAATAAGCCAACAAGTGCTTAATTAGAAGAGGACTTTAAGGGGGATAATGGGATTTCTGCAAGAGGCTGGGAAGGAGGGACTTGGGAAGGATTCCATTTGTTAATGGGATGCTCTTTTAACCTTGCAAGAGTATTTAAATCAATAATAAAAACAGCTGCTTCCCTGTTGCTAGAAGCATTCTAGCACTGTAACATTTTGTACAACTTTTGGCCACGTTATTCCGTGGCCTTGACAAGGACAGCCAACCACACAGACTGCGAGATTTGCAAGAGAAAGACAACGTTCAGGACTCAGGTTCTGACTTCATCCTTTCCTCAGTGACACAGGTTTTTATTCTTCATTGGCCTGAAGAAAATTCAACTGAAACATGAAGACAGAACTCTTAAAAATAGCCATGAAAAGCAACACTTGGAAGAGCGAGAGTGCCCAGCACAGAAGAGACAAGAGGAAATTTTTAAGCACAGGAGGGATGTATTGCCTCAGTTTTTCACCAAGGCATGATCTAGAAGTGCAAGAAAACTGACTGTAGCGCCACAGAAATGACAAGACAGAAAAAAAATAATAGTTCTTTCTCTATTACCTGTTTCTGGCCTCAGGTACAGGCCAGAGTGGTGCCCAGCAGTCTCTACTCAATATAGAAACCTGTTGCCAGTGTGGAAAATCAGCACCAAAAAATTAATTCTCATAGCTGTGGACACAAACACAGCAATGATACTTCCCTGCACTTCAGGATGTTTGTTCTAAAGACATTTGTTGAGTCAGTGAGCTCCTGAAGGCATTGACATCTAACATTTCTAGTCTATAACAAGCACTGAACAGTTTGTCACAAAGATTCATGACAAAATTTCTCACTTCAGTGGTGCAAGGTGGTCCAGCATCACTTTCCACCTGCATCTCTAGAGCACAGTCCTTTCCTCCTTAAAAGTCACCAAGGAGAACTGTGGTTGGAATAGCACCAGAACTCCAATCACATTTTCCTCTTCACCAACAAACTCACGTTTTTATTTACAGCACAAATCATTGTCCATGAGAATTCAGGAGAACACCTTTGCTTGACATTTACAGCCATGTGGCAGCTGCTCTGTGTAGCAGAGAATCCCAGAATGATTTGGGTTGGAAGGAACCTTAAAAAATATTAATTCCATGCCCCTGCCATGGGCAGGGACCCCTCCTGCTATCCCAGGTCACTCCAAGCCCTGTCCATCCTGGTCTTGGACACTTCCAGGGATCCAGGGGTGTCCACATGCACAGTGTATCTTGTGCTTATCTCGAAAATCCACTGCTATTTCTAGAATTTTCCTCACACATTTTATAAACTTTAATAAAAGCCTGATTGCCACAGCTGAGAGCCTGGGTTCACTGAGAAGCAAAAACTTATGTGTGCTGTAGAATCAGAAACAATTCTATAAATCTCAGCAGTGAAAAACCTTTTTAATAGACTGAATGCCAGCATTCACTGTTGCTAAGGTCACTGCAGTAGTTTCCTTCAACTGTGTCCTTATTCTATTATTTATAAACATGGTATAAATTGTTTGGCAATGATATTAAAAAAAAAAGAGTCCATTAACAATGGAGTTACACCAGTCTATCAGGTAAAGGCATTTCTAATAAAAACTATACAATTCATTGTAAACCATAGTCAAGAATTCTCTGCAAATTTAATTTTGTTATGTGATTATCTTTCAAAACTAATGAAAACTAAACCTTGTAAACTGAACAGGTTTATTTGCTTTTTAATTCCAGTAGCCTGACAACTACTTATCCTACCAATCAGGAGCTTACCACTCTGGTAAAATGTAGGCAATTGATTTAAACAGTGAATAATGTTTATGTAATTAAATGGGTAAATAAAAAATAGGGGTAACAGCCATTTTCCAACATAATATCTTAATTTAATGACATCAAAGTCCCTGTTCTTAGCACCCAAGAGCTTTATTGCAGCAGAAGGTTGAAGTCCCAGAGATGTTGTGGGGTCGTGAGTCACAATCTCTGCTCAAAGGCTCGCACACAGATGTTGCTCAAGAAGGATTCAGCAGAACACCATCCCTTCCTCACCTGATTTAACCTGGGGCATAACCTGCTGCCAAAGGCACCTCTCTCTTGAAATAACAACGGGAAAGGAGATCAGAGGAAATGGTCAGTACTTTTTGAGCAATTGCTACTTACTCTGTGTGCCTCAGCTTTGTATTCAAACACGGTGCTTATTTTAAAAATTCAATTCTGTATCCTGTCAAAATGCTATGGTTAAAAATAAAAATCTCTCCAACCAGGTGGATACAGAGGCAAAGAAAACATGTTTTAGGTTGGTGACTACAAGCAACTGAATAATTAAATCACTGCATCTCTGGCACTGCAATATCAGCTCTGCTTGGAGGGGGCAGCAAGCCAAAAAATTCTGTTGTTTCCCAGTGTAAAACCTCTCTCCAGAAACAGGATCTGATATGCTTCAACTTACATGACATGCACAAAATTTACATTTAAAAATTAGGTTTCCAGTGCTCCTTATCCCATGAAGGTCTGATTTATGTAATGGTGAAAAGACACAGAAAACAGCTTCTAATAACACATGCTAATCCTCATAGACTTCTCTGCATTATCCAGATCCAATGGCTGATCAATTAAGCCATTACAAATTTAATAACAGTCCTTTGCCAGGGCAGCCTTTGTTCTGGGCTTTTATTTTGTGTTGATCTTATTTTCCAGCTCATTTTTCTCTCTGAACACATCTTTTTATTTTTACCTAATCCTCTTCCCTAACAACATCTTAAAATACAAAGGGCAGAGTACAAACACCATTCTGCCTCCTTCTCCCTTCCCAAAGATGCAGAAGCTGTTGGCTGCAGCCTCATTGGTGAGAGGTGTGTGGATGAATGGTTCCAGGTTCACAACTTGCTATTATAATAATAATTCACAATTGAATTTATTTAATTTGGCTACTCTAAAGCCTCTGAGGTTGAATGCTCTCAGGTGGTCACCCTGATGTTGTTCAAGGTTCTCAGGCTCCAGTCTACTGTGTCTAAAAAAAGCCTCTGTGTCTCCAAAGCCTCACAAGACCATCAGCTGAGACAGCTCTACCCAGAGCTCCCTGCTCGTGGCAAGTTAATAAACTGTGCTTATCTTCTTGCTGCTGTGGTTAATTAAAACTGACATCAAATCTAAATTGCTGGGCCAGTTGGACCCTAAAGGTTGAACCAACGAAGGCTTTGTGGAAAACCACTCTTGAATTGCCTTTGGCATCAGCCAGGCAGCTGCCAGAAGTATTTTGGTGCAAACATCGCTTTCCTGGGCAGCACTGAGCTCCACGGTTCAGGCACATATTTATTTTCAATACATCAGGCTCTCTGTTTGCTTAATCATTAAAGACAAATAGCTAAATATATTTTATTACATAATTCTAGAGTATTAGGAGAGGTTTCCATGTCAGCCAGAATTAAATGTCTCATTAGCAGGCGTGCAGCTCCATTGCCAGCCAACATTTATGGTCTCTGCAACTCGGCTAACATTTCCATATGTTTTGTATATGTTACATTTTCCAGGAAACTGCAGAGGGATTATTACCTTTTCTATTTGTGACAGAAAGCACATATTAAATGTAATGCCAAAAGGCAAACAGAGCAAATGATGTCTGAAGAGGAATTGTGTCTTCAAATTTACATAACTCTGCTCTAACCATATGGTCACTTCTGTGTACATCTAAGAAATCAACACTACAGCTCCAAACTCAGAATATGTTAAAGGTCAGAGGCTGAGCTATTTTTGCACCAAATTTTCAACTTTGATGAGCTCAGTTTCTGAGCACTGGGTGCTGCTGAAGTCACTGCTGCTATTCTGGGAGCGCTGCAGCATCGCCAAGGATGGAATCTGGCAGAGTGGGTTCAAAAATAATTAAGGGCCATCTCACAAGGCACCACAGAGTATGGCAGCACAACAATTTCTCAAAAGGAGCAGCTCCAAAGTGCCAAAGCAGAGGCTGGTGCAGACCCCAGTGGGGGCGTGCTGGCACGGGGGGAAGGAGCCACGGCCAACCCACGGCTTTCCCAGCTGACATCACCAGCATTTGCTCATCCCCATGGGAACTAAATTACACCACATTTTGCTTCTAAACACAATGTTTGTTTGCCTGTCTTAACTCCTGTTAGAACTGCAGCAAACCAAACAGGGGGGCTGCTACCAGCACCCTCTTTTCCAGGGGATTGTACAGTTCAGGGGGACATTGTCCAGCTGAAGGTTTCTGACTTATATTTCAAAAGAGGAAAGGAAATGCCACCTTGAAGCAGCTCAGCTGCCAACAGTGGCTTGTCCTGGTGCTCAGAGAAGCTGCCTAAGTCTCTGTGATAACAGAATAATTAAATCCAAAGAGCAGCTATTTCTGCATCAATTGATTAATTTGGTGACCGGTTCACACCACAACACAGTATTTGTGCTTAAAGAAACCCAAAACCACACAGTTATAATTAAAGATTATTAAACTATATCCATCATTACACCAAAGTTTAATCATTATTTAAGGAGACATCTGATAGTACTAAAACTTGACAAGTATTTTTGTTCAAATAACTTGACACTTGTGTTTAGTAACAAAGCATCTTTTTGAGTAGCTTGAAACACACTGCCTTTGAGCCACTGCATACACACCCCTGTTTTAATCAAATAGGCTCAGTACACTTAAAGGACTCATAATGTGTAATATTTTATCATGATTCACTTTCTGGTCTTTTTGATATTAGGCAGAAATAGGATTACCAGTATCTACAAAGGCTGTTGCTCCCATGTGCTTTTCGAGCTGGACGCCTGTGTAAGCATTTTTTACTAAATTGCTCAAAAGTACAGAGAGATTTATTTCCCGAGGACTGCAGTTCATTTAGAAATAAACAGTGGTATATGCATGCTGTTAAATTTTTATTAGAAATTAATGGTATCTACTGAATCACATTTTCTGGTCCAGATTTTCCTGATGAAAACCAACAGGGCAGGATTCTACCAGAGCCATTCTGAGCTCTGCAGGCCATGGCAGATGGACTTGATGCCACTGTTTGGGAACTTCAGCTACTGTAACTGCTGATTTCATTGATCCATCTAAATCCACCTTTTTCCCCTGGTTCCTGCCACGGTAAAATGATTGGTTTGGATGGCCAGGAATACACTGAGTTTGTAGAGCAAGCAGAGTTCACAGTGCTCACCAAAAATCAGAAGTTCTATATGAGAAACTGCCCCCAGCCTACCCCAAGCTGATGAGCTGTTAGCTTTAGTTCCTCACAGCTCCCCACACATTTTTCTCTCAGTGCTACTCTACTTGTCCAATTGTCCATATTCTCTCACAGAATGGAATTTAATGCTTTATTAGGAAGGACATTTGGGGCCTGTTGTGAACCCTCTGCCACCTTTGACAATTTACTGTGTGCACTCACCTTAAAAACCAACAGGGAGTTTTGTTTCCCCCTGAGGATTACTTCAGATAATAAACTCTGAAAGGTATTTCAAAAGCTCTGAAATACCCGGTAAATCCAGTTTAAATCCATTATTACACTGGCACAGTTATTTCTGCACAATGGAAAGTCAGAGTTTTCCTCTGCAAAGGTTCTGGTAATGAGTCTACCATGCTGGACCCACCCTAAGTGGATTAAAATATTTATTATTGTTTCAATCATTTTCCCTCCAAGCTTCCTGGAATCATCCCCATTTTTTCTTCTTCAAAGAAAAAAATTCCCACTGCTTTTCTATTTACTGGTCAATTAAACAGCTATGAAAGAAATACATTGGCAAAGCAGCCTCTTCAAAATCTCCTCAGATGATCAAAGACTTGTTGTTCCTCACCAAAATGATAACTGGTCGTTTGCCCAACACTTCCTAGGTCTGACATCCACAAGAAAGATCCATAAAAAGACACAGTAATTTCTAGAATTAACACTGGTGCAAAGTAATCATTTGGACCCTCTGAAGCGTGCATTTTTCTCTAAGTGAAGCAGCTAATTACTGCTATTCTCACTGACTCACCAGTTCTCATTTCCTGCAACTAGGAGATTTAAATAAAACTAGAATCTCCTACTCTTATTCTGAGCTTTTCCCTTCACCCCAATTTCAAGTCTCTACACTTGTGTTGGAAGTTATTCTTGGTAGAATCCTTTTCATTTTGGAAAGTTGAATGCCATTTTTATCCTCAGAGTTTACATTCACTTGAAAGGCTGAGAGATTTGGGCCTACTCAGCCTGGAGAAGAGAAGGTCCTGGTTAGACCTTAGAGCCCTTCCCAGAACCTAAAGGGGCTCCAAGAGAGCTGGAGAGGGACTTGTGAAAAGAGCCTGGAGCGACAGGACAAGGGGGAACAGTTTTAAATTGACAGAGGGCAGGGTTAGATGGGATTTAAGGAGGAAATTCCTCCCTGTGAGGGTGATGAGGCCCTGGCACAGGTGCCCAGAGCAGCTGTGGCTGCCCCTGGATCCCTGGAAGTGCCCAAGGCTGGACAGGGTTTGGAGCACCTGGGACAGTGGAAGGTGTCCCTGCCCTGTCAGGGGGTAGAATGAGGTCTCTGGGGTCTCTTCCAACCCAAACCAACCCAATCCCAGTGATTCTGTGCTTGAAACACATCCAGATCCACGCAACAGCCGCCAGCAGTTTCCTGTGTACAGATTCATCTTAATTCTTCCACTGGAAGCAATGGCAAGATCTGCACACACTTCAGTAAAAGAGCAGCTCTCTGACACGCTTCCAATTCACTAACCCTATTTATCAAAATTGCTGTAATTTAGGCAGGTGTAAAACATTTGGGGGGATTACACATTTTGCTCATTAACAGACAAAGAAAATCGGGAGATGTTCCTGGCATAAACAGGGCTAAAAACTAAAATTCTAAATTAAACATCTTGGAACAATATAAAACATTGAGGCTTGATTGGATGTTAGGCAATTACAGCAGAGCATTTCAGATGGCCAAGAGGTAAAGCAGAAACTTCTGTCATGTTTTAGAACCTGAATGCAGCTTCAGTACTGGCAGGACTTCAAACAGGAACAGAGATTTTTCCACAGGCAAGGCTTATCCTACAATTCTGACACTTTGCAGTTGAAACAGGTTGTAAACACCTTGAGTAGAAAGAACTCAAATTAAAATACACTTGAGCAGTTCTCTGGGGTTCTGATCCTGCTCTAAATGACCCAGACAAATGAACCTCCCCCCAAACTCAGCATGATCAGCATCAGTGCCAAATTATTAACAAGCATTTTCTCAGTAGGATTATCCATCCCTGAAAAATAATTACTCCTCACGGCCTTGCAAACAAACAAGCCATTTATGTAGGATTTACACAGAGTTAGCTCACAAATTCCTGCACACAGCCTGACCTTCTAAGCACGCAGACGCAGTTAAGCTTTCAGTTTTCCCATTAATCTCTACTACACAAATCTAATCCAGGATCATATTCCTACACAAATCTAATCCAGGATCATATTCCTACTCCTCCCAGTTTAATATATCAAATTCTACCCTTACTGAAGAGTTGTGTTCTAGACAGTTCCAAGCATCAACATTGTTCTGATATGGATTTGGGGATGGAGATTTTCCCAACATCCACATTCTGCTCATTTCTAGAACCCGGTTTAAACAGTTCTAGCGAACCAGGATGATTTTCATTCAGTTTTTAGCTTGTAAATTCCAACTAAGAGTAGAAGGAATAGAATTTGGATGCCATCTTTCATATACAGACACACAAACACACACCCCAGATTCCTGTCAGCCTCTGGATATAAGAATTTTTAATCCACTGACAATAATATTATAATTTGGGACGTACATCAGATTTACCCAAATCATGCACTGTGTGACAGATATTCACTGTACTTCTGCCACTAGAAATGCCACTTGGTGTCACTTATTCCTTTGGTTAGCTTCACAATACCACACAGAGCATTAAAGAGATATCTGGCTTGTGAGGAAATGCAGCAATATCTCTTGATAAACATGTGTGTCTCTGCATGTCATAGTTACAAGTTGCTGATATTTCCCTGAAGTGATTAAAGCTCTCAGATCTCTTCACACAAGAAAACTACCCTGGTAATTTTATCTTTTCCAGATACATCCCCAAATCTGCCAAGTATTTGTCAAGTAAGTGCTCAGAACTCTTTTCTGATCTGTGCAGGACACAGGTAGCATGAGAATCAGCAGGATACTTTAACCTAAACCATCTTGGCTTAAGAAGGCAACTCCAAAAGAAAACGGAGTGCTCCTGTTGTCTTTCAGATTGCACTGAACCAGACAGATGCAGTGAAAAAAATCACAGGAGAAATAAGAAAACATCTTCAAATGCATAAATGAATAAGATTTATTCCTCCAATACTTCAACATAAAACAACAATAGTTCAACATTGCAAAATCTTGTTTTTTAACATTACTTAAGCTTGCAACACAGTCCAAAAAATCAGCAGTTAAAAATGCAGCAGTGCCAACAGCAAAAGCCTGGGACAGATCTTTTAGAGTTCCCATTCCAGAGAACCCTTCCATAGACTGGCTGCTACTGGTGTTAACTCCATGGGCAGCAGAGCAGGGTCAGCACACATCCTCTGTCTGCTGGAATGACATTCCACTCACAGGCTAAACCCTAATAGGGACTAAATTAGGAAGTTTGTACTCCTGAAAAACAGCTGCTGAAATGACCTCGTGTTTATCAGTCACAGAATAGGTTGGTTTGGAAAGGACTTTAAGGATCATCTAATTCCAACCTGCTCAGCCACGACAGGCTGGCAGCAGCAGTTTCTGCTGACACACCACCAGAGTAACCTGCATAGGTTACTCATGACTTTGTCATTCACAGAGATCACTGCCAGAATAAATTCACTGTGAGGAGTAACCTCATCAAACCCATAATGTTTTCCTTTAAATGGGAGTGCACATGCAGGTAGCCAGCTGTGCTGCCAGGATAATTGATTTGTCAGGAGCAATGATATCAGATCCTGGGTCACTTGAGTATTTCTCAAGCTACCAACATTTCTCAAAAAAACCCAAAAAAAGCGAGGTCATTTAGTCTGCCTCCTCTTGTCCTTTGATAAAACACTGAGATGCACTGAGGCTTCCAGTTTGGAATCTTATTTGTGTCAGTGGTGTGTGGTAACTCAGAGGATGGTGATGCTGTAACCACACAAAGGGCTCAGTGCTGCTCCACATGCAGAATTATTCCCTTCCCAAGTGTAAGGCATAAGGAAGAAGCTACATTAAAACATTTTGTTTAAAATAAAATAAAAAAAAAAACAGTAAAAATCTTAAGATAGTCCTGCTTAATGCTCTGCTCAAACCAGTTCTGCAAATACTATTTTCAGTGGCTGAGTAAGAAATGTACCCAAGATGAAACACTTCAGACTGGGAGGCAAATGTAGGAATGACCTGTGGAAAAACAAAGCTCCTTTCCATTTGTTCAGTGCTCTCTAACACTGAGCCCCATGATGAGAGCCACCAGAGGAGCAGAGACCAAGCAGTCCTGCCATCTGAAAATTGCTTTGCAGATTTGCCTGGTTATGCTAGGAGGAAGAATCCAATTTCCAAATCTCCAGGCAGTCCATTTAAAACACACCTTTCCATTTGGAACACGTAGCACTTGCAGCTTGTGCTTTCCTGAGACACAAACACTTTTCACCCTTGTAAGGCAAAGGCTCAGCATATTCCAGTACAAACTGGTAACATGCCCTAGATTTACTCTTGCAACACAGATATCTTTATGAAATTTTGATTTCATAGTGCTGTAGGTACTACATGCTAAATGTAATCCTTCTTCAAAAAAATAAATCATCTTTAAGAATCTCATCTTACTTTTCTTCTAAAACATTGGATCTATTTTTGCACCATTTTAAACAGTTCCAGAATTATTTTTTTTCAGTCACTGTATTGTGACAAGGCATAAACGAATTAACAAAAATTGAGATAATTTGCCCCATTTGGCTCAGTTTCTATTTTGTACTCATACAGCCTCTATCAAAGGGACTAATTTGGAATAACAGTGGAATGTAATTTCTTCCTGTTTCCAGACTCAGTCAGGCTCAGCGTGCAACCATTTCCCCATCAGTTTTTTAAGAGCTGTATTTATAAAGAGTATATCCTTAACCTCCCTGGAATTCTCTGGGTCTTTAACATACTTGTTTTTCTCTAACATATTTTTCTTACACTTCAGTGTAAAATATTGTTTTAACTATTTGATATTTAGGAAACTACTGAACAAATCTCTTTCATACACAGTGGTGTTAGAAATCAAGCATCAAAAGACATCTAAAATGCCAAATAGCCCCAAGTTCTGAAGTGTTTTGTAGGCTTTGGGATATTTTTGCAACTAGATGACCCTTAAGGTCCTTTACAAACCAAGCCTTTCTATGATTTTAAAATTCCATGTACTCAACCACAAAATTTTACAGCCAAAGTCTTCTAGGATGTGTTAAAATGTGAAGCACTGCTTACCTGCAACTTGGAAATGAGTTTAATTACTCATCAAGCTCTCAGAGATGTTGTTATTGCTGCTTTGATGTCTCAGATGTTCCATGGGTAAGTCAATCCACAATCTCTGGGTTTCCCTGCTCAGTGTGGTGCTCCCAGGCATCAGGAGCAGGGTGCCAGGGGAATTTCCAGACTCGGATGCTCAGGGCTGCAGAGCCAATTCCAGAGAGCTTTTGGGCACTTGGGGAACACCTGCTCGCTCATCTTTGCCATGCCAAACACCTCCCAAAAAACCAAAGCCTTCACAAGCATTCAAACCACACCTATGGAATTCCAGGTATTCTGACCAACATTCTGGCAGCACTGAAAGATGATGACACTGACAGCAAAGCACAACTGAGGAAGTTTTATGTTTATTGTCCAGGGAAAAATCACAAGAAAAATTAATTTTATTCCACTTTTTCATTGAACTTCTCAGCTGTCCTAGCTGGAACCATGCTCTTGCTAAAGCTCCCAGTGAAACCACAGCCAAGAGCAGGGTTCTTAGGACTCGTTCCTCACATTTATCACAGCCAGACAGAAGGTGTGAAATGCCATTTACACAGCCAAGAGGGCCACAGAATAAACCACAACCTGCCTTTGGCCTCGAGCCTCTCAGTGCACAGCCAGGAGTGTCTCCAATGCTTGAAACAGGACTAAATCCATGAAATTCAGTTCTGCTGCTGCCTTTTCCTGCAAATATCCCAGAGACTTTTAAAAATAAACACTTTCTTAATAAATGTAAATATTGGGAGAACAGTTCTCCTTTCAAAGCAAAGACAGAGTGAATATTAAGGCCAACCTGAAATCAGTCCAATTGTTTGATATTTCAACAGCATGAAACCGTGGGTTTTACTTCAGATAAAGAATATAAAAATTGACAGATCCCACTTGATCAGCAACTAATTAGTCTGGTATTTTCTCCTTAGATTCAGCTATGCTTTCAAATAAAATAGTACTGAAATCTTATACTGAACTGTTGCAGTGCAACATCTTCCAGAGAAAGCCTTCTAAGTCTGGGTAATTAGTTAGCAACCTTGAAACCTTTAAGCTGAAGATGTTTTAGGTTTATTATACAGGGAGAAATCACAAGGAGAGGAAATTCTATTCAGCTACTGAGACTCACAGCAGAGCTGCTACTACTCAAAGATGTGCTACCAGAGAAATTGCTGCTAAGACAAATTTTAAATAAGTCAAGGATCTGAAGGCCATCTACAACACCATAAAATTCAGAACTGCCTTTCTTTCCTAAATTAATAGACACATTCCTGAGGTTTTATTGTCCTGATACCTCAGCTTCATTGGGGAGTTGCCTCTTTCTGCCCTGAAAATGTTGCAAATTTGAAAGCAGGTACAAAAAGTGGGAAAGGAAAAGAATCAGTCCTTCTTCCCCAAAGAGCCCAACCAGCACAGCTTCCCTGAATAAAGGCAAACACAACAGAATGTGCTCCCTAATTAATGCAGACACATGTCCTCAGTGTTCTGAAGTCAGCATTGCACAAATCTATTACCCCACCACAGAGTGTGGCAGCATAATTCAGTCCCTTGTGATGGGCACAGGGAAGAGTACACACTCTTACAGCACTTGCTGGAGTCTGTGCTGATGCATATGTTTGTGAAGAAACACAGATTTCTCTTCTTCTTTCCATATAGATTTTCTTCTCTTTAATGAATAAGTCATTAGGATAACAATTGCCAAGCCCTACTCCACTCACAACAAGGCCTTTCAAGGCTGATATTGTCTAAACTCAATATATTAACTCATAAATTTTATTTTTTATTTTCTCTAGGGCATTTTCCTCTCAAGGCATCCAGGTGCTACAAATAACACCTTGTTAATGCATGCAGCATACATACATACATTGATTTTCTAAACTGAATAATGAAATAGCAAAGAAAGAAAAAACAGAATAACTTTATGTCTCACTTGAATCTTCATCTGAACTGGCCACCAGTATTATTTACAGCAGCTGTTTGATCTTTTTTATTTGCACTTGGTGGAAGAGCATCCCAGAGATTCCTTCAGAAGCTCAGGGACACAGAGTGATCACTATGCTCCAAATCCTGTGTTTACTTGTCTTTTCCCTGTTTACTGGTGTGTTCCATCAGTTCTACTCACAGAGTTCAAGGAGGGCTTAAAACACACTCATATCTGTTAAAAATCCAATTACAAGCCTATTCCCCAGTCCTGACACGCCACCAGAGGATTTCAAAACCGAGGGTCAGACTTTGAGCTTCACTTATTAACATGCAAGCCAGTGGTGGGAGCTGGGCAAAATATTTCAGTGAACACCGTGTCAGCCAGTTCAAAGACCCAATCTTTTTAATGAACTCTAATGCAGCAATGAAAAAGGAGGTGATAATACATTGGAAATTATTCAGACATCTCAGGGGTTCAGCTGCTTCTGCCATTCATGTGTCAGCTGCCTTCCTCACCCCTTAAGGCCAGAGTTTTTCTGCTTATTGTTACAACATCAAAAACCAAACAAACATGAAACTGTAACTCCCTGGAAGATTTAATCTCAGCATGGGTGATGTTATGCTCGGCAAAATGAATAAATCACTGATATTCTAATACCTTCCTGCTATGAAGTATGTCTTAGAGAAGGAAAAAATCTACAGGAAAAGTGTAAAAAACATTGCAAACACCCAGCTCTTCACACCAGCATTCCATGCAGGATCAGCTTTCCAGGCCATGCTGCTCTACAAACCCCTGGAAGGAATGTGACAGCACATGCTCTGCATTTCTGGTTCTGCTCTCACGGGAGAAGGATCTTGGGGAAGTCATGGCAGTGGCCACCCTGGTGTAAACCAGGCTTTTTTTTAGCCCATCAGGCCACCTGTTGAAGAAAAGGCCATGGAGGGCAATGTCTGAAGTCTCTGTGAAATTCTGGCAGAAGGCTTGGGATGCCAGTTGAATTCCTGACCCAGCTATGAAATAAATGAAATAAAAAAGCTTTATTGTGGGGGTGTAGAGAACATTACACAAGCTCATAAGTCACCACCATGAGAAGGGGCTCAGCAAAGCCCTGTGCAAGTGCTTTACCTGGTTACATGGACAGTTGTCTCTTTTATGAATTATTCACCAACCCAGCTTGATGCCTTGGACATTGTTTGGGCACTGTAATAGCCTAAATCCTGTCTGTGGCATTTTTCAGCTGATGGGTTACTCACTATCCAGTTCTGCTCATCACAACATGTGCCTCCAAGCAACAAAAACACTGCTTCTATTCCTGGATTGGATCACTGAGACTTTTACAAGCGAGGAACAACTGTTCCCACAACAAATAGCAAATATCAGATGCATTTTTTTCAGGCAGACTCTGAAATTGTCAGTAATAGCCACTTGCCCAAATTTCCAAGCTTCCCATCTCCTAAAACCCCAAACCTGCTCACATTGTGATTGATTTCCCAATATCTCTCTTGCTCTGTCCAATTTGATTTTTATTTGTCCTTGATCAAGAGAATAAGATGAAGGTCCTCAGAGAGGCTTGGGAACCATCAGCCTCAGCAGGGTCAGAAGGGGGCCAGAGGGAGCACATACACTGATTTTGAATGGACTGAGCAGCTTTGGGGGCTGGGGAAGTATTTACAGAAGAAAACTTGATTTTCCAACTGCTGAGCCAACCTTTTCCTTCAGTGGCAGAAAGAAACACCAATCTGGTCTTAGCAAGAGAGCAAATCTGTAAAAGCCCTATAAGCACTGATGGATGCACAGGGAAGAAAGGCACTACAACCAACACATTCCCAACACAGTATGGGGAAAACAGAGCCTTGCAAGAGTTTTAATTGAAAACAAAAATTCTAATAAAATTAACATTTCATTTTGTTTTTTAATATTTTGTGTTTGGAAGATGCAAGCACCTTAAAAGGATTTGTCTTTTAATGGATTTGGGGTCTGAAATACAAAGAAAAAAGAAAAAAAAGAAAAGAGAAAAAAGAAAAAAATAAGAAAAAATAAAAATAAAAAATAAAAAAATAAAATAAAAAATAAAAAATAAAATAAAAAATAAAAAATAAAATAAAAAATAAAAAATCTGGCGCAGGGTGCCCAGAGAAGCTGTGGCTGCCCCTGGATCCCTGGAAGTGTCCAAGGCTGGACAGGGTTTGGAGCAACCTGGGACAGTGGAAGGTGTCCCTGCCATGGCAGGGGAGTGGGACTGTGGCTTTCAATGGATTGATAACAAATCTTTAATTAAGTGCCCAATTCAAAGCTTATTTTAAGGAATGTTCCTGAGAGCTGAGCCCTGTGCTCCTCTCAGGAACTCCTTTAGCTTTTCATTCTGTTCTGACCTTTTTGCACCCACACAGCCCATGGCATCACCCAAAGAGCACAAGTGTCCTGATTCCTGCAACTCTCCAAGTCTCTTTTAACCCATGAAAAGAGATGATCTTGAACTTACTGGGGTGTGAACAGGAATATCAATTGACATCAAATAACATCCAATATCATTGCAGCAGCACAGAACAGCTCATGACTTCAGCTGGCATCCTACACAAACCTGCTCCCAAATCATCACCCTGTGATACACAGAGAGAAAACTCTATAACCTGCAGAGCAAGTTATAAGAGATAACTTATATGGGAGATAGTTCTTCCAAAGAAGTGCACATCCTGGAGATTTACCCCTCTCTTTTTATTCTCCACAAACTCAGATTGCACAATACATCTCCTACATGTTCATTTCCAAACCCTGCCTGTCCCAATTCATATTAAAATCAGCTCCACGCCTCTTTGTGACTGTGCTCTGCTCCTTGTTGGTCACTCTGGGGGTCGTCTGGGGGTCTTTGGGATGGAGTCAGCAATCTTCCTTTCAGTTGAACTTCTCACTTTGTCTCCTTGCACATGCTCCTTTTAGTCCTTTGACCATCTTTCACACTTGGATACCATTTCTCCTGTTTTAGGGGTCCAAAGAATCCCCTTATCCCGTGGTGTCTTTGTCCTTGCATCCTGTTTGTGTATTCTAGCTCTTCATCTTGTAGTCTCGCTCTCATCCTGCTCTTCTGGGAGCAGTAAACATTCATATGGTTTTGGTAGCCCCCTCTTTTAGTCAAAGCATTTCTTGATGCTTGATTCCTAATTTTGAATTTCTCTGTTTCAGCTGGGTGTCAGTGACAGGGACACTCAGCTGTGCCTCACTATCCCTGGGGGTCTGGGACAGCAGCAGGTCTGCACTGCATCTCCACCAGCATCATCTCACACAGGCACAAAACCATTTGTGCTGTCAGCCCACCAGAGAGTGCCCAGGAGTGGAAACACACACCAAATTTTTCTGTAATCACCATTTGGAAACATGTGCCAGCCTATATTGCAGTTGCTGTTTCAAAACACCAGGATCTCAAGTTTGTTTGTTTGTTTTTAATTCTGACACTCTTCTAAATAGCTGTTTAAATCTCCAGGGCTGTGGTGCAGCCTGTGCCTGGACAGAGAATACAGCTGAGGACAGGAAAAAGACAGGGCTGTTAGAGTTATATGTGTCACTGGTGATGGGATTTTTGGAGTTACACATGTCACTCACATGAGGGGATTTATTCCTACAATTACCACAGATCCTCTCTGTGCCTCCACACAGAAGCTCTGTGTTTATCTGCATCTTTAAGTCTTTACACTGTGTCATTTTTCAGTTTTTGACATGGTTTAGAAAATTCAATTTCAGCTGTAAAGTCACAGACAAATACCTCTGACAGGTCTATTTCTGTAAAACATATAGTGATATCTGCCTCCTATTGCACTTCATTTTCCAGCAGCTTTTCGCTCAGCTTTAATTTGCTTTTTAAATTATGTGCTTTGGATAACCAATAAAGTGAGACCCATCAGCAGCAAACACTTTCAACAGCATCTTAGATGAGTTAAATGTAGGAAAGTCCAGATTAAGTGAGGTAAAATGTATTGTACAGCATGGGATGAGCTGGGACCCTCTAAGGAGTCCCAGCTCCTGCTGTGTATCTGATTTCTGTGTATCTTCTGATTTGTAAACTCAGTTCATGTTTCGTGTCCTGGCACAGCCCTTAAGAATCCAGTTGGATTGAGTAGTCAGTGGAAATAAAAAGTGGATTCTTTTTTGAAAAGAATCAAAAATCAGAGAATTTTGAAAATCAGAGGATTTCAGCTCGAGGGTCTGCTCTGATGGGCTGAAGCCAAAGCCTGAGGTGATTCAGACAAACTGCCCACTGTATTTCTGCCTTTTGTCCAAAACCAAACAAGTGAGCATTGCTCAGTCCAGAGCAGAAGGAAGAACCACAAGTTAAATGAAATCATTTTCACTGGATTATGAGAATCCCAGAGAACAATTCCCTAGCATTCCCTTTTCTCCATAGCTCACTGCACCAGAAATGCACAATGAGACAAAGAAGCCCTTAGGGGGACAGTGGATTTCCAACAAACACGAGGTGACAGAGGCCAGGTGACGCAATAAAATAAGATTAATCTCTCAGATATGAATGCAGAATGTGCTGCAAGAAGACATTTTAGAAGCCAGAGACGCTGTCCTGGGCTGAGCCCCAGCCTGGGCAGCAGGGGAGGGGATTGTGCCCCTCTGCCCCCTCAGGTGAGACCCCACCAGCCCTGGGGCCAGCACAGCAAGGACCTGGAGCTCTGCAGAGAGCCCAGAACAGGCTCCAGGGGGATCAGAGGGATGGAGCAGCTCTGCTGGGAGGAAAGGCTGGCAGAGCTGGGATTGTTCAGCCTGGAGAAGAAAAGGATTCAGGATGACCTAAATGTGGGTTTTCTGTACCTGACAGAACTGACAAGAAAGAAGAAAACACTGTTTCCAAGAGCCTGAAGTGACAGGACAAGGGGGAATGGCTTCAAATGGAGAGAAGGCAGGGTTAGATTGGATATCATGAAAAGTAAATTTCCTGTGAGGGTGGGCAGGCCCTGGCACAGGGTGCCCAGAGCAGCTGTGGCTGCCCCTGGATCCCTGGAAGTGTCCAAGGCCAGGTTGGACAGGGCTTGGAGCAAACTGAGACAGTGGAAGGTGTCCCTGCCATGGCAGGGGGTGAATTGAGCTGGGCTTTAAGGTCCCTTCCAACCCAAACCATTCTAAGAGTTAAGTTAGAAGCGGAGAAGAATCAACCTCCTACAAGTTACCTCCACAAGCTGTCTCAGTGCCATTCCAGGGCACTTCAGCTGCTTCTTTCATATTTTGAGATACAGAAGTTTGTGTTTAAAACAGCCTCCTTGCAGCTCTGGAAAGGCATCCAGCCATGTGGCACAGGGAATGTGCAGCTGCACCCTTCGGGGTGCCACGGGGGATTCTGGAGATTGTTACACCAGCTCACTTGGGGGACACTGCAGTCACACACTGCCACAGAAAGAGTCAACAGGAAAAGCAGAATTCAGAACAACCTACATGGAAATTCATTCATATAGTCCTGCCTGTTCCATCCTTCCTCAGCAGAAAATGCCTATATATATATATATATTTATGTACATGTGTATATTTTATTCATGAGTGTACAAAGGCTATATATACACACAATATTTATATATATACCCACTGTACACTGATGCATAATGGAGCATTTCATCAGCTGGAAATAACTGCATGAAAAGGAAAAAAAATCTACAAAACTCCATTAAGTGGCAGGTCACCCTCTGACCTTGGTTATCTTGATAAATAATTTGTGTTTCACAGGGTTGTCTGGGGCCATGAAAGGAAATGCTCCTTTCTTCACTAGTCATCTACAGACCTTGTCTGACCACAAATGAGTTCAACCTGGCTCATCTCTGGATCTTAATTAATAAAAACAATTACTTTTAAATTGCAAGTCCCCATTTCTGTCAATACTTAAAATTATGTAAAATGTGAACTGATAATTGTTTTTTAAAAAGACATTACAGGCAGGCAGGAAACATTACATGAAGGTGGGCATAGACAAGATGAGCCAGTAATTTCTCCTTGAATTTCATATTATTTTATCCAAATATCTAGTATGGGTGTATTGATTTATCTCATTGTTCCACTAATTCCATCTTTTTTTTTTTTTCCCCCTCCTAATTTGTTTTCTGCCTTGCCTCCCTCATGCAGTTTGCTTTCTGCTCCTGGTGTTTGTAGTGGAATTCACAGCTGATCCACACCATATGTTGAAGTAGAAGTTATTCAAATCCTTTTCGACATTTAGAATGTGCTAAGATGTTGTGACTTTAGAAAAGCACCGTGAATGAGAAGGACAGGTTGCAGAATAGGAAAAGATATTTTCCCCCCACTCCTGGGAAAACAACTGCAATTGATAGAGAGACCTTGAGGAAAAAAAATCCTCAACTGCTGCAAACTGGGCAAGCTCCAAGAAAGCTGAGAGAGGTAAGAGATGTACTGAAACCACCATGTGGGAATGGAAAAGAGAAATACCAAAAAACCAGCCCAAAAACCAAAGAGAAAAGCCCACAAAGGTCCATTTAGCTTTAGTTCAGCATGAGGAGACAATGGTGATTTTGTTATTTGCAAAGATCATAAAAGGAGCACAGACCTTTGGTGTTTCTCAGGTGTAGTTCCTTAGCTGCTAATGGGATTTAAGAGCTCATCCTAAGGGGTGAACCTCAAGTGGCAGAGAGACACAGCAAAGTTTGTGCCAGGATTGTCCTAAGACAGTGAACAACACATCTCTTCCTTAAAAAAGACCTCAAAGGCTCACATATTATCCTGGATTTCAGCAAAACCCACCCAAGCCAGCTCTTTACTGATGACCAGGAGTTTCTGGATGACATCTTCACCTTTCCCAAGGGAATTCCTTCTTGGAAGAGGAAACAGCCCACGGGAACGAGGTCTGCAAGGGACCAGGCTGCAGGCTACTCCTCACAACACACTTTGGGAGGCCAGCTGAAAACCCACTGAAAGACCAAGAGACTTCTCCAAACTGAGGCTTTTCTACTCTCCTTTAACACCACAGCTCCAGGTAACAGCAGCCATCCTCCACATCTGCAAGTGTCATTAAGAAAGAAATCACCTGATACAGGAAATTTATTTCTTTTCCTACAGTAGAACAGTCTTCCAAAGAGATCCAATTAATCCAATAAACAAAAGTGTTGCATAATGGACAGTGTTTTCTCAAAGTGAAGTCAACTTCCCATGAAAATGTTGCCACTGGGAACATTTCATGGGAATTGCAGAAATTTCCAGTCATGCATGGATGAGGCAGGACAAAGAGATGGAAAAGGATTCTCATTACCAGCATCCAAAGAACAGGGTCATAGACAGGGCTGTTTATTACTCTGCTCTCAAATGTTACCAGACAATTTTACTTTGCAGTAATTGCATTCTTGTGTACAGATGTCAAAATCAACCCAGGAACCTGAAGCCCACCTTCTGGGAAAACTTATAGTTTCAAGAACAGAAATAATGCTTAAATATTTCATTTTTGCCTGCAAGAACTAGTTTGGAAACTGAGTAAAAAAAAATAAATGTTTCTTTAATATAAGAATCAATATTGATGGCTTTGTTGTATTTTCTGTTTGTGAAGATACTTATGTTAACTCCTATCCACAAGACAAACAACAATCATTCCTTCAGGACAAAGCAACTTCTTCACAGCCAGAAAAACATCATCAGTACAAGTGAAGTGTTGAAAAATTTGACATATAAACAATAAACATCTAGACAAGCTAATAAACAGAATGTCTCTTAAAACTAGCAGAGAAAATCCATGAAATACTGGAGAAACCCAGAGCCTGGCCAAATGTCACGTTTAGAAAATGCAGAATGTACAAACACATTGTTTTGACTATGACTGCAGTCTAAATACATGATTAATGTATACTTAAAGCAGTCAATCTGAGAGGTAAAAGAGACTAGAAATCCACAGTAGTACCATAGATGATGCCATAAATACTGAAATAAATTCATGTAAGAATGTTACACCTCTAGAAGTGGCACACACCTTGGGGGAAGGGCCATTTTAACAACTAAATCACAGCAATGCCCAATTTTCAGAGCCTCTCTCCCCTCTTCTTTCACTCCTCAGCCTGGATTTTCAGCACTGATCCCAGTACCACTCAATAATCTCCACTCTCCAGCACTACTCCAACAACATACAAAGAGTTTGGATGCACAAAACACTCATGCAAAGAAAGTCTGGTGAGATCTGCTTCCCTTTTCCTCCTCACAGTGAGTTATGGCTTAGCCAGTGTTTTTAAAGTCCTCAGAGCATTTATCCCACTCTTCTCCCTGAAAGCCTCTGGTGTATTTCTCTTTATTCCAAGGAATCATGATCTGGTGCATACATCCCTTTCTCACACCCATTCTCAGAGCCTCCACCTTGCTCGTCCCACCAGCTCAGACATTCCTGGAGCTTCTCCCATTTTATTCCCAGCAAACACCTTTATCCATCCATGAGCCCCCATTAATCCTTTTCCCACCTCTATTTTACCAAAGGCTATTAAACTCCAAATTTTCCAATGTGACATGCTCAGAACCCCAGATGATCCCAGCCTGGCCTTGGCTGTGCCCTGATCTCTTTTGGAGCAGGGGAGCTCTGTTTGTCCCAGCAGCCCTGACAGGACAGCTGCAATTTCCCCTCACTCTGCTCATTCCCTCCAGAATTTGTTTGCTTTTTGTTTGGCTTTTAATGCTGCTGAGCTGTGCTCAGGGATAGGTGATCACAGCCATCAGCCCTATCCTTTATAACCCTTTTTTCTATTGCTGCCTTGTTTGTTTTTTTTACTTTTAACTGTATGATTATTTATGTTCCCATTCTTTTCAGCTTTTACAGCTTCATTGCCTTATGTTTTCCTACAACTCCCAAACCAAAGGTTGTCTTAACCCCTGGGCTAGAGCAAATTCTATTTTTTTTTTTTGCTATAAATAATAGCAAAAGAGATTGTAAAAATCATCCTAAATTATAATTGATATATTTTAATCTGTCTAAATTGCTACTACAAGTGAAGAGCAGAGGAGGAGAGTTAAAGCTATTGTTAAATGGTCACAGAAGCTCTATTTCTTTTAAGAGACAAATGAATTTGTCACACCTGACATCTATAGACCTTTACTCAAGGTTTCTCCAGTTCTTCTTCCACAACAGAGGATTTGCTGGAGCATCCCATGGCTTCCCTTTGGTCTGGTTTCCTTTCCACAGAAATAAATAAATAGCTGGGAGTGTCCCCTCTCATCCTGATGTCTAGAACTGGGAATCACAGAGCCTCTGAACCCCAGAGCACTGGCAAAGCCTGTGTTAATGGTTCCTGCCTTCCCTCTCACAGGTGGGATTCAAATGAAACTCTTGTGCTCTTTTTCTGTGCAGGTGGTTCCTTGACACTACTGAGCCATATCACTGGGAGTTTCCTGCAGATATGAAATATCTGACATTTAAATGGAAGAGTAAGAAGTATAACTGTCAGGAGTATAAATATATTTTGCATCAAAGCTTAAATAGCTTTTAAAAGTTTCCTGAATGTGCTATCATGTCTGTTCTCAGGGTTCTCTGACTGAAGCTTTTCCTTTTTAATTTTTTTCTGGTAAAACCTAAGCCAATTTCCCAGCCTTGAACTGGAGCAGCAGAGATCCAGCTGTATTTATATTCATATAAGAGCAGTGTTTCCTTAAATGCACATCACTCTATAATCATGGATTTTCAGGAAAACATCTGCATCTTCACACCTGTGAGCAGCTGAAACATTGCCCCAGCACAGGTCACTTTTTCAGCACTCTGAAACTCCCCAGCAGCAAAGAAATAAAGGGAGCAGGAGAAATAAAGAAATAGAGGGAGCAGGAAAGATCCAGCAGGTGAGAGCTGCTGTCCTGCCTGGTACCAACACCCACATCAGGCTGTGGAATCTGATAATGCTCTTTTAATTTGTGGGAGGGTGAGCTTTGACTGGGCAGAAACAGGAGGAAATGGGCAGCATCTGCAGCATCCCATGGCACCTTTGTGAACTGATGTAAATCACTCTTTATTTTATATTTCTGGGGTTGAAAACATGAGACACAGCTACCAACAAGGTCTGCAGCACCCTGCAAAGGAGGATTGTTCTGCTGGAACACTTTTTAACCTGAAGCACAGGGGTCACAGCCTAAATGGCTGCACTGGCTACAAAGCACAGGAGACAAATGTAGTTCCCTATGAAGGAAAAACAAATTCACCACTAAAGAATTCCTCACAGTGTATTTATCCTAATCTCTCACCACACAACTGTTTCCAGTGACTGGAGGCAGACTGGTAAGAGATACCAACTGTCAGCAAAAGGTGAAAGGCAATTAGTAAATCACTATCTCTTTTGTAATCACTGATGAAATTTCCATTTTTTTTTATCCCCTACTGCTCACTCGCCCAAACAAGCAAGACATCACCTTGGAAATGAATGCAATTAATTATATTAGCTGAAGCTTTTAAAGAAGAATGGCTTCTCATTTGCATTCCTGGCAGAAATTCAATAAGATTGCACTGCTGTAAGGTTGATTGAACTGCTGCTGCAGTTAGGCCGGCATCCTGAAATAAAAATAATTCTAATGTTCATTATGAGATTTTTAGAGCTAAGTACTTTGAACTGTTAATATTCTCAAGTAATTCTGCAGTGGAAAGGCTGGAAAAGTTAGTTTGCTGTGTGCTAACTGAAGCTGAAATAATTCCCTTCTGCACCATCCTCCACTTACTTTTAACTAATCAGAAATTAGCAGAATTATCTTACAGGCCTGAACTAATTGGTAAAGATGTTATCCAAACCTTCAGCTTTCACCTATTCACCTGAGCACTTGCCCTGTTTTAGCACAGCTGTTGACACGAAAGGATTGCAGGAGTTATTATTTGTGTGCAGGGATTTCCTGATTTCACCCAGATGCTGGTGTAGGGCAGCACAGAACTGCTGCACTGCCTCAACAACCCCAGCTAAGCAGGAATAACCCAGCAGAAATTGTTACACTGGCCTGGAGAGTGGAGTCTTTGCAGCAAACTTTCAATTAGAGACAATAAATGATTATGCATGTATTTGTAAGAGCATAATCAGTTTGTGAAAGCATAATTGGTTTGTGAAAGCATTATTAGTTACAGGAATGTAAATAAGCAAGGGGGAAATGCAGGTTGGTGTTTGGATCACAGGCTGGGGGATGAGGTAATGACAGAAAAAAAACCATTAATAGCAAACTGGGCAGATGTTTGACAGGCCCATCCCAGTGCAGAAACACAGCTGGACAGAGGTGGAAAAGGTTCTCAGCCTTGCTCCAAGCACCTGGCAGAGAGAGGGACAGGGGAAAATCTCCATCCCTCCACTCTAACAAGGAGACACCTACACAGCCAGTCTTCAGGAACTAATATAAACAAACTGAATGAAAATGCTTCAGTTACTATCCCAAACCCCCTTATAAATAGAATATGGAATGGATTTTATTGCTTATAGAATCACAGAATTATTTGGGTGGGAAGGGACCTTAAAATTCATCTTGTTCCAGCCCCTGGCCATGTCCTATGGGCAGGGACAACTTCTCCTATCCCAGGTTGCTTCGAGCCCCTTCCAGCCTGAAGTTTGACAGGTTTTATCACTTGCTTTAAGTTCAAGAAGAGTTATGTGAATACACACATCAAATACACAGAACAGAATTTGTGCTTGTAGAGAATTTGCCACATCCCACTGGGATCTGTCCAGGCTGCTGCACTGTTCATTCACAACCCCAGTTTATGCTGCTCAGATTTTTTATTTGACCTCAGCTTAAGAAAACTTTAAATATAACTATCATCAAGTGAGATAATGTTTATTGCCTTTGCTCTTGGAATAATGAAAAAGTATTCAGGAAAAGCAGGTGGGAGTCTGTTATCTCATGAGATAAAAAAAAAGAAATATAAAGGCAGGCAGAGAGGTTTAGGCTGCTTAAAAAGACCCTACTGTTGGTCACATTCCTTTAATTAAAAGTGGTAAGGGAAAACCACTGGGCTGATTGCAATTTGGGCAAAGAGTCAATTTCAGGTAGAAATCTCAGTATCTTCTCTTTTTCCACAAGAATATGGAGACTGAGTGAAGTCTTTATGAAGGACTTGAGATGAAGTTTTATCTTTAATATGGAAGGTATGAAATCCCTATTTCACAAGAATGATGCTGGTGATTCAGCTACTTCTTAAGTCTTAAACAAAAGCAAAAGGAAATCTAAAGAGGTAGCTGATAGAATAAGAAAGCCAAAATAATTCCCAGTGTATTACCTGTGTTGGAAAGGCTATCACAGAGCAGTGTCTGGATCCAAATGAGCATTTCTGAACAGTTCACACTTATCCTTGAGCCAAAACTGAGATTTTATCCAATCTCTTTGCTTAGAGAGGTGGCTGAGGGGTCTAAGCACAAGGTAGAACCTGCAGGCATTTGGTGTATCAAGTTTAGCAACAGGCCAGCCTGGCTGTGAAACTGTAGGTTGGACCTGTGCTTCCTCAAAAAAAGTGATGAAAAGGTCAGTTATTTAGCTTAAACCACATGTATGAGGAAATTATATGGTCTTTAAGGTGATATAAGGAAGAGAAAGTTAGGATTTTTATCCTAACAGACTGCAAATCTGTAAAATGAGCATGCTGACAGGAGAACCTCTGCAAAGCAGGGAGTGAGACAGACTGGAGTCACCAGCTTCAGACAGTCAGAACCTCCCAGGATGGGTGAGCAGTTCTGGGGTTCTGTGTCACCTCACAGGGTGCTGGTTCTCAGCCCACGTTATCCAGGCTGCAGTGAAGTCTCCCAAGCACTGAAATCCTGACTGCTCTAGGAACAGTCATGGATTTCTGCTGTGCCACCAAGAAAGCAGCACAGAAACCCTGAATTTAACCCCTGGTCAGTTGTGTTTTCCTGCAGCCAGGGATGGCTCTGTCAAACAGCCTGGGACAATACTGCATGGACAGGATCAGAGTCAGGACACTGCTAATTACCTGGATGAGCAAGAAGAGCTAAGATGATAATCACAACATAATGTCACCCTGAAAACTCAGCTTCTGAGCTTCCTAACATGGTTTTCTAAAGACTTTCCCAGGACAGTAACTGTAAACATAGATATGTGTACATTCTTTCTGTTCCACGTCTTGTGATGGGCATCTCTCATGGCCAGTGCAGTGAGAAAGTGTTATCCTGACCATCCAATCCCTGGCCATGGTCAGGAACCTATAAATCCTGGGAGGAAAATAAACTTTCTCTTTCTTTCACCACACCTTGACCTGTGTCTGTGTGATCTATTCATCTTCAGCAGCGACAACAGAACTGCAATTTTTCCAAAGCATGTATGACTTTTCTATTACTGTACATGTCTGAAACAGACGCCTGAAACACTGAGCACCTTGTGATGCAGCCCTGTGGATTTCACAGGAAGCCAGATCTCATGCTGGGAATGCAGAGCAGGGTTGGAAGCAGAGGTGGCCCTCTCCAGTCAGGAGCTTTGGAGGGTGTGGGGCACTGCCAGCTGGTGGAAAGTCTCAGGCTGCTGTAAAAGTGACAGACATGAAAACAAACCCCATGTGCTGGTCAGTTTACCTCATCTAGAAACTGCAGGTTTCAAAATGCAACAAATTCACCTCAGAGATAAGAAGAGACTTTAAGAACCCTGTGGCCCCAAATCACAGTGGATTTGTTTTCTGGAGGAGTTTGTCACTGCCTCAACAATATGACCACAGAAGCTCAGAGATGCTTCCTTTCCTTGGGTTTGAAAAGTTAAAATGTTTTGGGAGGAAAAGTCTTCCTCTTCAAACACAGGATTGCAGACCATGCCTTTCCCTCTTGTAATAAATGAACAGCTTAAATAGATTATGCCTAAAGTGTCAGAAGGAAATCAAAACAGCAGCAGTACCGTGAGGACATGGGCTTGGCCTGATTTTGAAATCATAGTCCACTCTGCCCAAACACTAAAGCATCAGGGACAGGGAAAGCCTGATGTGTAACAGCTCCTTATTTTATAGTGAGATACGGCTCATTTGGAGCAGCAAACTAATTAATACAATCAGAGGTGAAAGTTTCAGAACTCTCCCAATAGCACACATTAGCATAAACTGCAGAGAGACTTGATAAAGTTCAAAGCTTATCTTGTAGCCTGCACGCTCAGTGTTTGCTCAGAGCAGCAGCTGGCCAAGTGATCTCCCTTCTCCTCAAAGAGCAAAATTAAATTAGATTAGATCATCTTCTCTCCCTTGTAGAATTAAGATCGGGCTATGAAAACAAGCAAATTAGCTTTTGAAATCCTGTTTCTCACTTGAAGGCTACAAGGCTGGGAAATGCTTTCTGTACCAACTCAGCTCAGCTGCAGGAGTGTTTGTGCTGTGTTCCTGGCAAGCTGAAGGAGAGAGTTTTGCAGATTTGTCTCTTCCCTGGGCTTGAGGCTGCGAGTGGCAGATCCTGAGGGATGAAGCCAAAGAAGGGAACAAAGGAGGAAAGGTGATTCACACACAGTCCTGAGAATGGAGACAAGCAGAAGTCACAGAATCACAGGATGGGTTGGGTTGGAAGGGACCTTAAAGCTCATCTCATTCAACCCCTACCATGGACAGGGACACCTTCCACCAGACCAGGACCACCAGCTCCAATCCCCATCCAGCCTGGCCCTGGTGGTTTAATAAGAGCTGCAGCAGTGAGGCTTGAAAGCTTCTTGGTTTGTTGCTGTATAAGAACACTTCTGAGTAAAAGAGTAAAACCTAGTTCCTAGAAAAAGCAGCATTAGGAACGTGAATGTTACATCAGAAGAAAGAGCATAAGGAAATGGAAAAATGTAAAGACCGTGATTTTTTGGACTAGAAAGCTGGACTGAAGGACAACAAATGTTTATGGATGGATGGTGGATGTTTAGTTCAGATCAGCAATGCCAGATGCCAAATTCAAACCAAACAAATGCACAACAGCAAATTAAGTTCAAAGGGGGACATAGAAATGAGATCCTAGATTGAAACCGTAGTTTCTAGAGCTCATTCACTGCACACCAAGCTGTGAGGTCAGTTGGCACAGGAACACTTAAACAAGCTGATCAAAACATCTCCCCATTAAGTCACCACGCTGCAGCAATCAGACACACTCCAGAAGTCCATCCTAGGCAATCTGTTCTAGATGAACAGCTAATGAGAACTAAGCTAAACCACTTTTCTCTGGTTATGATTCCTCCTTTGAATATTCCCATAACTGTACTGCTAAACAACTCAAACCTATAAAACTGAAACAGGGAAAGAGATTCTTCTGCTGTGGACAGATGGAGTAGTAAAACTGGCCATGAGAAAGCACAGCAATATCCATGGCACATCTTCACTCAGTCACCCTAGACTGCAACAAATTTAGTAAGAAGTTAATTTAGCTTATAGTTTGTTTGCTTTTTAATACTTTGATTATCTCCTATTAGGCTGGAGTTGATGGAGATTGTGATTTGAGGTTTATTGCCAAATTTCTTCACAGCTTGATCTTCACTACCGTAACTAGAGGAGATCATAAGATGAAGATGGTATTGCAGGAAAAAAGAAATACAAAAAAAGTCTCATATACATGGAAAACAAGAGGAAGATTTTGGAGGGTTTCTATTTCCATGAACTGTGAGTTTCTGGGGCAGACTGACTCGTGAGGAGGCACCAGGAGCAGTTACCCCGTGACAATGTTGATCACGCTCATTGAAGCTCTACTAACCTGGCTGTTAAAGAAGAGTGGCACAGAAGTATAAATTAAATTAAAAAATGGAAGCGCTGCATAAACTGAGGACATAAAACATTTGTTCTAAAGCAATGAAGATTAATCAGAAACAGCTCTGCTGTTTGATGGCTCTGAAGAGAGCGGGCCACTTGCTGCCTCCAGGCTGGTGCTTTCCTCGTGCTGCCACATCTGCTGTGTGTGCCAGGGCTGGGACAAAACATCCTGGCTCTGCCAGCATCCCTACAAGGCAACAGATGGCATTTCCAAAGATCTAAGGGATGGGTCAGATCTTCAGTGTGAAGGATGATCTTGTTTTAGAAGAATGAGATGAATCAAGGCGGTTCTTAGACACCTGAGCTGTGCTGAGGGTTTCTTATTCTGCCTCCCTTACTGCATCTTTCTGATCAGCACTGACATTTCCTTCATATTACCCCCTCATGCATGCACTGTAAGTAAATCCAAAGTAGAAGACCAGAGGGAAGAGCTTTTTCCACCATTAGAAAGATAAACCCACCCAGCAAAGTTTTTTTGTTCCACCCATATAAGGTTTACCCAAGGGCTTGACACCTTCCTGTGTTTGTAGACATTTTACTAAGGAAAAGCCAAGCATTTCTCATGGTAAATGAGGGCCCAAATGGTTTGTGTTGAAGCCTGAAACGTCTCAATTTCCTGTGAATTCCCTGTGACTTGGCTGGTGCCATTTTTACTGCAGCTGTTCATTCAATTGAGAGCTCACATCATGAAACATGTCAGGGAGAAAAAGAGTCGATGAGAATTCAGTGAATACAGCTTTTCATTTGAAAAGATCCTCAAACACACACAATTGCTTTCTGTTGCTTAATTTTCAACATTGATAAACATAATTGCATTTATTTATCTAGTCAATACTGAAAACAAGCGATAATTTGTAATATAACAACTTTACATCTCAAAGGAATACAAGCACAACAGTTTCCAGTCCCTTCCAAAGGAGGTGAATGACACAGAGGAGGTTAGATTGCCTATGCAGGAGAAGCTTATATTATTTTTTTCCCATGAGTATATATTAATATTGTTGCTAACAACTTGCTTTTGTACATACATCAATGACTTTTGGAAAAGAGATTTAAAAGCCAGCATTTTTCATGTGCCAAATTACATGCACTAAATATCTGATACTGGCAATAGCAAATGCTAATATTTCCTAAGCATGAAAAATGAACTCTCTTTCCCCTACAAATTCTCAATAGCAACAGTTCTCATTGGAACCAGTGATCAGAGGTTGTTATTATCATTCCATCAAACAATCTGTATCCTTCTAATTAAATAGTAAAGCATCTGAAAATCTGCTCATTATGAGTCTCCATCCTGTTTATTTTGAAGCTGGCAGAAAGTCTTACAGTTAGTTCACTATACACTGAATAGAGCTTGTGGTAAGGAAACTGCATTAGTTAAATAATTCTTAACACTGCAATCTCAGATATTCTTCCACAGCTTTTTGCTCAGGTGCTGGGAGTCTGTTAAGTGGTGTGATGGTTGGTGGCAGAAGTAAAAAACTAAAGAAAAAAGTAAGAAAGATGAAAGAAGAGAGTTCACTGGGCAAAAGAGACAAAGGGGGGAAAGTGCATTAACCAGACAATGCACTGCAGCACAGAGTCCCTCTAAGAGATTACACCCAGCTCCCACTGAATTTAAGAGATTTCAGGTGAATTCCTCTGACTGTATGTTAAACAACTCCAAAAAGCTGAAAATTGACTCAGAGCTACCAAGGCTCATAAGGGGCTGAGCAACAACCTTAATATTTCCTGCCTTTCCTGTATTTTGCCCACCCTCTGCCTTGAATCCCTATTTAATGCTTCAGCTGCTTTCTTGGATCATGTTGAGGAGTAATTTTGCCTCTGATTTTCCCAACATTTCCTTTTTTAAATCCTTCTCTTTCAGAGTTTGTCAGTTCATTCATGGCCTTCTCCTTCCCCCTCTCAAATCTGCTCTGTCTCCACCTTGGCCACCTGCCCCACGCAGGCTCTCAGGTTTCTCTTCTTTCAGAACTTCTTTCCTGTTGACCTGTGCATCTCTAGGCTGTTCACAAACCTTCCAGAAAAAAAAAGGAAAAATACCCAATGCAGAGCATGTTAACAGTTTAAGGGAAGGGGAAATAAAAATAAAACCAGAATTCTGTCTGCTCAAAAATTCACTCTTCAAATGTTGTTACAAATCTCAGCCCTCAGTAGACCTGCAATATTCCCTAATCCTGTCAGTTCCTTCAACAGCACTGGAATTTAGCTCTTCCTCCTAAAACTTCTGCTCCTATTTACTCATTGCTTTGCCTCTTCCTTAATATCCACTCATTTCATTCACATTTATCAATTTTAATATTTAATTTTTATCAGAAAGACCTTCCCCATCCCTCATCCTACCTATGCTCCTTGTTTACACCTGTAAATGCATTTATTTCAATAGAATTTATATTAAAATTCATCTCTGTGGAAGAAACCTCTCTCTCTTCTATTTCCCAACTCCTGAAGATTTTGAAGTCATTCATAAGAAATATTTTTCCACTGGTATGGCTATAAAATTCCCCAACTTAGCCCTCAAACAAAAACCAGTTTGAACATGCTGGCATCTGGACAGTATGTCCTAGCTGAGCTCAAAATAACACATTATAAAAAATACAGGCTGTGTGCTCAGATGCTGAGAGGCATCAGATCCTGCTAGACCCAACAGGTGCTGAGAAAAATGAATGTTTCTGTGCTGAAACCATGCAGGAGAAACGAGCACAGCAGCAGCTTGCTTGTCCTTCCTCCCAGGGTGATGCTGAGTGATGTTGTGGCAGTGCTTTAAAAGTGCCATGATCTCACTAATGGTGATAATGGAAAGGTCCTGACACTCACAAACAGCTCTGTTTGGGGAAGCTCTGGCAGGAAAGGGTCAGAAAGAGACTGACAAGAGTTCAAATGTACCATTTAACACATCAAGGTGCAGGAACTGCGTGCTCCCAGCAGACAGCAATCCCTTCAGGGTCATTAAAACACCTCCTAGAAGCCATTTGGATCTTTGATATCATTTCTTTCTACCCTGTGAGCTCACTGAAGGCTGCACATCCTTGCTAAGCTTGATTTCAGCACCAAAACCCCATTTCCCTCTAAGTGGAAGGATGGTTCTGCTGACCTCTGACAACAGCACGTGAGGAGAAATTCTCTCTCACCTTTACAATGAGAATGACAGAGAATTAAAAACTGGGATGTAACTTCCTCTCAGCAGAAGTCTTCTAGAGAGGTAAATGTTCTTAATTAATTCATTACATTAATTTTTACATCATTAAATAAAGCAAGTACTTAGTTAGCTAAGTGTGATATACTTAATTTACAGGTCTGAAATTTCCCCACAGATTTAGGTCAAACAGTCCCCCACTGTTTCAATTTCATCCAAAACCAGTACAACCCATCCCAAGGGAAAGGTTTTCCTGGGTGTTAGAACACAGCAACACCACACAGAGCAAATATTTGGTAAGAATCACTCTTCAAACGAATGGGTTTAAATTGCTACCTGTATGAAATCAGTTCTGTGCAGAAGTGCTCATGGTTTTCCTTGCTGAATTGCAAGATTTTCTACATATACAGGAGGGATTGAGTTACTGACAACCCAGACCTAACACGAGGTAGTGAAAACAGATGGGTGACAACACATCCTCCAAGGGACACCTAAATCCTGGTGCTGGGCTGTGAGCAGCCAGCACAGGAGGAGTTATAGGGATGGCTTAGGGTCTGGAGAGAGTAAAACAGAGCAATTGAAGGCTGTAAATACAGAATAAAATCCCTCTCGTAGCTTGCAGTGTGGCACTCCTACCAAAGCTGCATTCATAAACTGTTCACTTTCCTGGAAACCTCAACATTGGCATGCACATCCACTAAAATAAACCCAACACCTGCAATCAATCCCAAACAACTCAGGTTAGCATCAAACAGGGGTGGAATTCTGGAAATGGGGAAGAATTATTTACAACTACAAGAAAGCATTCCAAAACGCCAACAGGAGGCTGCAGAGTAAATAACAAAATAAAAACACATTGGGGAAACTTTCCAGAGATCCCTTTCTCTTTAGACCTTAACAGCTGAGAAATTACTTGGAGTTCATTAACAAGCCACAGACTAATCTATTTACTTGTATGGAAGTGAAAGAGTAGGGAGAAACATATTTGACTCATTCTTAGTAATTTCCCCTGCATAAAATATTTTTGGAGAAAAAAAAATATACAGGCAGCTGAGCCAATTTTTTTTTCTCCCTCCCAGACAAAACTGGATCATGATTCATCATATACACAGATGAATTTTAATTTATTCCTTTAACAAGTTTATTTTTGTATTTTCTTGTAAGCAAGAATTAATACACTCAGACACGGGGAAAATGTTAATTTTACTGTTTTGCCTTCCAAGTTTACAAATGTTGAGTCTAACTCCTGCTGGCACCATTCTGGCCTGCAGGGAGAAGAGACAAATGCCTGACCTATGCACAGAGGGTCTCTGGCCTTTCTAGAGGTCAGCAGTAGCTTCACATCTCTCATCTCCTGAAGAGAATGAAAGGATCCTGCCCACCCAGTGTGGGCTATCTCCTTCCAGAAGGAAAGCTGTTTGATAATTACCCATTCCTGCTGAAACTCCGTGGTGCCACTCACAAAAAGAGAAAGGTGACACAGGAAAGCATTTGGCCCATTAGACTCCCATAAAACATCACTCAGTTCAGTGCAGCCCAAGTGGAATTTTGCCATCTGGAATTCCTGGATACATCTCGATGTTTGCCTGCTAAATGAGTATTTCACAGAGCAACACTAATGATGATGACCCTTCTGTTCTTCCAGTGAGAAGCTCAGACCCTCCTCCAGTTCCTGGAACAAGGGATCACACTCATTTAGGTGTGGGAAGAGCCCTCCATCCCCTATCTCTGCTGCAAGAAGAAAGGCAGGGATTGTGCTGTGATTTCTCAGTGATGCAGGGGAGGTGATGCTCTGCACACCCTGAGCAGATCTCCAGCTGGGACACAGGATGCTGGCTCTGCAACGCCACACTCAGAACTCAGCTGTGCCTGAAAATATCACCTAAAACACCCACCATTTAGATGGAGGTTTAGATTAGTTCTCAGGGAAAATTTCTTCACCGAAAGGGTGGTCAGACATTGGAACAGGCTGCCCAGGGCAGCAGTAGAGCCATCATCCCTGGAAACATTCAAAAATATGCCATGGAAACACTTGGGATCATGTTTCAGTGGTGGCCTTGGCAGTGCTGGGCTAATGGATGATCTTAGAGGGCTTTTCCAACCTAAATAACTCTATGTGAGATAAAAATGCACCAATTTCTATCAGAAAATTACCCTTCAACAATAACAGGTCCTGTTGTTCTTTGCAGAAAATGTTTTGTGGAATAAGGATGCAAAGTGAGGCCGTGTGCACTTGCAAGGTAACCCAGAAGTGATGTCATTCTGAATAGTACCATTTATTCCAAACATTTTGCTAATCCATATATTCTTCACAGCTACACTTGTGTTTCCTAGACAATGTCCAGCTGGGAAACTGTTGAGCAAGAAACAGCAGTGGTGTGGAGCACGCAGAGATGCAGATCTATATTTATATACACGTGTACTCCATTTCTTTTGCAAGAATTATCGTTTGTTTCTGTGAAAGCAAAGTAGCACTTGCTCTAAGTGCTACAGAGATGAAAGGAAGTGGGCAGTCAGGCAGATGGGGCCAGAAATTCAGAAATTCAGCCTCTGTGTGCTGATTATTTATCTGCTAAGTGGGAGCAGGAAAACTTCACAAAGTAAATGTGGGATTAAAATATAACAGCAAAGAATGCAGCTGCACAAATGAACAAAACACGATGCCTTGGCATTCAGATAGAATCATATTTAATACAATTAAAGTAATTACTTCAGTCTAGTCAGCCCTGGTTAAGTCTCCATTGGAGTTAATTAGCAAATGATAGTAAAATACTTTGAACTTTAAATGTTAAATACTTTGATTATTAATATTATTCTTGCAACTGCTACAAGAGCAGCCAGATCCTGGCTGCTTGGAAAGTGGTGGAAAGTGGAAAGTGGTGACATGGAGAATAAGAGCAGTACTTTTGCCTGGTTGATTTAAATACATTTCTTTGTTGTGCTAACCAAATATCTGCCTCAAAAAAGACCCACAAAGAGCTCGAGTCCTACTCTCAGAGCATCCCAGGCTGGCTTGGGTTGGTTTTGTGTCATCCAGCACTGCCATGCAGAGTGCTGGGTCCTTGCTCAGTAGCACAACTTCAGACAAATACCCCCAAAAAGGTGATAGAATAATGTCTGCAGGCACAGGGAACACAACAAGATAATTAAGAAAGATTAAAAGGACTGGGTCACTTTTAGTCCTGCAGAATAAAGATTTAGCTGCATACTACTACATAGAAGAGGTTATAAGAGAGCAACAACTGATTATTTTCCCTATTCAACAATGAAAAATAAAATAAAAAATGTGTTGAAGCCACAGACAGGAAAATGAATGTTTGAGAAATTCTACAATTCAAAGAGTGGAACAAACAGCCCAAAAGCTGCAGAATACTCATCACTGAGGGATTCAGGCTTAAGTAAACACCCATCTGTTAAAGAATATTTTGTTATAATCACTCCTGTTATTGTGCAAGGAGGTGGAACCAAAGCCCCACTGAAGTCTGGGGGTTGGATACCTACAATTCATGTGTTCCACATTTTTGAAACATTTATTCAGAACAACAAACATCTGGTTCTTAATCCCCCAATTAACACTGTTTCCAGCCCTAAGGATTTAATCACAGAATTCATGGGAAACTGTTTATTTGCTGGCAAGGGAGTAAAACAAATTGCCTACAAACTTCTACATTGCTAATGGGGCAGTTTAATTGCCTTTTTTTTTTTTTCTTCTTTTTTGACATTTTAATTAAAAAAAATAAAGACCAGAAAGACATCCCTGGGCAGAGACCTTTGCAGCAGTGTGTCAGCAGAGAATTACACAGCTCTGGGGACTCGGGCTCTCATTCATGGTACTGACCTCCTTTGAAGAGCACTCTGGGGTCTAGCAGTGAAAAGGACTTTAGAAAGTGCTAGACAGCATAATTAGTATTCAGGAGGACACAGTTCTGTGCTTTGGTTGAATTCAAAGGGATCTGATGGTACTTAGGAAAGCCAAAACGTTTTCCAGAGGAAAGGGCTGAGCAGGTGGGGGCTGGCAATGCTGCCAGCACTGCAGACTGACTCAGTGCCACTGAACCAACCTAATTCCTGCTCACTTTTTGTTTTGACCATTTCCACAATGCAGAATTTTTACCAATTTCCAGCTATAAAAGCAAGGCAGCGTTTAAAATACGGTTCCAACAAAGAAAATCCGCATTACTGGTGCATTCCCTGAGCCCTGCTGGCACTCCTGCCACCGCTCTCCGTGCTCTGTCGTGCCTCTGGGTGCTTATTCCATCAACACCTCTTTGTGACCACCTCTTACACCCTGCAGCTCAGTGGATTTACACCCTGCTTCTCTCAGTTGCTGTGGAGAAATTCAATGGAAAGGAAAGTTAATCCTCACACGTTCTGGGACTCCAGCTTTAAAGCTGTCCGTGCTTGGAGTGGAGTCCCACTCCTCCTACTCAGATGAGTGGAACATGCTGTTCCTCAGTTCATCCACCTGCCTTTGCCACTACACCAATATTAAGTAAACAACTTTTATTCCCACCAAACAGCTTTTCCAAGAGTAACCAACACAAACATCACAATTCCAGCCAGCAACAGGCTCTCAATAATACCTCCAAGAATCTCTGCCAGCTTCAGGGGGTTTGATTGAACACTGCAGTTTCCTCCAGGGTTAGCAGGACTGGACAGCTCCTGTGAACAAGGGGTTTGTCACACCAGGCCCTTCCATACCCATTTTCTGTGGTCAGTGATCTCCCACCTGCTGGTTTTGTCCTTTGTTCCCTGTGAACAGTCCTGTGACATCCATCAGTCACATCAGGAGCTGACTCATTTCCCTTCATGCTCCTTAAAACCTTTTTACATAGTATTTCTTTATCAGCACATTCCCACTTGATGGCTGCTTTACCTTTGCCTCTTAACTTCAATGAAGTTTTCTGCATTTTTTTGTTTGAGGTCTAACCTTTATTAAATTTGCAGCTGCTGGAGTATCTCTAGATATTTTTTTTTCATTATAGCAGATATCAAGGAAAGGGGGAAACCACAAACATTTGGAGAAATTACACTGTGATGTTCTGGGGTTGGCATGGGGATTTTTGTGTGTATGAAGTGGCTTGTTTGGGGTTGGGTTTTTTGGGGTTGGTTTGCTGCTCTGGGTTTATTTTAATCATGCTATTCCAGGACGTTGCTTGTGTATTGTTTACACTGGATCTTAGGAAATATTTCTTTGTTGAAAGGGTTGTCAAGCACTGGAACAGCCCCAAGGGAAGTGGTGGAACCAATCACCTCGGAGGTCTTTTCCAGCTCTGTGATTTCTGCTGACCCCTCCATGGTTCCAGGGTGTGTCAGATACCAATACACCTTCATAAGGAGGCCAGGAAGGGTTTATTTTAACATTTAGAGTTAAAAAAGCGTTGAACTCATCCAGTGCAAGCCATATAAACCTTCCCATTTGTTCCACATTCTCAATTGTATCAGAACTGCGTAAATTGCTACTCCTTCCCTCTGGGATCAGCTAAATCAAAGATTTGCCATGTCTCTCTGGCTTGGTCTTTACCAAGGACACAAAATAGGGATACAACAATGAACCAAGAGCTGAGGAGCCCCAGAGATAAAATTGCCATCATTTAAAGCACAACAACATCCAGAACAATGAAATACACTCTTACAGACAGGACCAAAAATCTGCAACTTCCACAATTAACTCCTTTGGGGATGCCAAACCAAGTAGTGCCAGGTGTGACAGATATTGAAAGCTCCTATTCTGAATAATTTCCAATGATAAAATGATATAAAACCCACAGAACTTAAACAGCTTTCAGTGCTGGAGGAAGCCCAAGCGGGCTGGTGTCTCCTGTGCTGGTTTTTTACTGACAAGCACCCAGGGCTGAATTCTGGGCTGTCTGTCAGTGGCTGTGGCAGGGAGCTATTGCTGTCTCAGCTCCACACCACGTCCTTGCCAGGCAGCCAGCAATTACAAGTCTCTTATCCCAATAATTACAGGCATAAGAATATGTCTGGAACAACATTATATTCTGTTCTTCCACATAGCTCATGCTCTCACAGTGCAATGCACTAACCAGAACAAATATTGCTTTTTAAGAATGAAATTAAAGGCTGGTGAAGTCTTTTTGCCACTGTGTGCCTGAAAGACACTTGTATCGCTATTTTAGGTGGCAACCAACATGGACAAAGTAGGATTTTTAGTGAACTTCAAAGTGGTTTTTTTTAAATCAAGTTCTTTTTCAATGTAAACAAAGCATTCCACAGCACTTCAAGGCTAGAGAACTCATTCCTCTATAAAGCATAATGGTAACTTCCAATGAAAAACAAAACCAGGAAATTATCACCATTGTGAGTTCTGCTAAGATTATTCCAACCATCACATGTATGGAAGTCTACACTTACTCAGGACATATTAGTAAATTAGAAACTCTGGTAACTCTCTCTTCTGGAAATGTTTTTCTTGCATATGAAAATTCTCCTGTCTCAAGTCCCAGCCTAATCAAGCATTAGCTACCATAATTAATTCTCTAGGAACCTTCCTGTCTTTCTCAAAATTGGAATTTAAAACAATCAGTTGAAAGCTAAATAGTAACTGGAATGTCCAATACTTCCACACATTTTAAGGCTTTACTCATCTGGCCTGTCCAAAATGAACCTGCCCAGATAACTCTGTCATCCAGAAACGTGCCAAAAGCTGGCCTAACCTTGGAGTTTTATATCCAAAACATTTCCTCTCTGCTAAATGAGAAATAAAATAAGAAATGCAAAACAATTCTGCAAGGATATTCGATGGCAAATGTTGCAAAAAGCAGCCTCACATCTATGAATTCTGTTGCCAGATTATTTTGAACACAAAATTAACATTTTATCGCTGAATAAAATCCTTCTCTGCTGTTGCATGCACCCAAAGCCAGTGCACACATACATAGGAAAAACATTTGATTCTTGCCAAGACCTGCATCTCATGGTTGTTGCTGAGGCTCCTCACTCACCAGTTGGGACAGCAGGATCCATTGTTGGCTTTTCCCAGGTATTGATCTGCTCCCAGGTAAATCCATTGGTTCCCAAGGCGACGCTGTACCCACAATTACTGTAGTGCTCATCAAATGAACAACCACCTAAAACCAAGAAAAATGAAAACATTTCTGGGTTAATTTCCTCTCTTTGTGGTAGGCCATTTACTCAGATATTTTGTACCCAAGCTTACACAGGAAATAAAAATAAACAAAACTAATTTTCTGAACATTATTTTTCATGCAGCTCCAAGGGTAATGTCCAAAAAAAAAATCTTTGTACTTTCCACATTCTATATCCACTGGAAGCCCTTGTTTTCTTCCCTCCACACCACTGTTTCTAAGATCAGTCCCCTTTATTTCAACCTGTTATTTTCAAGGACAATTCTACAGGATACCCCCATGCAGAAATATTTGCATGAACGTCCAAGATATTTTAAAAAATCAGGAAAAGGAAGGAGGAATGCAAATGATAAACAAGCACAGCCTCACTATTACTACAGCAATGCCTCACTTCTTTTGGCTTTAAAGCAAAAAGATTATATTTATTTATATTTATTTTTTTATTATATTCATTATTCATATTTATTTATATTATTATCTTTAACCATTTCCTAAACTTAACAACACAGATTTCTGTGTGGTCCACAAACACACAGAGCTTCCACAAGGTCTTTCAAGTCAATACTTTTGAGCATGGCCCTGTAGTTTCTGAACAAGAGAGTGAGAAGCAGCAGATGTCAGCTGGCATTCACACCTTCCAGACTGTTGACTGAGAGATCTCTACTGCAATTCCTGAAATACTTGGAAGAATTTAACTCTCATAAATACACTGGCAGCTGCCTGAGCACTTGAGAATCAAGGGAAATCTAGGAACTGAGGAATGAAATTTTGTATTCCAGGGCAGATCTTTGCACCTTGGGTCACACAGAGAAACAGGGATGTTTATTCCCCAGGATGTTCCTACACTGGTGTCCCTTACGATCTCAGGCACTCCTCAGCTCCACCCAGCTCAGCCTGCCAAAGTATTTCACACCTGGATCCATTGGATTTGGGATCTGGGTCCCTCAGTTTAGGCTTGAATCATGCCCAAGGTGTGGCTATAAAGGTTTGGTTTCCTCTTGGGGAAGAAAGAACCATTTTTCTCTGCAGATCCCAGCCCTCCAAAGGAACTGGGCACATGGACCATGCCAGAGCTCAGCCAGCCAAGCACCAATGGCTCCTGATACCAAGCAGAGCTGCAGGGACAGAGATATTCCTGACTCCTCCCTCCTTCCCACAATAAACACCTGGAGCATCACTGACCTCTGGTTCCTCTGCAATGAAGGGTTACCCAACTCTAAAGACATTTTCACCCATATTACCCACCCCCCTGGAAAGCCCAAACTTGGTCTCAGTTCCTATGGAACTCCTCACAAATTACAAAGATATGTCATTAATATTTCTCAATCCCTTACTCTGTTAAATGATTCTCTGTGCACTCCAACTGCAACTGTTTTTAAAGTGGTTCTACAAAACTTCACCAAACATTTCTAGTCAAGTATATTTCAGGAAGGTTTGTTGGGTAGAGTACCTGACACCCCAAAATACTCTGTTGCTGAAAAAGGGTTTAAAGATATCACGCTTGCCCTAAAAATTAAAAAACTTCTATATTATATTTTCATTATAAATAGATCTGTTCATAGATTTTATGACCCTTGAAAACTTGCCTGTTTCAGTACCTTCTGCAAATATTTCTGAGTTGTCATGATTTTATAATATTTAAATAATCCTTGCCTTTAATTTATTGCATTTTTGAAGCCTTCCCAGCTGTCACAACAAGCAAGATTACACTTAAACTGTTTCCCTAATTTATTTTTTTTTAATTAATTTAGGTGAAAAAGTTCAAAATTACAATATTGAACAGGCTCATTAAAAAAATCTGAGAGAAGATCCAGGCAGCCTGGACTGTGTGGGAGTGAGCAGTGAAAATCATCTTTATCCCAGGGAGCAGGAGCAAGAGGCAAAATCAAATCCTCTATTCTCAGCCTCCACACGGGGCATTCTCATTTTGATAAGATTCCCTTTAATTCAGACACAAAGCATCCCCACCCCCTGCTCAGCACACAGGGATGTCTGAGAGCTGTTCCTCAGAAGGAATTGCAAACACATTCTCTGCTCCAGCCCAACCAGGTCTCCTGTGCACAGAGGAATTGCACAGGAGCTGCTACAAAGTCCCAGAAGCAAAACAAGGAATAAATAGAAAAATATGGGGCAGCAGTGCTCATTGAGCTGGGAATGTTGTCAATAGTTGTATAATCAGCTAAAGAGGTGATTTTATCCTCGCTGAGGAAGGTGGAGCGTGAGGAGCTGAAAAAGGGACACAGTGAGAACTTGTGGAAATTAATTGGGAGCATCTGCTGATAGAAGACAACAGCTGAGGAAGCTTTAAAGTGCCTTGCCTGAAAGCCAAAGCTAACCTTGTAGTACAGCTGAATAGGAAAGGAAAGGATAAACCATGGACAGCCTTAAAAGCAGCAGCAAGACACCTACATTTCAGAGAAAGAAAAGGTTAGTGGAGAAACCTCCAAACCCAGAGTGACAGGGCAATAAGCCAGAAGGATTAATTTACTAGAGGCAGCAGAATTGGAATGTGGAGGTGAATTTGCAGGAAATGAGGACAAAGAGAACAAGTTGCAGTCAATTTTAAGGGCTCAGATGAGCAGATTCCCTGTGTGAGTCCTGCCTACCAAGAAGGGGGCAGTGCCCACCAGCTTCTTGCTCTGGTGTGTCCCACTGAGAGCAGAATTAAAAATTAAATAAAAGATCAGCTGGGAGCCAGAGCCTCAGTCACTTGAGAGCCAAAAAAAGTCACCAACTCCTCCCTTCACACTGTTGCAGTGCATATTGTATTATGGAACAGGAGAGAAACTTCAGAAAGTAGCAGGAAAGTAGTACAATATATCAGAACATCATAGATTTTGGGGTTGCTCTGTCACAGTCACAGGATGGTTTGTGGTGGATCTGAAAGCTCATCCAGTTCCACCCCTGCCATGGCAGGGACACCTTCCACTGTCCCAGGCTGCTCCAAACCCCATCCAGCCTGGCCTTGGACACTGCCAGGGATCCAGGGGCAGCCACAGCTGTTCTGGGTTCTCTGCCAGGGCCTCACCACCCTCTCAGTAAAAAAATTCTTCCTTATATCAAATCCTTGGAAAAGCCACACAGCCACAGTGGTGTGTTCATATCTGCTGAGCAAGGACATCAGTGGCAGCCCCCTTCCTGCAGAAGATGGCATGTGGGACATTGCAGCTTCCCTTACAGGCAGCCAGCTCCAGAAAATTGGAGATTTTAGGAGTTCACTAAAGTAGGAATTGCAACAAGCAGAAGTGTTGTTTCCACTGATGTCAACATCAGCTTAACATTCAGTATTTCCAAAGACACCCCACCTATGCAGATACTTGGATGTGAGCTACACCCAAATATGATGGAACATAAAGACAGGAAGAGGTTAGATCCATCCCTAAAGAAAATCCACGACTGAAATCTCACTGCTTAGAGGCAGAACAGGGCTATCTATTAACCTTGAAAAAATTATCCTCAGGTTGAAGGGAAAGGAAAACTGACCACTGGATGAATTTAGTTACCAAGTCTGCATGTCATTATTTCAGCCACATATCACAGAGTAGCTTGAGGAAAATGACAATTTTCACACAGTCACCAAAATGGGGTGCTGGGTCTGCATAGATTGTTAGCAGGAATGAGGATTTTTAGACAAGAAATTGGGATGTTTGGAGACCTTTTCCTGCTTGGCTAAAAATTAAACAAACGCAGTTGCTCAGTGGGAATGGCGAAGGCTTTGATGGCGTTGGATAACACAGGTGGTGTCAAACCCTTTCCACAAAATGAAATCTAAACAAGAAAGCTTCTCCCTTCCTGAAAAGGGTCATATTGAAGGAAATAATGGCTCACATAAGGAGGATAAAATATCCCTTGTTTTACACTGAGGGCTTGTAACAATGCCACTGCTCATCCGAATGATGCTAATTAATCTTGAGCAGACCTATCATCAGTTACTGAGACTTGCCCCTGGATTAAATGTAAACCAGCCTTGCATAAATTGAATGGCTCCTTTGAATATATAATTGAATTTGCAGAAGTGTGCGCCAGGGGGGTGTTTAAATAAGTGCACAAATATGATAAAAAGAACTTCATGCCATAATATCTAATTCAGTAAGCAAAAATAATGGCAGGGCACATTCCAATTAGTGTTTGATTTATTTATTTTAACAAATCCAATTAGTTGAATGTTTTATAAAGTCATCCAATGTCAAACTCTCACAGACTCACCAGATAAAAAACACAATACTTCTAAAAGGGGATAAAGAAACACACTGATGTGAGAAGCCTCATCAGTTAACCCGTGGTTCTAAACACACACAGGAAACAGAGCAGCAGATTTAATTTGAACAGGCATTTACAGCAATCCCAAAGTAGGAAAGGGATAGAGACAATGAGAACATCAGTCTCACTGATCCACTCCACCATTCCTCCAAAAAGAAGTAGTTATTTTCTCATTTACTAAAAAAAACCAAAAACTAATAAAAACAATAACCCATAAACAGCAACAAAATGGGCAAAAGTTAAGAAAGCATGAACACTTTTTAGTAAACATCCCTTTGGAAACTTTCATGAGAGCTGAGATTTAGTCTCTCAATTTTTATCTTAAACCCACTTATCTTAAAATTGAAAGTAAAGGAAGAAACAAATGCTGTTAGGATGAGGCAGTGCTTATGAACTATAAAACTCTACAAATTAATCCACCGCTGTTTCTGATCATTCATTCTCATCCCTTCCAAAGACATTCTTGTTTACCAGGGCTGGAAAAGATGCATTTGACTCATTAAAGTAACTCCTAGTGTGGGATTTATTGTACAAAAATCCACTTGTAACTTGTTTTTCAGACTGTAGAACTCATATAGCAGATTCCTGAGAAATCTCATTGTATATTCTTCTGGAAGTGGGAAAGAGTGAAGAATGAAAATGTACATGTAAAGCTTGTGCTGAGTTGCTTTAAGATGGGATAAATCAAAGAATATTGGAATTTCTTCACTCAGGAAGAGCAGTAAGTCCTTTATGTGCTTTCTACTCCTTCCAGAAAGATGAAGACAGAAGACATCAGACAAGCGCATATCAACCTGCTCTTGCAGCTGGCCAATTTCAATGAGTACTTTATTATCCTAACCAAATGTTTGTTCTATAGCCACGGATTTCCAATGAACAGGTTTCTGCAGGGAGGAAAGAGTCATCTTTACTGAGTCAAAGGGTATTTAAACTCAGACTCTACAAGGGAGACAAAGATGTTCTGACTCCCCAAACTGCAGGGAAAGCTTTGATCATTTTTTAGGCCTCATTAGCTAACAGAGGATCCACACCAGGAGAAGCTGGGGAATAGATTCTCCAGTGTGTAAGAAGGAATAAACTGAAGTAAAGCATTCACAGCTTCCTCTTCTGATGGCAGCTCTTTGAGAGCTGGGCTCAGACCTTGCACAAATTCAGGTGAGTCACTCAACCATTCAGCACAAATCCCAGGCTTCTCTGTGCTTCTTTTGAGGCATCCAGATGTTTGGGGGTCAGAAACAAACATCAGTGATTTCTCTACTGCCTCAAATACATCCCATGTGGTTTGGTTTCTGCTTCCAGTGTCAGTCCCATGGTGGAGGAGTGATTCACCCACCACAGGACAGTTCTGTTCTCACCTTGCCATATTCTTGCTAAATTTATATGTAACAGAGACAGTTTTATCTATGCTCTGGAAGGTGCCAGTTCTCTGAGATACCAGCAACAATTGCCTGGCCAAGGTTTGAATCATTCTTGTTAGAGCTGGCTAAATTTCATTCTTTTTGCGTGTTCTGTGCCCTGGCAATCCAGATTACAGGGAAAGGATACAGAAAGCTTGTCTTTATTTTTAAAAACAACAATGAAAATTATTTCTCTTTAGAATTAATATATATATATGTGTATAGGGTTTGGGGTTTTTTTCCATAAATCAGTGTCATCCTTGAAAATCCTGGATGCAGTTTAGAAAAGTTCTTCTTCGTTCAAAACTGGAATTGTGATTTCAAGTGCTATCAATCCATTAAGGAAGACACTCATCAGCATATATTTATATATTTTCTAAGCCTTTTTCTGATTACACACCCTGTGACCTTGCTGACTTTGCAGGTTCAGTGCTCCATATCTATTCCCACATGTTTTGAAGCAGCCCTGAGCACAGTTTCAATGCACACATGTCCTCCATGCAGGGCTGAAATCAATAGTTGGAGTTTCCTTGCATAGGAACCTTGCTACAATCAAAATATTGCTTCCCCCAAGTAAGGGATCACACGTGGTGTCCATGAGGAACATCACCAGGAACAGCCAGGTGAAGCTTTGTCAGGTGAAACACCTCCAGTGCCCTCCCAGCAATAACAAGTTTTTCTCCCAGCACTTCCCTGCAGGAAGTTTTGGTGCCAAATGTGCAGCAGAGCCCAGCAGAGTTTATCAGTTCTGCTCCTAATCCCATGGAGCAGAGCAAGCACCGTGGATCCTGACATTCATGGAATGAGTGCTTAAGCTCCATTCCCTGAACTTGTCAGTTTAAGCTGAGTTCTCTTCCTTAAATTCATCCTTACAGGTTTCTCTTTGCTGAATTTTCCCTCCGTGTCTCATCACTGAGCCCCAGACCAGCTCAAACACTCATTACTAATTCTGTACTTCATAATCCACCACGGATCAGTGAAATCACTTTGAAGTATCCCAGGACTAGAACTAACACTAAATGTCATTTGTTTCAATTTCTATGTCCAAATCAAGGATGACTCATCTAACTTGCCTTGCAAAAATGTACGTCCTTTATTTAATACCAGGAATACATTTTTGCTACTGACAGCTGAGCTGTCACTATTTCAATAGCTCAATATTAACATTTTATTGCTTTAAGCATAAGTTAATATTAGAGATCTGTACAAATTTCTAATCTGATTGAATTATTTTTTTCAAGCTACAAAAAAAGTCAGTTAATACCCTTCACCTTTTCAAAGAACCCCGAATTTCCCAGTTCAGTTAATTCCAGTCTGCTGCAACACACCAAGATTGATGCTAAGAATTTTCAGACTTGCCTGTCCAAAGGAAATGAAACTTGTAAAATTAACACGTTATCAAACCCATAAAAGATTCTTAAACAGACATTCCCCAACAACTTTTTTAAGATTCTAACTAATAATCTTTCAATCCATAAATTTAATGGCTTTCCACCATTGAAGCAGACTCCTGCTTTAGTCATGGTATAACAGAATGAAGATTTCTTTTTAAAATCACGGATTTGTAGCACACACTTGCTGTTATACTGTAGACTAAATATTAAAAAAGTCTTCCCTAGCTTCAATTCATTTCTTAAATCACAGGACATTTTTTTTTCCTAAAATAATCCTGTTTTGTATTCTAAAAATTCACCTTAAATTGTTAGCCATGATTGCTGAAGATGTGCTTAGTTCTATTGGTCAATAAAAGCTATTTGTGGGTGTTCATTTTTCTTAAAAAAAAAAAAAAAAGAGAACATTGCTTTTCTTTCCTTCAGTTTTCTGAAAATTCTTTGGGCTAATTATTCAGTGAATCCTAACAGGCTTGTCCAACATTGTATTTATAGTGCATTTCCACTAAATTCTACCTCAGCTGCTACACTGGAGCATTGATCAGTCAGAGCTCTCTATGGACTTGCTTCATTTCAGCATTTTATCTGTCACACTGATACTGCTCAAGCTGCACTCTTAAATGACATCCTTATTTTACTCTACAGAGCAGAAGAACCTGTCTGAAAGTAGCTGTTTCTCACTTATTTTATATTCCATTAGCAAGCCTCTCTTTCTCAATAAGCTTTTATACAAACTTCAAATTAATGTGTTTGAACTTTAAGCAAGAAGCAGCCGTTGACTGATTCACATTATCTTTGGTGATGAATAAAATATTGTCTCAACAGACACCATTTCAGGAATCCCAACAGCAACTACAAAACTTCCAGTATTTCTGCTTTCCCTGTTCTGCTGCTCAGGCTCCTGTTTTGGAGGAAGATCTCCTTCCAACAGAGATGTTTCAGTGGAAGTTCATGGTCATAAAACACAAGGTTTAGCTTAAATAAGGGTAGGAAGTCTGGTTTCTTGCCACACCAGCAAACAGAGAAGAAAATTAAACACAATCTGGTTGTAGTCAAACATAACTAGAACAGGCATATCCTTTTCAGAGAAGAATTTAAGTTTTTATTGGACTGGCATTTTTATAATAATTCCATTAACTTCCCAAATGAGGCCAAGTGCAGTAAATTAACTCAGTGTTGAACTTCCAAAATGCATCTTCCTTTTGCACTCACAGAAAACTACCCACAATCTGCATGAGGACAAAAATGTCTGTGCACACACACACATCCCATCTGTATTCTAAACAGCTCCAAAAAGAGCTATCAGTAATTTAAATGTTCTCCTGGAGAAGATTCTAACAAAGTGGGTTCATTCTTGATGAACAATACTGATATTTTGTTTAAATTGCTTCTGAACATGTGCAATTAAGATCCAGCACTGTGCAGAACTCCAAAAACTCCCTGATATTTAAGCTTGACAAGTATTAGCTCAAGTCCACCCTGGTTAAATATCAGATTTAGTTAAGAAGATAGCTATCATCTGTTATTGAGTATCAGCAAATAAAACCTAATTGGCTGATAATACAATGGCAATAACTTGCAATGAGTCTTGCCACGGGTATATCATGCTAAATTTAATAACTTTGCTATTGGAAGCTACTCCCAGAGAATGGCTGTATAAATAACTTTTATTGAGTTCTAACAATTCCTATAGCTCCAACTTTATACATATCTCAGATCAAGGTTATCTCTTCCAAATGCCCTTTCACTTGTTGCTGACAGTGACTGTTTTGAATTACAGTTAAAGTGCAGTGTCAAGGATATTTAAAGACATGTATTTTAAATTGTTTTCAGTCAAACCATGATCTTCATTCAATGTGTCAGGAGCAAGTCAGCCCCAGAAGTGACAGTGGCTCTCCAGCTGCTCTGCTTCCAGGTGCCCTGCAGTCAGACTGGGAACAGGAGGGCAAATCCTGAACTCTGTAAGAGCTCCTGAGAGGTTCCATCACTTGACTGATGGTTGAGGCACTAACAGCCAGCCAGGTTTGAATTTTAGTAATTTTTTACCTGATTTTTAATAGCTTTTCAGTTTATTTATTCTGCCCATTGATGTACCAGGGCACTGCAGTACCCAGGATGCTGCTCAGAATCCCAAGCCCTGGAAGCCCCTCTGTCCTCTGCAGCACACTGGAAACAGTGTGAGAAAAAAATAAAAAGATTTGCTTGCTTTTATCCTCCAGCTTCCTCTGTGTAAATTCATTGCCCAAAGAGCAAAACACAGAGTAAATATGTGCCAGGAATAAATAGGTCTCTGCCTAACAGCACTTGTGAGTTCTTGAAAACATACAGAGCTCCTCATCTGTTTAACCAAATTTCCCACTACTACATAAGCATATGTGCAAAGTGCCTCTCTAATTACAGCCATGAATCTTCCTCTCACAGTCCCTGACCCAGAATGTGCATTTAGCAGAGCTGCAGCATCCCAAACTCTGCATTAAATCCAGAGTAACTTCAGCATGAGTGCAGTTATCTCTACAGACAGCTCAGATTTTGTTAGGGGGTTGTCCCAGCCTCTCCCATCCCCTGGGGTGTTACACTGCCACATCCTCAGTCACCTGCAGCCGGTGACAAGTCACAGGTAGGCTCAAAAATGGCCCATGAGCCACGAGCTGCTGAAGGAGTCCCCAGGAGCCACTCCAGCCCCATCTACTGATGAGGGAAAATGATTTATTAATAACAGGATGTGAACAGCTCAATATCTGCTGAGGTTCTTGATTTTAGAGGAATTCCAATCTTTAGAATGGACAAGATTTCAACATCTTACTTTCACTGTGCACGTGTCTTTGGAACAATTTCAGGCATTACTGTCCCTGTTATACAAAACCAGGTTGGGAACAAACACAGAGAAATATTCCTATTCCATCATCTAAGGCCTTATTCTTGTCTTTGCTATAGATAACCTCTGGTTTAAGGCTGAAACTTAGAATAATACATTTCCAAGGGAAAATATTTTTCAAGACAGATTTTCTGAACTCTTGTTCCTTTTAAGCAGCGTCAAGCCTGAACTCTGCCAGGAAGCATTAAATCCTTTAAACATTTCTTTCTAAGACTTGAAAGGCACAAGGTGAAAGAATCTAAAAGCAATCACTTCTCGGGATACTGAATGACCAGCTTGGAATAAGAAACCCTTTTCTGTCATATGAACCATGGTTTCAGTCAGCTTTTAATCCTTGGTCCAGCAAGACACGTGAACCAAGTGCTCCGAGCTTTTTATCCCAACCTCACCAGCCCTTGGTGTTGCAGTTGGGATGGATGTGAGCAGAGATGGCCCAGTAAAGGTCAGATTATAAAAATCTAAATTTGAAACAGGCTTCAAAGCTGTTTCACTGACAGTACATCAGTATTTCTTTTCAGGAATCTTGGAGGATTTTGTAAAACCTGTGTAAACCCCACACTTTTGGTAGTACTGCAGACAAACTTTATTGCTGTTCTTACAGTGAAATAGTCAAAGTTCATAAGTGCAATTCAGATGCACAAAAAGCTCATTTACTGGATATTTACATCTGGAAATAAGGTCTTACCAGCAATTTAGGTAGATAATTGTCTTTGCTTTAAAGACTTCTCTTTACACTTGAAATTGAATGACGCCATCTCCAGAAATTAGACAAACACCTTGTGCATGATATTGCTTTATCCACATCCTCACCAAGCCCCTTAAAGCACCTTTCCACTTGATTCTGGTAGATGAAAGGGTATTTGTGAGTATGGCTGCATACAGTATTTAACAGCCCAGGAAACTCCATTAAAATGTAATGCATTCCCAGAGCCCCAGGTGAAAGGGCAGCTGCTCAGAAGCAAAGATTTTTAATAAGTGTCCTCCTCACGATTTCAGCTCCACAGCTTAACTGAGTATAAAATTTCCAATAAATTCATTGTCCATTTTCATACAAGTCATTTAAATTTTAAGATGGCTGTGTGAGAATCTGATTTATTAAACATATGATTCTTCAAAAGATTATGATCATGACATTAAGTCATTCAGAAATTAGATTCAGTTTCTGATCAACTGAATTTGTATTAAATATACTTATCCAATTATAACCAGAGTACAATTATACTGATACTTGAGCTAACTGCACATTAGGCACTGCAGCCAAAAATGTAAGAAGGATGGAGTGAAAGAATGTTTGAAAGCACATTTTTAAAATAAAAGAGGAGAGATTCAGATTAGAATTTAAGAGGAAATTCTTTATTCAGGTGGCCAGAGGCCCTGGCACAGGGTGCCCCTGGACCCCTGGAAGTGTCCAAGGCCAGGCAGGATGGGGCTTGGAGCATCCTGGGATGGTGGAAGATACAGGTGGAAGATATCCCTTCCTCCCTCTTTAAGGTCCCTTTAAACCCAAACCATTCCATGTTCCTATGACTTCCTTTTGTTTTGTCCTATGGACTCCATTGATCTTTATTCAGTGTGCTAAAGCTTGTACTTGAAAGGCTAAAGATGAAAACAATAATAAAATAAGTTAATCAGGAGTCTCCTTTTGTTATCTGTGCATTTTGTAGCCTATTGTAACAATTATGGCATCAAAACACCTTTTTTTACCCCGAGTCCTCTCAGAATCCCCTCATCAGCACATTCTGTGACTGGCAAAGGGAAAGTCAACAGGGAACTCCACAGAGTCAGCTGAAAACCAGCAGAACAGCTGGATCAGGTCAGACACCTGCCAGAGGTTACCTGGAAACACTCAGGAACAGGGTAAGGACACACTGAATCCTCCTCAGAACACATTCCCAGCCTCGAACACCTTCCCACCTTCCAGAGGTGCTGGCACTGCCCAGGCTCCCCAGGGAATGGGCACGGCCCCGAGGCTGCCAGAGCTCCAGGAGCGTTTGGACAGCGCTGCCAGGGATGCCCAGGGTGGGGTTGTTGGGGGGTCTGGGCAGGGCCAGGGCTGGGCTGGGGGATCCTGGGGGTCCCTCCCAGCTCAGGATATTCTGTGATTCCATGGACAAGCCTCACTGATATTCAAACACTGAGAATCTCTGTGCACTTCTGGAATTTGTAAACTGCCAGGATAACTTGTACACCTTTGCCCCAGCCTGACATCTGTCTGTCACCTTCACAGAGGGGACAGGGGTGTTTTTGCCCTCGTGCCAGGCGCTGGCATGGGGCAGTGCCACTGCAGAGAGAGCATCTGCCATGTGCTGAACCAACACCCCAGGGAGGAGATGGGGACTGCAGGATATTTTTTTTTTCCATGGCAATGACTTTGCCTGGCAGGCTGTACCCAGGAGACACAACTGTTTTCCATCACATTCTGCACTTCATACAAGACAGACTTCTCACCAGACTATCAATATCAGCTTTGGTTTGTTGTTTTTTGTTTTTCTGTTTGTTTTGTTTTTAAATTCTAAAGCACTGTCTCACAGGGAGGAAATAATTGTGAGACTTGACTATACTGCAGCCTTTCTAGCAGTTTAAGACTATTTTAAGATTAGATAATTAAGATAAACTTGATGATGAAGTCCCAGCTGGAATAAAGATGTTGTTTATCTGAAAACACTCATCTGTGGCGAAAACTAATAGAATTTCCCACAACAGAGACTACAATTAATATGGATTTAAAAAAAAAATAATAATTATTTAACCAGCAGATATAATTTTATTAGCTTAGAGACTAATAACAACCCAAGTGAGGGGACTTGGTTTCAGATATAAAGATAATACCGGAGTTGTTGTGTAATCAGGTTTTGATTTATGTTCTCTTTCCTCAGAGGTGGAGATGACACAACCACAGATCTGCCTCCAGCTGCAGGATAGGTGTGAACAGAGATTTTCTGAACACACTTGACCTGAATCCCAGTCCCAGCAGCAGGCTTACCCTGGTGACCTGCTCCTCACACAAGCAGCAGAGCTCAGAGCCAGCTGTGCTGGGAGATCTCTCACCTGCCCAGAGCGAATTGCCACAGCACTTCTGTGATGGAGGAACTACCACAAGCATGGGATTCAATGGCACTCTGAGCTGAAAACAAGGATGTGAAAACCTGAGCTATTAAAAAGTGACCTCTTTCCCCAGCGCTGACAGCAGCCCCAGGAACACTGAACTCGTGGTGACAGCACAGGCTGGGTGCCTGGAGTCAAAATTACAACAGTTATTAGCAGATCCTCAGCTAAATGATCTGATTTGATTTTATTAACTTACATTGAACGATGGAGGCAATAATGAGGTGTCCTCAAGAGAAAAATGGCCAATGACACAGATAAATATTTTCTTGTCAATGTCACCAAAGCTTTCTTGGGATGGCTGGAAGACATCATGGTGAGGACAGAAGTGAAACACTGTTTATTGCTACTTAGGAAAAGAAAACCATTTCATTCTGAAGGAGTTTGGATGCCAATTTTGTGCACCAGCAGTTTGTGAAACCATAGCTTCACTGTAGCAAAAGGCTGTTCTCAAGTGAGGTTCCCACACTAAAGCAATCTCATCCCAACCACAAGGTCTGAGGGTGGTGCTAAGGCAGGTTCCAACCACTGCCTCCTGTTCCTGCCCACCTCTGCTGTTTATTCTTTGGAACCAGAAGTCCTGTGATGGCACTGCTGGATGCTCACAGCCAGTGAAGTCCTGCTCAATCCATTCTTTTTCCAAATTGGAGTGGCTGGAGTTTTCCATGCTTTCCTTAAGGAAGCTACTCACTCCCCATGGCAAAAATTCTCAATTATGCCAAATCTCCTTATAGCCCTTCCTTACATCTGTGATGTGCTGAATTCATCTCTCCTCTGAAGGAGTACCTGTGCTGTCCAGATGGAATCACCTTCCAGAATACTCCAGATAAAATAATTTTTGATCTATAGAACACATTTCTGTTTTGCCATTTTGCCTTACAGAAAGACATTCTCTTTGCAGAAGCACATCTCAGACTCATCTCAATCTCCTGGTTTTAATGCTCCAACAGCTTCTTGTCACTTCCAACTGATTTCAAATCTTAAACCAAAAAAAACTAATTAGTCCTGAGATGCATGACCTTGCATTCTGTAATGCTAAATTACCTCCCATTTTTTTTTTATTTCATCTCATTTCAAAATCCTAATTCTTCCTGTCTGATAGTTTTATCCTCCTCCAGCTGTGTGTGAGGGACTACCTGTAACAGCACATTCCTTGTTTTTATGTTTGGAGCAGAAGTGAAATAAACTAACATTTCAAGAATTATCATTTCACTTCAATTAGGATTCCTCCAGTCTGGTCCAGTAGAAAGGTATAAAAAAAACTTACAATGCCCAGGGTAGCCCTAGACTCACACATTTAACTCATTTTTCTGTAGCAATGCTATTAAACTTGAGTTAAATTTACTACACTGAGTTTTCCAAACCAGTCACAGAATCCAGGAATGGTTTGGGTTGGGAGGGACCTTAAAGCTCATCCAGCAGGGACACCTTGCACTAGACCAGGCTGCCCATCCCTGGCATTGCATTTCAAGCACACAAATAATCTTTTGGTATCATCCAGGGAAACAGTGAATCCAATTTTTATCAATTCCCTTGTAAAGTCTGTCTTTTAGGATCTGTGTTAATATTTCCAAAAACTTACACTTTTAGTTAAACCTCTCCAGCTTTAGCAATCAACATAAAAAGATTCAGTAGTGAATAAAAGAATTTATACCCTGTTGGACTAAGCCTCCATGATTCAATCCCACACTTTACAATATTGAAAATATCAGTTATGTGATTTAATATCTTAGATAAAGTCAGTGCACTAACATGCTGGTACTAATTAAACAGGGCAATTATAAAATAGAACCTGACTTTCAGGCCTGGCAAACTGACAGTGTTTCACAGGTAAGAAGATGACAATGAGAAACATAAAAACAAGTGGAGTTCCTCTAAAACCTTTCATTTAACAAGCTCCACTTGACTTCCCCAGCTTGCAGTTGCTGTTTTGATATGAAGCATCAATAATCTAGAATCAGTAACACATAAGAAACTTTACTAGTAGCTACAAAGTTAGATTTTTGCCTTATTGAATTTTGGGAGAATTCCAAAATATTGTTGATGCACACACTGAGCAGAAATGCTGGTTCTTACCATAGCTTTGCAAGTTTAATTTTTATATACATAAAACAAATATATTAATATACAGACCTAGTGAAAGAGCCTCTCCTCTTTCTGCCAAGTGTCACATGCAGGGAGTTGATCTGCACTGCACCTGGTGCCAACAGTTATTTTCCTTTATAGTATAAAAAACCTGTGTACAAACATGAGGGCAACAGCTGAGAGTGCTTGGTCAGGAAACAAACCCTGGAAACTTGGTGAAAGCATTGGGTCTGTCCCTTGTTTTACAGAGCACTGAGGTGGTGCCACACAATCTTTGGGATATGATCAAGAAAGCTGTCAGAGCACAGAAACATAACTCAAGTCCTTTTTAAGGTGATTTTGATGAATCCCAGTGGACCAGGCTACCATAAAGCTTATTACTAATTGAACAGGGATGTGGCAATGAGGAGTATAAATTATGCACCATGACAGTTTCCCTCTACTGGTGCACAGTGTATTTATATTGGAGTGGAAGAGATGTCACCCACAACAGCAAACTTAACATTTCCTGAGGGACTGCTCAGAGGAAAAACAAACAAACAAAAGCAAATGAAAAAATACACAAAAAACCCCACCAATCCCACATAATTTTGTAATATCTTTACTCTCTCAAAAAGAAGAGATTGAATACATGAAAATCATAGAAACACAGAATGGTTTGGGCTGGAAAAGACCTTAAAGCCCATCCAGCCCCACTCCTGCCACTGCCCCAGGGTGCTCCAAGCCCCATCCAACCTGGCCTTGGAAACCTCCAGGGATGCAGGGGCAGCCACAGCTGCTCTGAACAGATAAATTCCCTGTCTACCAAGGCATTTAGTTTATTTAAAATATTGTTTTTCAGTTAGCTCAGCAGATTTCTAGATTCCTATGGAGGTCACATAATTCGATCATTAATCCATGATTTTCTACAACAGCCTAAAAAAAGCCTTTACTTGCTTCCAGTGAGCTTTGTGGACTTTATGTACTCCAACAGGAGAAGGTTTCTAGGAAATACAGGAAGCAGTTTACTGAATGATCCATTTTTCACATTTTTTAATTATTATTGTGTTTTTTAAGTATGTTCCTTCTCTATGTGACTTTTAAAAACCCATGATCTGCCTGAAACCCCACACACCACAGGCATATAAAGAGACATCATTAAATTATAATATTCTTATTTTAATCTTTAAATTATTAAAATTGCTGCCACTCAGTACCAGCATTTTGAGGCAATTATAAAGTGTTTTTTCTAAGTTTTAAATCTTTTTGGCTAAGATATCAATCACAGGCCTCTTCCAAAAATGTCCCCTGGAATGGATATTTATCCTTTTTCCTTATGCTGGAGATGAAAGTGATATACCCAGCTGAATATGCAACTTTCCATTACTTGTATTATCATAGCACCCCAGAGACCTGAATGAGGGCCAGAACGTGATCAAATGCAGGTTACTGAGCTAAAGCCCTTCACTTCTTTGGAATCTCTATTACATCTATACTCTGAGTCCACAGTAATGGGTTCCCTGGATGGATGAGATGCTGGCAGTGTGCTGGGAGAGAAGGAGTTTAGGATTAATGCTAGGAGCCCAAGATTTGCTGCAAACACTGATTTACCTGCTGAAACTCTGCTTTCCTGTGTCTGAGCAAAGAAACACTGCCAGAAATCCTTGGGAGAGGGGGACTCTTTGGAGGGGAAACTTGAAGGATTATAAACCATCTTATTTTTGCTATAATTAGGTTCCTAAAACACAATTTAGAAGGTGCACTGGCCGCTACCGATGCCCAAGGCCTTTCAACACAACTTTGCTTTCCTTTTTAGGTTACACCCCTGCTGCTAGAGGACACGAAATGATTCACATGAACACTTCTCAGTGGTATGACAGGAAAAAATAGTCTTTATTTTCTGACTCCAGTATTTACAGATCCTCTACAATGACCAGGGATTGGATAATTAAGTTACCACCTTCCCAATCACACTGGTCATGAGAAACGTCCATCAAAAGATGTTTCTTAGAAGGAATGTGATAAACAACTTATGTTTACAGTTACTCTCCTGGGAAAGTAGCTAAAACTATGAAAAACAAGATGAGAAATCTTCGTTTTCAGGGTGGCACACCCCTGTGCTGGAGTCACAGGAAAAGAGATCTCTGGGAATCAGGCATTGTGTACAAACAGCAGAGCACCTCATTCCTGCAGTTCCACCCCAATATACAATATTTAGGCTGGTAGGATACATTCAGGGGGATACAATCCATACCTTGTTTTTAACAGCCTGGCTGGTACCTTCATTCTCCATTCCAGAACCCCCCAGATTTTACACCAATACTTCCTAGGCAAGTAAAGAAGCAGTTGCCATCGATTCACCCAATCCTGATTTTCCTGCTCACCAGCAAGCCAGTCTCATTCAGGAAGGTGTCACAGGTTTTTAATTCAAGGCTCCAGCTGTTTGCTTTGATTCTTTCTGAGCTGACTCCTTCATGGCACTGTGAGGCAGATTACAGACACTGACAAGAACAGATTAAGAAAAATAAAGAGGAATTCAAGTCTGAAGGTTTGTCCATCTCCTGTCCTCACACAGTCTTTACCCAGTTCAGGTCATCAGGTGTTTTCATTGCTCCTCAAAATGATCACACTGCTGTTGTCACCCACATATCACACTTGTTCTGCCTGAAAGATCCAAAAGCCTTAAGAGAAACTGGACTGAAAGTCTGAACCACCATCAGCCTCCCCCTGCCACCTATAAAGAGAGACAGGGCACAGGAATGATGGTTTATTCTTGTGCTGCAGCTCCTGGAAAACTACGAAGTAATGGATATCTAACTTCTTCTGAGATCCAAGATCTTCAACATAAAGTTCAAACACTATTTTCAATCAAAAAGCTACTTTTTAAGGAAAGAACTGCTGTTTCTCTTTTTTCCTCCCTGAGGTATGAAAGACCACATTCAAATAAATTAAACTCTCTGTATCATTCATTTACTTTTATTTCAGAGTGGGGTTTTTTGCAGCAAGAAAGAGCGCATGGATTTCCACCTGTAAGCATTTTTGCAAAACTTCCTGGCAGTTAATCCCAGAATCATGGAATGGTTTGAGTTGGAAGGGTCCTTAAAAATCATCTTGTTCCAACCCCCTGCCATGGCAGGGACACCTTCCACTGTCCCAGGCTGCTCCAAGTCCTGTCCAGCCTGACCTTGGGCACTTCCAGGGGCAGCCACAGCTTCTCTGTGCTGAGGCCTCACCACCCTCACTGGGGAGAATTTCCTTCTAATATCTAATCTAAAACTGTTTTGAGTTTGAAGTCATGCCCCTTGTCCTGTCCCTCCACCCCTTGTCCCAAGTCGCTCTCCAGCTCTCCTGGAGACCCCCAGGCCCTGGAAGAGGCCCTGAGGCCTCCATGAAGGCCTTTCTTGTTCAGGCTGATCAAACCCTGCTCTCTCAGCCTGTCTTTATAAGAGGTGTTCCAGCCCTGTAATCAGTTTGGTGGCCTCCTCTGGGCTCTGTCCAACAGCTCCATGTCCTTCCTACGCTGGGGCTGTCCCCTGGCTGTGCCACAGGTCCCTGTGCCAAGTGTCAGCTGTTCAGGGCCTCTCGGTGCTCCCAGCAGAGCCCAGCCCGCCCTGCACGGATCCCAGAGCTCCTCCACACTCAGAGCCCTGGCTCACACTCTATCAGAACGGCAAAGTGACCACACAGACTCTCTAGCTTTAGCTGCAAAGAGAGAGCACGTTTTATTCTTTCAGATCTTCCTTTATAGACAGTTCTGAGAAGGTCCAAAAAGGCAGAACTTTCATTGGCCATCAAACCAACACATCACCATCTCTGGACAATCAGGAACAACAACTCTTGACTGTTTCTTACAAGTGAACAACAAGGAGACAAACAACACCTTGCAAAGGTTGTTTTCCATCTCCAAGGAATGTTTGGATTCCCCCTTATGATTTCCAGGCCAGAGTGAGAAAGTTGTGCACTTGACTTTCCCACAGGCTCAAGCCAGTGCCTGAAGCCTAAAAATCTCTTATTTGACCATTGTCAGCTCCCACAAGCCCTGCCTTGCCCCAGCCCTGCTCCCCCTGAGCACAGGGAAAACATCAGCAGCTCCTTCCCCATCCCAGCAGGAATTCCCAGGCTCACGCTGCTGCCATGCTCACATTCAGTGAGCAAACTTAACACCCATGGCTATAGTCTTCACCTACAATTTAGGTTTAAAATTTCCTGCAAGGCAGACAACATTGGAAACACTTCCATAATGTGGGGTTGTGGGACAGACACGTCAACAAACAATTCAAATCCATCTTGATGTGACTACATTAAAATCACAGATAAGACCTATCAATTAGCAGGTCAAGCATTTTCCTTTCAAATTCTACCTCAGAAAAGAAAGCTAAATAGAAGAATAATTATATTAAGCTTCCAGAAAAAGCAGTATTTCTGGAAAAAAAACAATGTTTTATTGGTCAGTACTTACCTTCACTTTAGATTATGTGAAAAGGTCTTTAAGTGTTACTTTATATACCTTTTAATAGAATTTTCTAGCATTAAGGATAATGCTGCATTACTCTTACTAAGTGCTTTTCACTTAGCTGTGAGAAACTTAAACACTGAGACACTTTCAATTTGGGCTTGTTTGCAGACCTCCCTAACATTACACACAGGAGGAGTCAGCCAGGCAAGCAAATGAAAGTAGGAGCAGGACATACACATGGGAAGACAAGAGTTTGAAGACCTCATTTGACAGCTGATCAGTGTATTAGGAAAATGTGGTTTAGCTCCAGCAGTGGCCTCTGATAATGGATTTTCTGAACAACTTCAATACTGCTTTTAAAACTCTGAGTTGAATTAATGCTGCTTGAAAAGATTGTCTTGTTCTGACACAACTGCATTGTCTCTCCTTTATGTCCCTGCTGTACTAAAGTGACCACGAGCTGTGTGACCTCCCCTCCTTTGTCACCAGCAGCTCTGGGTTTCATCTCTCAGACTCTTTCATGTTTTCTTCTAGTAGTAGCAGCACAGAGTTCAAATCAAGATGTAAAAGCAGAAAGCAATGTTTGTGCTTTCTCTGCTCATTATCCCTTTCAACTGATAATCCTAGGTGAAAAAAAAATAAATAAATGACTGCTTAAATTTAATTAATGGAGCTGAAAATTTGAGTTAAGAAGTCACCTACAGAATCACAAAAATTAGATTGAAATAAGTGTGCAGCTCATGACCTTGCCACCGCTGTAAATGAGCAAATGTTCTCACTGTACCAATGCCTGAGTGAAAGCAAAGGTTTAATTGCATTTTTTTCCGTGGTGCAAGTGGACATATTAAAACTAAGCATGGGGAGAGAGGGGAGTTAATTTGATAAATCTTCTAGGGCTGCAGAAAGGACAGCTGGTACTTAAAAAGCAAAATACTACAGTGTGAGCTTCCCCTCTCCCTCCCCTCCAACTTAGTCTTATCAAAGCATCCCAGAGCTCTTCCAAGCTTTGTCACCCTTTCCACTGACACTGCTGATCCATACAAATGTTCATGAGGGCTCTTCACGGACCCAAAACATAACATGCTGTTTTCTTTTGTATAGATTCTTTCCCTCCTTCTTCTAAGAGCAAACCCTTGACCTTCCTGAGAAATTACAAAAATCTAAGGGGGAGCAGTTGAACCAAAACAAAATAAACCAAACAACAGCAATTTTTTCATGACTGTGTAAAAAGATGTCCCCTGGTTCCAATTACTGTCATGCAGCAGAGTTGATGAGATGTTGGGATTTGAACCTGTCATGGCATTGCACGAAAGCCCCAGCAAGTCCCCAGCTTTAATCCAGTTTCACAAGCAGAAATGTCACTTGATCCCTTGGTAAATTGCTTTAAAAAAGATTGCTAAGTATGAAGAGCTCTCCATCAGTCCAAGTAACATATCAGACAGTTGCCAACTTCACGAAAGAGAACCCAGAAGTGCCAAACTCAATTTCATCCCATTCTGCCAGTGTTACACAATCTCCTGGTGTTTTTATCCCTTTCTGGATGCTGGCATGCAGTGGAGCAGCAATAACCTTTCCCACAAACACAATTTAAATGGCAGAGCTTGTGTAGGTGCAAAAACTTGAACTGCCCACAAAAACATCACATTATCCCTACTGAGGAGCAGCTTCAAAACAATGTGCCACTCTGAGCAGTTACCCCACACAGCCCTCCCTGCTGTGCATTCAAGGACTGGCTATGGAAACTTTTGGGGCTTCAAGGGAAATATAACAGAAATATGAATGTCTTGAAGATGCCTCATCCTGTTGTCTCCAAATATATATTGGATATCAAGAAGAAATTCTTCCCTGTGAGGGAGATGAGGCCCTGGCACAGGTGCCCAGAGAAGCTGTGGCTGCCCCTGGATCCCTGGAAATATCCAAGGCCAGGTTGGATGGGGCTTGGAGCAACCTGGGATAGTGGAAGGTGTCTCTGCCCTGAGAATAGATGAATTTTGAAATCCTTGAAACCCAAACCATTTTATGATTCTGTGATATTTGTTAATCACACAGCATTTGTTTACTGAAAATTCCTATGTTCTTTTCTCCAAATCCCAAATATACCCAACATTTGGTACATTCCTGGGTTTTGGGATGTTCGGGTTGGGTTCTTGTTTCTTTGGTTTGTTGTTTTTGTGTTTTGTTTTTTTTTTCTTTATAAACAGATCTCAAATAATTGAAGATGCTTGAATTTAAAATACCAAAAGCCTGTTAAAAATTCCAGCCAGCAGCTGCTGTTGGCAAGCAGCTCTCTGGAGACAGACCACCACGGGATACTGGGAGGGAAGGAACAGCAGGGCAGCAAAATTCCTTTGCTTTGCTGCAGTTTGCACCGGAGCTTCCCTTATGCCACCACCACCTGCAGCTCCGAGCATCATCTGGAAGAGAAAACGAGGTGGGAAAATAACCACAGCCATTCCTCCAGCCACCACAGGCACAGAGAAGCCCTGGCCATCAGGAGAACAGATCATCTCCTCTGTCAGCTGAGCTGCACTTAGGAGAGCCAGGATCTCTCCTGCATTCACACAACAGAGGAATCCAAGCAGCTTTCTCTCCTCAAAGAATCCTCGTGCTCAGTGCATTCAAGCAATGACATGATCTTGTAATTTAGGAATTCCTCAGAGAGTGTTTGATTGTTCTAGAGGAAAACAAACGACTTTAAACCATCTTTCAAATTAAACAGGCTCAGTTCCCCTCAGAGGATGAGTTAGACATGAGTCTGCTTTACAGCACAGAAAGAGATTGCTGTGACCACTGTTCCCTGGGATGGAATTGCACAAGTAGCGTGGAAATGGAAAATTCTCCATTTTCCTAAAGCTTCCCACAAATCCAAGCTTTGCCCCATTGCAATGCAGTCATGTTCCATCTCTAAAATTCACAGAGTCATTTAGATTGGAAAAGACCTCCAAGATGATTGAATCCAACCATTCCCCAGCACTGCCACGGCCACCACTGCCCCACGTCCCCAAGTGCCACATCTACAGGGATCCCCCCAGGGATTTAAGGAGTGGTGGCTCCAGCACTGCCCAGGTTCCCTTTCCAACCCTTTCCAAAAAAACCTCCCCAGCACAACTTGAGATCACGTTTCTACACATGAGGAAGCAACAGTGCAAGAGAGGAACAAGCAGCAAACAACAAATAACTGCTGAATGCTCTGAGATTTGCACACATTGAACTTTCTCTGACAGTTTTATACTCATAGCTGTGACCCTGCAAATGGAAGTGCAGATCAAACCCTAATTCTTAACGATTTTTCCAAAGCCTCTAAGCCAGTAAAGCTTTGCTAAACTCAGGAGTCATAAAATCTATTGTTTCTCTGCCCCGAAACACTTAGAGAATTTGTCAATATTCAGAAAAATCACCATTCAAACCTCCTGCAGCTTCAAGCTAGTGGGAAAGCAAAGGGAGGGAATTAGGATCATGTACTGAATCCAAGTGGCAATGAAAGTACAATACTCTGGTTCTCAAAATCTAAGGTGTGAGAAATCTGAAGTTTGTCTTAAATCATGAGGCAAAGTACATGTATTTGAAGGATTAACTCCTGGAAGGAAAGAGCTTTTGGATGCTTGTGACACTGGAGATTTCTGTCCCTGCCTTTCCCACTTATAAATAGGTGCTGCAAGCCTTGGTATTAGAGAAATGTTTTACTGGAAGCACAGAGTACTTCTGTATTAGTTAAAAAAAAAATCCTAAATTGTTCCTTTGGATGCTTTTATTTTCTCCTCACGTTTATCTACATCAAGAATGATACACAGAAGAAGAAACACCTGCACTTGAGCAAAGAAAATTTCTTTTCTTTCATGGGGATTTTAGTGTTCAAACATCCTCCACAGGAGAGAATGTCTCATTATGTTACTCTTCCTATTCACCAGTGCAACAAGCACAGATCAGTATCATCAGTTGTTTTCCTGACCTGTTTTGCACACAGCAAATCAAGCCAAGCCCTGAGGCTCTGAAGACCTGAGCAGACCTTGGGGCACAGCCAGTAGGAAGGAGAACATTTCTCCCAGTGCTGCAGAAAGCATCATCGACCCAGGTAACCTTGATTTCCAGGCTCAGCTGACAGCACAGCAGAGCAAAAGCACTGCTATCATTAGCACATCAAAACGAGGCAGAAATTAGCACTTTCCATGTGGAGTTTTTGCACAAAGCTGAGCTTTGCCAGCCCTCACCCCCTGTCACACAGCCAGCCCTCTAAAGGTGTCGGCAGTGGGCAGAGCAGCCACGTGCACGTTCACTTCACACCAACTCCACAGCCTTCAACTCATCCAGAACTTCTCAGCTGCCCCAACACCTCCTCCATAATTGCTATAAGCAGGAGATGATTTACCTCCAGGAGACTCATGGCCCATTTCAGTCAAATGATGCAGCTCCCAAAAGGAGGAGGACAGAAAGGATGGAGAGAACGTTTGCTGGCTTTCTTTATTGCCTAACATGTAGAACAAGAGGAAGGCACACTGCAGACAGCTCTCTGCTCTTCTGATGACAGCAGGACCTTCACTCATTACCCTCACTTGTTTGAATCAAAAAATATAAGTCCTGAATAAAAAATAATAACATTTTGAAACACTAACTTCAAACCAGATATAGTAATTTTCTGTCAGATCATTTAAACTTTTTTTTATGTACAATTCTATGTGCAAGATGTTTGGACCTGCCTCTTTAACCAATAGGAGTTTAACCAATCTTTAAGCAGTAAATATAGCACTGATAGGGCCTTCATAAAGAAGACAGTCTAAATTTCCAGAAACAAAACTACTGCCACCATGGCAACAAGGCAGCAAACAGCAAAAACTCCATCAGAAGCTGGAAAGAAATCTAATCACACCGATGCCAGGTGTATAATTTTTAAATACAATCATTCCTGGCACACTCTCTGCAAAAAGAAAACATTAAACTCTGTGTACAAATATTCACTGAAAATATGTTTACAGATGCACACTGTCTTGCAATAAAAAATTAAAAAAAAAAAAAAATTACATCTGTAATACTGCCTGGGATGATTTTTAACCAGGGAGGAAATAATCAGTTGCTTACAAATCTAGGATTGCAAATAAACACAAGATTGGAAACATATATATATATATTCTGAGGCAAAAATCCTGTAGACAACTACAGCTAAAAATGCAGAAGTAATAACCAGATTTGTTCCAAAGCTTGTGGCTGTCAAACAGAGCTGTTCTCTACTCATTTCAGTGTCTCTAACCACACACACCCAAATGTGTAAAGGCAAAATTCTAACGAGACCCACACAGCACTCAACTCAAGCTGCAATTACTTACTGGTTGGTTTTTGGCTGGGTTTTTTTGTTTTGTTTATTTGTTTTTGTTTTGTGTGTGGAAAGGAGACAGGAAAAGAGAATTAGGGGTTTGATTTGTGTTGTGTTCTGTCTTTTTAAAACATTAGAAGCAAGCCATACCTCAGAAATCAAAGCAGCATCAGCAGTCCTGAATTCGAACAAAGTACAAACACTGAACTATTTAAAGAGCTGATAAAACCAGTTCCACTCAGATGAGAGAGAGAAAGCAAAGTTCCTTTTGCAATAGTTCTCTGAAGGCATTGAAAAAATACCAACTTCAAGCAGACTTCACCAGGCTGAAGCTGGGAGTTGAAATGCACAGCAAAATCCAGAGCAGAAGCCTCTGGTGATTTCTTTACCTTTTTCCCCAATTTGGCTGATGCCAAACACTAATGTGGGTCAAGGGGACTTCAGAGAAGCAGCAGCTATGAAAAATTTAACTACAGCATTAACTTTGATGGCCTTAAACAAGGAATCATAGCTGAAGACAAGCATTACTTGATGGGAAGTCAGAGCCAAGCTGGAAGTCTCCATGCTGGGAAGATTCAAAATCCCGTGAGTAATAAATTGCTGGTTGCACACACTCACAACCAGCAATTTCAGCCTCAAGTGTGGAGCCAAAATGAACTTTTGGAGCACTTGAGTGGCAGCCATGGTGAGGAATGGGATGCTAATTAGTGCTTGACTACAGTGCTAATTTGAAAGGACATTGACTTAAAAGTAGTTTTAGAGCTAGACTTAAACTTCTGGAGTTTGTCAAAAAAGTGTTTGCCACCTAAGACTTCAAGCCAGGGCAGGGCAAATACCTTCCTGTTCTTTGAACTAAACTTGTACAGAAATAGAAGAACACAAATGCACATCCATGGCTGCTGAACCAGGAGATTGCTGCCAAAAAAAAGGTCTTAGTGAAAAAGGGTGTTAAAAAAATAATAAAAGTTTTGTGAAGCAAAGTTAATTAACAGCAATGAATGGCATCATTAAAACACACCAAAACAGCAATAATAGACCACTAGAACCCTGACATGATATTCAGAAGAAATAAACTTTCTGTAGTTTTATTCCTTTTATCTCCTCACATCCTCACAACTTCACTACAGCACCTTCTGTCCCCTCCTACCGACCTGAGCCAGGCAGAGCAGGACTCAACACAGCTGGGTGCCCACTAATTTGGTACTACAAAACTTGGTACTACTCCCTAACCACTGCAAAATGTTACCCAAGACTAAATCCTGTTTGGAATTCATCTGAACTTGGTTATTTGGTACAAAAACTGATCAGGGAAAAGGAACAGAGAGCATCTGGTAAAGATAACCTGCCATGGAAGCGAAGTTTGGGACTGAAAATGCTTTCCATGGTTGCTGTCAGCCATCCTTCAGCAGCAGCTGCAGACGGGAGTGCAGATCACAGGCTCCACGTGGCTAAGAACCTGTTCTCACACCATGACAAGTAGGTCACAGAGGACTGATCTGGCCAGCTAAAAATGTCTGCAGAGCTGCTCCAAATTCTCTAAAACCTCAAAAGGCATCACAGAGAAGTGCAGAGCTTCCTGCTCGCCCTGCCTGTCCCAGGCTGGGAGTGGGAACAGCAAAGATTTCTGAGATTGCGTAAGAACAAAACACAGCCATAGCTCTCATTGTCTTGTGCTCTGAAATGGATGGGATTTAAAGTGTGAAATTGCAGATTATTTCTACATCTTGCATCCAAAATATGAGTATGTAGAGGTCTCAGGTTTCCCTCTTTCTTCTGGAGGGGTTCTGAGTTTCAAAGCACCACATTTGTGTCCCATAGTCACCACTGCCCTCTGTATAGCAGAGCACACTCACCCACCCAGAATTACATCTAAAAACTTTTGCCCTATTATTTGTTTCACATGAACAGGGAGGAGAGAAAAACTGGAAAATTGGACTTTCCTCTCTCTCCCATTCCCTGCAAGCCACTTATCTTTCTCTCAAGAGCTGAGAGAAATTACCTGCTGTATTTCTGTGTTTCTGCTAGTAATGAGTAGTTTCCTGTTGTAGAGTCAGGGCTGCTCAGGATTTCTACTATAATGGCATAAAAAAGCTCAAATAAACTCTAAGCCAGTGCATCAAAAGAATGTGTTTATTACATATTACACCTTGCAAACATATTTTTTTTCTTTTTTTTTTTTTTCTTCTTTTTGCATTGAAAAAACACCAGTTAAACCTGGCTGTTTCCATCAGCTGCAATTATTTCCCAGTTTGGTTGTTTGGTTTTGTTTTTTTGTTTTTTTTCCATGGACAATTCAGTATAGAAGACAGAAACCTAAAGTATTACACAGAGTTAGTGTTCCTGTACCAAAGATCTTGCAGGTTCCAACAGATACTGCTTAATGGTTATGATTTTCACGGTTTCTGATGTGTAAAAGCTGTGATACCACTGTAATAATTAACTGATGGCATTGCTGACATGCTGCAGGTGTAACTGCCCAGAGCAGGGCCCCAAACAACATTCCTGTAACAAACAAATGATAAAACTCTTATTGGTGCAATATTTCTCTCTTTCTTTATCAGGCACAAGTTCAGAAAGCACAATTTGAAGGCTGCCCTACAATTTGAAGATTCCCTCTCTTCTGCAAGAGACACTTTCCCTTCACAGAAAATGAAGTTGTCAGATTAAGAAATTCCTTCTTTGCTCTCACAAAACACTGCTCAAGCCTTCCCCACCTGGAAGGAACCTGCAAGCTCCTCTCCACCAGCAGTTTTCCCTGTCCTTCCCAGCCTCTCTATCCAGGCTGGCAGGTATTATTCCATCCTCCAAACTCTCCCAGCCCAGAGCCGGGCGCTGCTGCTGTGCCTGGGAGCGCAGGACGCGGTCCCTGCTCTGACATTTCTGTGGCACATGGCGCTTTGCACAGTGCATTAACATCAGCTCCTCCACCTTTCCTGCCTTCCCCACAGCTGCTTTATGCAGGATGACGTTCTGCTTGAAGTCTGCTCCAGGGGAGTGACTGCTATGGGCTGGATTTCCAAACATGAGTTTCACAAGTAGGTCAAAGGCGGGCACCGGCTCTCACCTTCCACGGGCACCGCTGCTCCTGCCGACACCGAGAGCTGCAGAGGGGTTCCAGGCTTGGGAGAAAAGGTGCTATGGACAGCTTGCAGTGGAGAAAGGACCCAAATCCCACGGTGTGTGCACATAAACCATCAAATAGGAAGTGAAACAGGCAACACTTGCCTTTCCTGCCATCACTGCTGGCAGCAGAGCTCAGTGCTCCACCTCTGGGGATACTGCTTACCTGGGCATCACTGAGCTCCTCAGATGGCACAGCAACACAGGGGAGGGACAGCAGCAGAGCACTGTTGATGTTGCACATGTTTGAAGTAGAATTTTCATGAGGAAACACACGGTTTTCTCCCTGACAGTGTGAAAGGCCCACAGGGAACATTTAGCTGTCGTAGGCACTGCTCCTTTCATCAAAAACAGGCTTCAGTGTGCAGTTTTCTTCCCTCCACCCAGGATGGGAGAGCACAAACAGGAGCAAAACCTGCTCCTGGGAAAGCCACATAACCAAAAGGGAAGAATTTGCACAGAGTTCCTGGCACTCACATCCATCCAGCCTGCAAAAACTGAGAGGAGGGGAACCAATTTCCCAATAGCTTAACACTAACCTACATTCTGAATACTCTGTTGTGGCACTGAGTGTCTCATGATCAGAATTAATTACAAGGCAAAGGAAGCAGAAGGCAGCAAAAATATAACATAACAACATAACACTCTGAGGGTCCCAAAAATGTATCAGATTCAGCTGCACATTGGGAAGGACAAACTCACCTTGGTTCTAGGAAAGGGAGGATGTGTTCTGTCACAGCTGAGGATCCAAAATATGAACTGCAAAGATTTCTCTGGGTTGTGCTGGCCTGATTCAAGACACCAGGCTAAGACAGAGCACCTGAGGCCACCCTGTCAGGCTGCTGTCCTGTAACCCCTATAGATGGGTAGAATTTGTGAACAAGACATTTTCTTAACCTTTGACCTCTCACATCACAAGGTGACCAAACCTTTTATTCTTCATAATGCCTTTCTTAATCTGCCTACATGTCCTACACATCTGTCACACCTACAGAGAGGACAAAGCTCCACAGGCAGCAGATCTCAACTGGTCAGCCAGAAGACTCATGCTTGTTGTCCAGATCCAAATTAAAAGGCAGGAAAATTCCAAGATGCCACCATGAGAGATCTACGAAGCTGCACTGTCAGCTGTGAGCAAACATCTCAGCCCCCTGCCAGAACAATGTCACTCCCTGCAGACCCATGAAAACTGCAATGGGGAGGCAGCAGGAGCCACGTTTGGGGTTTGGTGTGTGCTGCAAGCAGAGGGAATGTGTGCCTCAGTGGCTATTGTGAGAGAAATGGAGGATGGTGGCACTTTCCTCACTCTGGTGTGTTTGTGTTTACAGCCATGTGGGTGGGTAAGGGAAGTTCTACTGTAACCATAGCTGTTCCCAAACAAAGAGCATTCCTGTAAACTCTAGGAATCTATTACAAAGCACAGAAAAATATTTTTACACACAGAGTCTAATAACATGTTTTGTCAATTAGCTCAGTCACCATTCAAAGGAGTCACCATCCAACCCTCTTTCCCCTTCTTTCCTCCCATGAAATAGAAAAAGCAGGAGTTTTAGAAGTAGTTCTTAAACACAATTAGCATTTATTATAACTTCCCAGGTACAACCTACGCTTATCTCCCAACTGCACGAAGAGCGATCTCTTTGAGGGGTTATGATAAAAGTAGCTATTTCATAGCTGATCTCCACACACTGTTTTAACAAGCCTGCCCATTTCCAGAAAATCCTGTCACCCTATAATCTTCAGAAAGATTAAAGGTACATAACACAGCTTTAAAATCCCACATTGCTTAAGGTCTCCTATTACTCAGGTTTTCCCTAAACTCACTGTTCATTATTTCCCAGCCAAGAATTGAAATGAATTTCCTGTAATGCCACCAAGATGTCACTTTTAACAGGCAGCAATGGCTGCACTTCCCAGCTGCCAGAGGATCAAAGAGCACACCAGGGCCATTATGTGAAGGAAAAGGTGAAAATAGAGATGAATACCTTCCATCTCCTCGAGCAGTCTGAAGTGTTCCACCTTTAGCTCTAAATTTCCTGCATCTATCTCTTCTCTGCCTTGAGAAGACACAGAGAGCTCTACACACCTGAGAATAAGGATGTTCCTCTTTAACCTGAAATCAAAGCCTCAAGTACCCCAGAGCTTGCTGGAAGCCCCCAAGAAAAGTGAGGTATTAAGCACTGCTGCAATAATTAGAGGAAAATAATGTGTTCCCATTTCTTCCCTCCTTTTTGTGAAGTTGTAACATCTTCCTGAATCACTATTTTCTCTCATCTCCCCCTCACCCTCTCGCTGTGGTTTTGTCAAGTGGCAGCCAAAAGCAGAGGTTGTTCCTAGGTAGGGACATGAAATTTAATTAGGTGCTCCCTCTCCTGCAAGGATGAGGTGGAGAGAGCCTGAATCAGAAGGCACAAGCTCCTTCTGGAAGGAACCCAAGAAAATTAAACTTCAATCAGTAAGAGAGAAATGTTTATTCATGAAACCTCTGCCAGTGCTGAAACTGGAGAGGTGTTTCCAATCCCCCCACTATTTGCAAGGCATTTCCTGGCATTTGTATTAGGTTGAATCCCTCTGTTCGACTTTGGAAATCCAGCTCTGGGTAACTGTGAGCCACGTCCATTCCAACCTCACAGCTCCCTAAAGCTAAATTCCCTTCTTGTTTTAGCTCACAGGTGGACACACCACACCATCAGGAACCAGTTCTGTATGCTGGTGCTGTTTGAGATTTATTCTTTGGAGGGCAAGTGGCTACAGAATTTCACCTGTGGGAGGAAAATTTCCCCAAAATTCATTGCCTAATATTCCTATCACCTGTCATCTAGAGCGTTCACAGCTTAGCAAAAATTATTCCATCTTCTGGGCAACTTTAACAGCCATGGAATGATGAGGAGACCTTGAAGTTCTTTAAAGCAAACTTTTTATGGCACAGAAAATGGACAGCGCTGAGAAACTAAAAGAACTGAATCACAATTTCTTCAATAACTTCATGTGCAAGCAGGAAGACTGAAGACAGTGAATATGGACAATATTCCTTCAGTGAGCTCCCATCAGGAGCAAATGGAGATCAGGCCAGTGGCACACAGATAGCTACAATAATATTATAAAACCTATCAAGAAACCCCTGGACTATATTAAAGAAACAACACCACAGCAGCCATTAAGAAAACACTACTGTGATAACAGATAAAATGTGAGGGAAGACAGTTGAACATCTCTACAAATGTCAGATATCTGTAATTTGGCTGGATAAAATTCTCACAACTGGTGGTTTCATTGCTTCTTTTCAATAAAACTTAGAGGATTGATGAGATCTAGAATATGTACAAAGGCAAACATTGTACCTGTCAAAAAAAGGTGCTAATTCCAGTCCAGTTTGGCTTAACTTAAGATTCTTCCACAGAGCAATAGCACATATTTACAGACAAATCACCCAGATCTATTTGGATGACAAGGAAATGAGTAACTGCCAACAATTGTCATGGATCAATCCAATTTTTTTTTCCACAGCCATAAACAGACTGGATAAAGGAATAACAGAAGCTAGATATTGAGACTAAAGTGAGGCTTTTGCCACGGTCTCTAAAGAGCCTTCTAAACTGTTTCTGAAATTTGCTCATTTCAGAGATGTCCCCTTTGTTTAATACTTTGTAAACATTCCCCAACAATGAGCCAAACTGGTAATGAAGTATCAGATTTACACAGCAAGCTGTGAAAGTCTTACACAGCATGATGCTGAAAGCTTTGGAAGCACCTGGAAGTGCCCTCCTAAGGTGGAGGAGCCACAGCAGAATGAAGGTATTGACAAATCTCTCATTTAAAAGGAGAGTCAGGTCATGAGGCAAACAGGTACTGGATCTCCAGCACCAGGCTTCTTTTGTCAGAGGATCTGACAAATTGCCTCGCTGAACTTGCAGCTTTTGTTTTCCACTCACTCTGAAATGTTTCAGCAGTGCCAGTGTTGGGTGTGACACTGGTGGCTGGGTTTTTCCCCAGGACCAAGATTGATGAGAGAGAGGCTGTTTTCTCATGTTTGGGCTTAGCTGTTTATTCCTTCCTTATCTATATTACACATATCCAGAGTAAAAAGAGCTACATACACTGAGATAGAAAAGTGCAAAATGAAGGATGAAGAATCTCTCCAAGGTCTTTTATGTGTCTATTTGTTCAATAATCAAATCCAAGTAAGTTATTTTTCTTAGTGACCCAATGACCCTACAGATTCTTTCATCCAATTATTCATTATTACCCCAAAACCCTTAGAAGAAGATGAAAAAGGAAGGAGAAAGGGACAACGCCCTAAATTGTCCATCTTGTCTCTTATTCTCTGAAATAGCTTAAACCCTAAACTCCAGCTTTCTCACCCAGTGACTTAAGAAAACTCTATCTAACCCACACACTCACATTCCCAGTTTCTCTACTTAACTCTAAAAGCTGTCTCCATGGTGTTCTGTGAAACTCAGCCCTCTCTTGGGTGTCAGAGCCAGGTAGCACAGATAAGGGTCTGTTTCCTGTGCTTCTGCCCCCACATGCTGGTACCACCCCCAGTACATCCCCACACAGCTGCTAAATGACACAAGTGATGGCCTTGGCACTGCCTGCTTAATGGCTGGACTGGGGGTCTTGGAGGTCTTTTCCCCCCCAATGCTTTGGTTATATTAACTCAAGGTTTTGCCTGCAAATCCAAGCACTGGATCCTCCTGCAACTCTTAGTTCTCAAATTGGGTAAATGTTTGGAGTCTCTAATCCCTGCAGGGCACAGGGTGAAAAGAGCCTTTCTTTACATTTTTGACAGCATGAGGTGTGTAAATGCCCAGCACAGAACCTTCATCACTCTCCTTTCTACTCAGTGGCCCTACTGCTCTGTCCAGCCAGAGCAGGACACAGCTCACACCTTGTTCCAGCCCCTCAGCTCTCATCCTTGGCTCGATGGCATGGGCAGGGTGACAACATCCAGAAGGGTCAGAATCAAACCATCCCTGCTCCAGAGATCAGCTCCCAACGCTGGGGGTTCCACCCTGTCCCTTCAGCCAGCCCAGCCCTCCAGGCCTGGCACAAATAAATCCTGCTGACCATGATGACCAGAGAGATGAGCTTCTTGGAAGGGATCCACAGGACCTACAAACTATCCACAATTCCAATCATGCTGAGACAGAAACACTTTCCACAGGGGGTCAATAAAAACCCCGTTACATTTGCTTGCAAAGCACATTTATACTTGGGTGGTTTGAGGTTTGGCTGTTTCTTCCCATGAGATATGAACACAGAGCACTGACATCTAAGCTGCTATCAAACACCTCAAAGCTCCAATTTCTGTCTTTTCTTTCCTCCAAGACTTGGCCTTTGCCTCCAGAGCCTGCCTAGGATCTGAAACACATGTACAAATTCACCAGTTAGGGCTGTTCTGAGCATTTTCAGCCCTGCCACGGGAGCCTGATATCCAGTGGCACTTCTAGACCAAACCTAGAGAAATTTGGGCACACATTAACAATTCATGTGCCTCACTAAAACCCAATATTTCCTAATTTCACCTGTCACTCCCAAGCCACTTTACAGGGGATAGTACAGGGAGGAGGCAAGTCTGCTGCCATCGATAGCCAGCTTTTCCTGAGTGTTACACACAGCATTTCATGCTTTACAGCTCACACCTTCATGTTGCTGACTGTTGTGCTGGGAGGAAAACAAACCATTTCCAATCCCTACTTGTTTTATCCCACCTTCTTTCATCAACAAGGAAAGTGCATCGTGTTGTACCAAACCAACCTTTTCTTTAGTGACTATTTTATACCTCACTCCCTGCTGTAAATGCAACAGAGACACATTAAGAAAAGGAAAATTTCTTTCACCCAGTTCTCCTCCTTCAGTAACACATCCAGCAGCTGGGAAATCATGTGGAGAGCGGAATACTACAATCACAGCATAAATACAATATAGCTCCTTCCCAATGTGTGACAAAGAAACCTCAAAGTCCTTTGGAGATACAAGTACACAGGCCTGAATTTACAATTTTCCCTCCCCTGGTACAAGATCTCAGTGCCTACAGAAACAGAGCTAAGGAAAGCTTACAGCCCTTAGTCTTTCTTAGCAGAGAATATGCAGAAAGGGAATGGCACAGTTCTGACTTTGCCTGCCCAGACCATTGATTCCAGAGGCAGTTTCTGGATCTAATTTATTAAGCCAAGTTTTCACACTCCTTAGCAGCCAAAGGTAATGTGTCAGTTAATGCAGCTTCTTAGGAACAACGTGGAATGATGCTCCACCTGGCCATAAGGTGACTGAACTTGCAACTGCAGTGACCACATTTAATCTGAAGGAGAAACAGCAGCTTCTTAAAATACCACAGCACCACCAGATTGTGTGAATGAAACACAAGTCAGGCCTTTCTGACCCTTTCTGTATGTCTGCCTTATACTCTAAAAGTGGAGTATTGATAATGCAATTTCCACCTTCAGCCTAAAAGCAGACAGCACACTGTGAGCTGCACTGGCCTGAGGGGTGGCACAGCATCCCTGGGGCCAAATCCTCCTCTGGGGACTTTAACTTGCAAATCTAAAAGCTTTGGCCAAGCTTTGGCTGCTTCCTTGGATTTGTTGTGGGAGAGTTTGCCAGCCTAGGAAAAAAAACCCTGGTTTCCATAGAAACAGAAATACCATAGTAAAGTAAAAGGAGGAATTATTCAATTGTCAGCACAGAGAAATTGATTGCTTAGGTTTCCCCCCACACGTGTAAAACCAACACAGGGCTTTGTGTCATTTACTCCCAACCTAAATCCCTTCCCACTGGTTTCATCTGGTATTTCTGAGGGCTCTGAGCTGAACCTCCCTCCCTGCCACAGCCCCAGCATCCCCTGGCAACATCCAGCCCAGGCACTGGGCCAGGGGGAGGCAGCCCTGGGCCACCCCTCACCACCAGCAGAGGCAAACCCTGAGGAGAGAGGGGAGGAAAAGGATAAAACACCATCATTTATTTTTTTTTTCCCCTTAAATTCCCTTTGGGCAACGCTCCTCGAACAGCAATGGCTGCACTCAGCTCTTTGCTATGCGAGAGGTGTGAGCACAGGGAGAGCAGAGACAGCCCCAGAGCCCAGCCCTGACACACACCCCAGGCTCCTGAATCACTCACACCACTCCACAACAGCCTGAGCCCAGCCCTGACACACACCCCAGGCTCCTGAATCACTCACACCACTCCACAACAGCCTGAGCAGCCCTGACACACACCTCAGGCTCCTAAATCACTCACACCACTCCACCAATATCCTGAGCAGCCCTGACACACACCCCAGGCTCCTAAATCACTCACACCACAACAGCCTGAGCAGCCCTGACACACACCCCAGGCTCCTAAATCACTCACTCCACAACAGCCTGAGCAGCCCTGACACACACCCCAGGCTCCTAAATCACTCACTCCACAACAGCCTGAGCAGCCCTGACACACACCCCAGGCTCCTAAATCACTCACTCCACAACAGCCTGAGCAGCCCTGACACACACCCCAGGCTCCTAAATCACTCACACCACTCCACAACAGCCTGAACAGCCCTGACACACACCCCAGGCTCCTGAATCACTCACACCACTCCACCAATATCCTGAACAGCCCTGACACACACTCCAGGCTCCTAAATCACTCACACCACTCCACAACAGCCTGAGCAGCCCTGACACACACCCCAGGCTCCTAAATCACTCACACCACTCCACAACAGCCTGAGCAGCCCTGACACACACCCCAGGCTCCTAAATCACTCACACCACTCCACAACAGCCTGAGCAGCCCTGACACACACCCCAGGCTCCTAAATCACTCACACCACTCCACAACAGCCTGAACAGCCCTGACACACACCCCAGGCTCCTGAATCACTCACTCCACAACAGCCTGAGCAGCCCTGACACACACCCCAGGCTCCTAAATCACTCACACCACTCCACAACAGCCTGAGCAGCCTGGTGACCAATTAATTGGTGTACTGAGGTGAGCTAAAGGAAGAGGAGCATCCTGCATTGGAAGAGTGCAGCAGCTTGTCCAGGGCTGCAGCTCTGACAGAAGGTGTAAGCAAGCAGAGAAAAGATCATTGCAGGCAGTACCAAGGCTCCTGGGGAGGAAGGCAGTGCCTAACCCCAGGCCATGAGTGCTTGGCTCATGTCTTAAAGCAGGCAGCTTTATCTCTCTTCTAAAACTTCATCCTACATAATTTAGCAGTGGATTTTCAAGTAAATGTCTAATCTTTTGCCAAGCCAGCTGACTTATTTTCCTGAAATGCCTCAAGACAGAGTGGCACAAGTAAAATATGTGCTCCTTTTTATTCAGTTTTAAATACATTACCTTCCAAATTTCTTGGATGTCCTTTTGTTCCCACATTAGCAGAGTGGGAAATAGCTGTTAAAAAGAACTGCACAGATGTTGCATTCTCTCTGATGGATTTTTTTGTGCATTATAAGACACAAAAATTAAAGATCACTGACTAGTATTTTCATTCCAGATTAGTTAATTGATCAAATGCACACTAAATAAAGCACAGAAGAAATTAGCTTGGAAAGGAGAACCAGGGAAGAGAGGAGCCTTGGTGAACACAAGGAGCACAGCGAGGTAAACAGGGATGTGAAAGGACGCTTGTAGATCAAAAAAATTACTTTTCCTCAGAGTTCTTGTACTGAGACTGGGAACAGGATCTGTAGATGACAAACGGGCACTAAAAGTGAATACAAATATCTGCAGAACACAAGTGGAAATCTTCAGTTTGGTTATGACACCACTGCTACAAGAAGGGATCAGAGTGCTAAGATCTTTTTACTGTTAGGAACTTGAAAAATTCCACTGTCATCTGTGGAAGGAAAATCCTTGGCTTTTTTCCCCCTCATTTAGGTAACAGCAAACAACAAAATTACAACAAATGTCTAAGTGTGATCTCTGTAACATTACTCTCAGAATCAACACTGCAAACCCAAGCTGTTTCCTAATACAAATGTTACCTGAGATAGCTTCCAAGAAGATATTACATATAAAAAATCCTTTCTAGACAGGCACAAAACATTTATGCATCTCCAGAATACGTTTTAAAAAGCAAAACTAATGAAAATTCAATTTATTATATCACACAACCCTTTCGACCTGATGCAAAATTCATTGACATCAACAATAGCATTTGCAACAAAGTTCAAGGCACAATGTCTGACATCCCTTCAGACTGGACTTGGTTTCTGGAAATCTAAAAAGGTCAAAGAATTTTTAAGTAACAACATTTTTAATTACCTGTAAGTTGGTTCCTTACAATTTTAAACAAGTAATTTTGCAGCACCATTTCCCCATCTATAACCCTGGAAGAAATCTTCCACACTTTTCTGAAGCAATAAAAAGTGATTTGGCAGGGAACATGTGCCAGGCACTTTCGATATGAACATTCTCAGTGCTGCTAAATTATTCCATTCAAAAAAGAGCAGAACCCAAAAATTCTGCAGACAACCAGGTCATGTCAATTCCAACTCTTTCAACTCAGGGGTGTTGATTTATTTGTGTGCTATGATTTCCCCAAGTTCTGCAAAATTAATGGATATCAACAAATTTTAGTTTGAGTAACTTCTATAAAATAAAGTCTGCAGTGATTCAGAGTTTTAGGGGGGAAGAAAAAAACAACAAAGCATTTTGCTTGTTTGAAAGAAAGCTGGAGAGCAGCTAAAACTGCTGAGCTTCTGTGCTGGCACCCTGAGACAGCAGCAGGGAGAAGATGGACAGTGAAGGCACAACAAAATCCACTCCATGGGGATGCATCCTGCTCCAGAATTCCCTGGAATTCTCTGCAACTTTAACAAAAAAAACAACTTTTTTGAAATTCCTGCGTGCATTCTAGGCTTAGATGAAAATGGAAAAGTTATTTTTCACTTCTAGACTTTTACAGAAGTTGCTTATTTCCCTTTTCCTGTGATTTCTCCAAAGGGGGAGGAAAACCCCTGCCACTTGACATTAATGGAGTGTTGCACAGCCTCTTGCCTGAAGGAAGAGCTTTTAAGCAAGTAAAACCAGAATTCAGCAGAAAAAGTATCCCCCTTTACCTCAATTAGGAGATGAAAGGGGCCCCCTCAGGCCTCTGAGAAACCTGAAAGGACAGGGCAGCAAGAGGAGCAGGGGCAAAAACGATTTATGATTTTACTTTAAGTGTTACAGCTACAATCTGCAAGAAAACTTTTCAATTTGCCCAACTTCAAATATGATTAAGGGCATGGTGTTTAGCTCAGTAACATCAGTGTAAATCAGAGTAGAGCCACTCTGCTGACATTAATTACCTTGCACCCTCATTTAGCCCTCTGTGTTAATGAGAGGAGCAGCAGCTGTGGGTTCTCACCCAGCCCTCATCACTGCTGTTCCAGCAGAGAATTCAGCCTTGTGATCAACATCTGTCACTTGAATTTTATTGTTTCATCCTCATCTTGGAGCACATTCTGCCCAAGACAATGTTTTGCTTTTATATAACTAACAGGAAAGAGCCAGAGAGCTTAAGAAATAATTTTAAGTGTATATTTTAAGGTAACAGCACTAAGATAAAAGTTTAGAAGCCCCACTAAGGTCAGGTTAATTCAAATTCAGCACTGAGGAGCTGACCAAGAGCAGCCCCCACCAGCTCAGCTGCTGGAGTTCAGATTTGCAGCTCATGCCCAGCACTCATGCAAGGGAAAAACTGTGAGTGATGGTAACTATAAATAGGATGGATAACTCACAGAAATATACAGTATCTTCTGAGGTTGAAACTCACAGAATTATCGAATTCAAGTAGTTTGTAATAAATTGTTCCTGCAAGAACAGGCCCAGGGAAGAGAGACATGACTGTAATTCAAATATGAGAGGTATGAAAATTGACATACAAGTTGCTGATGTGTGCAATCTCACTTGAGAAAGAACAAGGGGGTGCAAAACACCCCAAATTCTTTAGTTAATGGGGAGAACACAACATTTTTGTGTCCTGTTTATAATTAAAAGGCTGGAACAAGCCCTGTATTCCCCCCTCCACTGCACAGGAGAGTTCCCATCCATCCAACACTGCTGAGAGTTCTCTGCCACAGGCTGCAGGAAGACAATGCTGACTTTCACAGGTGACATTTTCCTCATTAATGTCCCTTCACATCCAGCTCTCCTTTGTCAGACTCTTCTCCCCAGAACACAAAGGCACAGCAGAGCTCCTTGCAGCTCTTTTCTCTCCACACTCACTCAATGCCACACAAACCCTCTCTGCCTCTCTCCTCTTGACCACCCCATGAACAGTGCGACTTTGCCATGGGTGCTCTGTCTGCCACTTAAAAAAATAATCACCTAAAGGGAATCCCAAGTGCTAACTGAGTGAAAATCATTTTCCCTGTCTAAGGCAGTGGCCTGGCCCCAGCCCTGTGTCAGCAGACACAGGGAAATCCTTTATGGCTTTGATTACACAGATCTGCTTCAGGATGCTGCCAAAAGGCTCAGACTCGTAGCCTGAAGAGCTGAACAGCCAAGCAAACACACTCAAACCAAACTTACCAACATGGGCTGAGAAATGCAAGAACAAACCCAGTTCAACTTCTGAAACTCCAAAACTACGCAAAAAACAGAAGGTAAAATTTATTCAGATATAAATTTCTCTCAGCTTATGCTCCACACATCAAATAATATGAATAATATGAAGTCTCTTCCACTCTTGGCAGCTGAGAACTCCAACCAGCACGAGTGGGAGAGCCTTAGTGCCTGCCCATAGGAAATACTTGGTCTTGACCTCTTTGAGTCATTTTGAGGTTTCAAAGGGGGTAATAGAAATTAAATTAAAAAAAAAAAAATCAGTCCTCCCACTCAACATAGATATTAATAATTCCTTTTGAACCAGCTTTAGATATACCAAGCTTTAAAGAACAGACATAAGTCCATTTTCAACTTTAATCTCCTTATCTGGGCACTGGAATCAAGGAGCCAAGCAATTCATTGTCCAACACACATCTTCAGCAGCAAAGCTACTCTGACAGGAGGTGCCCCACAGTGTCCATTTCTAATTGTTAAATATTGCATCTTTGACTTTGGAGCTGGTTTCAAACTCTGTGGAAAATAGTTTGTAAATTAAATTTTTCCTCCCTTGCTCTGTCATTGGAGTGCACAGAAAATAACTGAAGAAAGGCAGAGGAAGCCAAAGATCATCTCTGACTTCCTCAGTTCAAAGAGAGGAGCAGACATTGTGACCAAGGCAAACATCCAACAAATCCCCAGGAGGATACTTGGATTTGGGGAGAGCAGAAGAGGAATGTCACATGCCCAAGACACATCAAGCACAGAGTGGTTCACAGTGAGAGATCTCTGAGATGCTCAGATGGGCTGCACCATAAAAGATGTGCCTGATCCAGTCACTGCTGAGAGCATCAAGTGAAAATGAAGGTTTGTTCTTGGCATCCTGGTGACAAAGCCACTTAAAATGACAGAACTCACTCGAGTCTCCTCTGATCTTAAGAGCTGAGATTTCAATAGCATTGACATTTTAAGGAAATTTAGTACTTAACTTCTTTCTGCTTATTCCACGTTGGGAAGCAGAGTTGAGGCTGCAGAACAAGGACACGGGGAGAAGTTGTTCCATTGCATTATCACTACCCTGCTGTGTCTGCACTTTTCCTGCTGCCTTCTGCTTCCAGTAAATACAATACCTAGCCTGGGCTATGTTGTGTCCATCCTCAGGGCAGGAATACACCCTGGAAACACCACACAACACACACGTTCTCAAAAACTGGGATCAAATGCTGTCACATGCCTAAAACACTCAGACACAACCAAAAAATGCACATCAGTGAGCAGACACAGAAGGAACACACTGACAGAGGACAGGCAGCAGCTCTACAATAGCTGCACAATTACAGCCAGACTGATGTTGTGCAGGGTGATGTGGCCAATTACACTGCTTTGAAACACACATCCAAATAACCACCTTAATTAGGCACAAAGAAAAAACCACTTTGTATCCCTTACTCAGATCCTTCTTTGTATTTGCCTCTCTCTCCATTTCCAAGGAGGCAAATATTTGTCCTACCCCAGGAGGGAGGCCACAGTGAGATGTAATAAAGGACAGGGACTTAATAACATGAGGTATTTACAGAACAGCAGACAGAAAATATTGACTTGGCAGAACAGAGGGAACATCATTTGGAATGGTTTTCGGGTCAGGACTACTGTGGCAGTGGTTGAAAAAACAACCAATTGATGCTGAGGTCCTGGGAAAAGGCAGGAAATTAAAATGGGAAGATGCTGTATCAACACTTACCAGTATTTTTAATACACAATTTAGATTATGAATTCCAATAAACCCCGCAGCAGACAAAGAACACAATGCAAACTCTGCTTTATTTCTCTGTTGATAATGCAATGTATGCAAGGAGGGAACTAAGTGCATCAGATCAAACCAAAATGTGAGGCAAGATTTTGAAAGTGTCTCAGAAACAGCAGCAGCTCTTAGTCTTGGACTTCAGGAGGATGAGTTACAAAGGAGCTGCCAGTCCAGAGGAAGTCTTTTCCCACAGCTGGCTCCTTGGAAAGGAACACATTCCATTAGAGCTCCCAAGTCTCCAGCTGAGCTGGAGTGCTCTCCTTGCACATAAAGATGGATTGTCCCATATTTTCCTTGTTAGCTTTTGGCAAAACTAGCATCTTTTAGCATCCTGGAAAAAATAATGCCATTTCAATATTTAAAGTGTTTGAACCTCTATCTGTTCAGTGCACAGAGAGGAATGTTCTACTTTGTTACAGCAGCACAAATCCAAGTGCCATAATTTTTTATTTTTTTTTTTAAAGCAGTGATTTTACATCTGTACAGAGAGCAGGAAAAACCTGACCTGTTGACACCAACAGAATGTCTCAATCCCCACATTCCCTCCTTCCAAGACAATACAAAAGCAGCCCTGGTCCACATAACCTTCTGTACATCATCAGAATTCACAGGCTCTCCCTCCTGAGGTTCCACTTGGGGGCACAGATTCTCTTGACTGTGTTTGTATCACACACTGCAAAATTTACCTTGCTGAATTATCACCACATGGAACAGGTGGAAACCCAAGCACTGTTAGAGAGGTTTCTTATCCAGAGTTAGAGCTCATTAAGGAGCAGGAGTTCACCAAAAGGGCTGAGTAAAAACCTCGTGATTGATTTCTGGAGCAGAAGTGAGCCCAAGTTATTAAATACATATTTATCAATGAAAGGGCAGAACCCCTCAGTTCTTCATCAGGCACAGCTACACCTGTCTGGGTGCTCATCTCAACACTTGAAGGTTCTCTTTTGGGAATCAGTGCTGCTTTCTGTGTCTCAAAACACGTCTGGCCTTTCCATGTTCATTTTTCTTCAGTGTGTGCATGCCAGCTCTGTAAAGCTGCTGCTGGGTCCAATCTTGTTAAATGTTTGCATTCTGTGCTGTTTCACAAAGTATAAAATAATCCACTTCAGCAGCCTTACTTAAAATTTATGGCATGGCAGCTGCAATCTTAAGCCTTGTGTTAATAAAAGAAAAAAGCACATCAATTTTGTTGCTGATCAGTAGCCGAGTTCACCTATAGATAATTTCTGCTCTATTGTAAAGCCTGATGAAGCTCTGCACTTACCCAGAATGAAAAAAAAAAGTGGAATTTGCACAAAGCCAGACAGAAATACAGGTTTGGAAAGTAAAATGTTAGCAAGCCCCACTCCCTGGCTCTTAAATAAGCCCCAACAGGTGAATCCAAACAATGGGAAGAGTCCAGACACTGTAGTAAAGGAAGGCAGCTTCGTTCCTGCTGGAAAAGAGAGTTTTCAGTTTTCATCCCACCCTCACAGGGATTCTGCTGACCAAAAATCACAGGAAGCAGCAAGGAAGAAGGGGAGCTGGCAGGAGCATCCTTCTCAAGTGGTGATAACAGCCCATAGATTTGCTGCTCAGCTGTGATGCTGCTCTTTTTCTAAATGCTTGACTTCTCAGACTTAATGTGGTGTGAAAGCTGGGCTTGCACGACACAGATAAACATAATTATCTCCTGCTCATATGGAGCATTATTTAAAAGAAGTTTTCCATATTCACAATTCTCCAGGATAAAGAGGATTTGCGGTGATCAGGAGGCCAGCAGAGTGAAAATGTGGGAATTAAGTAAAAATCTGGAGTGTGCATTCACCCAGAAGAACATTTTAGAGATGACTAGCAAGGTATTATGGTTTGCTAGGGAAAAGCTTACTGACTTGAGAGAGAATTGGAAAGGAAAACAGCCCTTAATCCCAGAGCAGGATGAAGCTGCTCAATCCAGGGAAATTACCAGCAGCAGGCAGGGCAGGAGTGTGCCCAGCACAGGAACCCTCATCTCCCTCCTCCTTCTTGACCTTCTCCCACCCACAGAGCCAGAAATGCCCCCATTGCTTCTACATCACCCTCAAGGCAAGGAAGTGGAAGTTTCTGCATGGCTCATCTATTACATCCATTTCAAGTTTATATCTACCAAGTTACTTTAGTAAATCAATTTTAATGTTAAAAAAAAAAAAAGTTAGAAGCTTATTTTCTCCTTCTGCAGATAGTAAGTTTAGCTGTTTTATGTATTTAATCATCCTGAAACCATTTTTTCCCAATTTCAATTCAAATGCACGCAGACAAATCAAAAGTAACAGCCAAACCTAATGAAAATAATGCTCGATTCAGCCAGTGACAGGAACATACAGAAAACCAAGAACCCATATCCACACCTACCTGTAAACCTGCTTAAATAAGTATTTATAGTTTAAACATTGCAGCCTTGGCACTAGAAAACGCAGTTCTAAGAATACACTCTGCATTAAGCTTTAAATGGATTTATCATGCTTTGAGAACCTTACCTGGGAAAATAACCAGGTAGAAAAGCAAAATGCAGCTACATCCTGCTTGCCAGTTTTACAATCATGGTTAGAAAGTGAGATGTTAAATTAAAACTTAAGAGATCGAGGCACTCCAGAGCTGGCTGAGCACAAGAGGTGTCAGATGTCACCTCACTTTGGAGATGGCAGGGCTCAAGGGCAGCCAGCAGCTTTTCCATGATGGAGTTGTCAGAGCGCTCCTCATCAGCTCACACTGGCTCTCAGGGATGCCAGGAAGCCTCTCCCCACTGAGCCTGACAGCAGCAGAATCAGGGAATATTCCTGAAATCCTTACCCTCCACTGATCCTTCATTGGTGCCATGGTGCAGCTTTCCCTCATTTCTGCTCACAGCCCACTGAAGTGGCATTTCAGCTTTAGCTGACTCAAAAAGAGCAGTAACAAAAGGCTACCACTCTGTCATTTTAAGAATGGAAGAAGCTTTCTTAGCCTTTCTTCTAGGCAGGAATTGGTTGAAGCAGTTGGTCATATTCATGTTTTTCTTTGCAAGAAAACTCAGCCTTTTAGTGAGGATCCAGGAGTCATGGGGGAAATCACCTGTGGCAGCACAAGGAACACCTGCAGCACCTCACAGTCCTCAAGGATTTCACTCAGGAAGAGCTGACAACAAACCCTGCACTGACAGCGTGTGCTCCTCACAAGTTGAAATTCCATCATTTCCAGAGCTGCTTAAGACCCTACTGAACAAAAAAAACAACCTGGAACTTGGAAAACAAAGAAACACAAAAAATGGAAAACAATTTATCTGCTCCTGTTTGTTCCTCTCGTGTGCCAATCAAGGCACTGCCACCCACATAAGCCATTCTTTTTTTTCTGCCTCCCATTGGCAAATAGATGAAGGATATTGATTTGACTGGCAGAGAAATAAAAACAGATTCAGCTTCACTGAACTTTAATATAACATAATTTGAAGCTAAATGCATTACAGACTGGTACCCAACAAAACAGCACTTCAAATCTGAAAAAAACTAATTCCACAGGAGGCCAAGAGCAGGAATGGACCAAAATATTGTATTTGAAGGCCAGAGGCAGATCTTTCATGTAAAGGCAAAATAAATGAAGATTTTCTATCACACCAATGCCTAGAGAAAGATCCTCTGAGCTCTGAACCAATATTGAGTTTGTTCAACACTCACAATATGTCTGCATAAAAGCCACACTCCTACTCCATCATCTGAGGACAACAAATCAATCTCAGGCTATGGGGATAATCACAGTGACTATCCCAATACAGACATAACACAAGCATTAAAAGGAAAGGATAATCTTAATCACTGCTCCTCTAATCCCATCCCTTGCAGAGCCACTGGAAGCACGGTGGGATTGCAGCCATGCAGAAGAGAGGCTGTTGAGCATTCTGCAACAAGAGGAAATGAACTCGAGCATCCCCTCCCCTCTCAGCATCCTCTGTGTCAGCTGTGCTTCCCTGCAATCCCTCTGCCCCAGCCTTGTGTCATAGCCCCTTGCTTCAGGGGCCAGCTAAGGACTAAACTTGGACGTTTTTCACACAAAACTCATCTTTCAAATGAAAAATCTTTCAGGTGTTGCTGAGAAATTAAGCAACTGAGGCCATGAGCAGTGAACTGCTTACTATGAAGCGCAGCTCAAAGGATTGGATTAGTTTAAATGTTTAGCCCATGATTCCACACAATTCAGGAATCCAATAATTTTTCACGTGCTCTTCATTATTGTGGAATGGAGGAACATTGTCCCTATTGTGTGAGTGAAAAACTGTCATATAAGCACCACAGGACACACTTTTATGTGTAGCAATGTACCTAAAGCTGTAAGATGGCAATTAGCAAGGTTGAAAGCAGCAGCCAGGCACATAACTCCTACTGAAAACCTGTGGGAACTAATCACTTAACACCTTTTTCAAATTGGCATTAGGCTCCTATATAGCTCCCATGTCCTTAACACCATGGAAATTTATATCAAACTTGCACAAAACCTCTGGAGGACATCAAAGAGCTGAATCCAGACACTCAACACCCAGTGTGTCTACCAGCAGGTGATTTGTTCTTGTCCCCAAACGCCCGGAGAAGATAAGGGATGAGTGCTGGATTGCAGCCTCAGCACCCGGCTGGACGGGGATGGCTCAACACAGGACAAATCCTCAGCATTTCATGGAAACACAGAATGGTTTGGGCTGGAAAGAACCTTTATAACATCTTGTTCCAGCCCCACTGTGCCTCTGACATGAAAGCCCTAGAGAAGTGGAGCCTGTAGAGGAGAAGTTAATGTGCAAGTGGAAATCCTGGGAGTAGCAAAGATACTGAATTTCTCAAGTAGTGAAATTCCAGGGCCAGGAATCTCATTTCCAGTTCTCAGGACATTCCTACACTTGTTACAAAAGACCCAAGTGGCCAAACCACCCCTGGTACAAAAAGTTTCAAAAGGCAAATAGAGAGTGCAGTGCTCAGCCTCTTGTTATACATACACAGCATAATATTGGCTTTTTGCAAGTATTGAGATAAATGCTGTATGTATAACGTTAAAATGGCTTTGCTGTAATAGTTGATATAGTACATTTGAACTGCTCAGTTAGGATAACTCCAGTGAACAGATGTTGGGGACCCTGCTGCTATCAACACTCACTGTCTGTGGAAAGGAGGAGCCAAGCTCAAATTAAAAGGTGATAAAAAGAGGATTAAGCTCACAAGCCAAGAACAAACACGCTCTAAAAAGCTGGATCCAAGGAGTGGCAGTGCTAAACAGTTCTTGGAAAATGCAAACTAGTTAATAGAAAAGTTTGAATATACATAAAGGTTTATGAATATGCATCAAGTTGATGTAATAGAAATGGTATATAAAGGGTTCCAAAACACCAGGTGTGCTCTTGGCAGAGAGCCAAGCACCTGGACATTTTTAACCCTTTGCTTTATTGTCTTTGTCTCCTCTTGTCTTTTTTTATTAAACCTTTTAAAATTTACCAGGAAAGTGAAGTCGTTTTTTGCACTCTGCAGCTTCCAGTGCAATAAACATTGTCCTTTTAATTCTTAGGAATTCTGAAGCAGCCTGTGCTGTCACCCACAAACACAACCCCCCTAATATCTGCTGCTTATGCCAAAGCAGAGCAAAGCCCCAGCAAGAGGAAGCTAATTTGGTTAACACAGCCCCAGCAGCCCCATTTTCCTCTGCAGCAGGCACAGGTACCCCTGCCTGGTGCCCTGCTCTCCCAGCAGTCCCACCCTGACAGAGCTCTGGGGCTCGCAGGGGTTTGTGCTGATGAGCTCAGACACTGCTCACATCCCTCAGCACTTCCCCAGAGCCTCTCTCCTCCCCAGGAGCTCTGCTGGCACCATCCTCCCTCCCAGGCTCTTTGGGGCATCTCACAAAGCCAGGAACAGACAAGGTGGAACCTGCAGGCACAAATCCCCTGCCCTGCCTCCAAATACATGTGTCTCAGTAAACAACCAGCTCTGATTTCCTGTACCACCAAAAGCCTTCTTTATGAAAAGCAAAAGCAGCACAAACATACCTGCTGCAAATCTTTGCTCAGAGTACAAAGCTGTTTTATTTGTTCATATGTTTGGAGGGTTTTTTTTAAACCAGCCCTGAATTCAAGCACAAACTAGTGCACCCTCCAGGTTTTAATTTTGAGTTTTCTAGGACTGAAAAACACTTGCAACGTTTGCCCAAACCTAGTTACTATTTCTGCCCAAGATAGTTTTTTATTTTCTAGGGCAGCACAGAGAATGCAGAATGCACCCAGGGATGGAAGATGAAGATACACAGCAAATTCATGTTTACACTGGTACTGCAGAGCTCAATAAATGTGCAGCAAACATGCAAGCCCACAAAAATGTTACTAAAGAAGTCATCAAATGTGGATGTGTGAGAGCAGTACAAAAGTGGGGTGCCCTTTATAATGCAAACTCTCTCACTGCAGCCTTTAAAATCCTGGCAAACCAAGTGGTCCACAGATGTTAAATATTATTAGATCACTTCAGGGAAAGAACATGAAACACTGTTCTGTCAGATCCACAGCTGCTGTTCCACAGAGTCTCAGACAATTTCAAATTAGGAAGAAGGGACACATTTTTTACAGTATATGGGTGATTAACCACTGGTGCAAACAGCAAAGGGAAGGACTGGAGCTGCCATATCTTGATGTTTGAGATGAAAAGTTTCCAAAAGACACGTTTAGACAAAACATGAACTCGGTTTGGTAAGAGCTACAGTGCCTTTTTTGGCTCTGGGGAAGGAAAATAAGTGAAAATCAGTAGTTTGACTACCAGAAGATGCAGCACCACTGGATGGTCCTTCCTGTGCTTAATTCCTGTGGCTGAGTTCTAGGGACTATTCTCACACATAATCCTGAAAAAACTTCTGCTTAGAAAAGGGAGGACCCAGAGGTGGGACATAGCCCAGAATTCACTCCACAAGGTTTTCCTTAGGATGGTGACAGGCTGGGGTGGCACATCCACTTCTGAGGGAACTGAAACAAGAACCCTTTCTCCAGAGAGCTTATGGATTTTATGTGAGAGGATTGTAAGGCAATAACTTAAGATTTCAAGCCTGCAGAGCCATGGAATATTAAAATGGCCTTACTTTAGATAACATAATTCTTTCATTCTTAACAAGCATTTTCTTATGATAGTATAATAATCCATAGGTTGAGCTATCTCTTTGTTTCAAGTAAAAGTGATTACTGTGGCAAAAGCAAAGAGGATTCAATAAACTGGGTAATCTTTTCTCTCTGCTCTACAACATTTCAAATGTCCTGAACTGTAAGAACTTAACTCAAAGACAAGGAAAAAATGATAAACATTTCAATCTTGCAGCTCCAGATTTTACCACAATCCACACAAGAATTTCATTTCCAGGTTTATATTTCTAACCTGGCCAGATTTTCCAGCTGTCTTAAGAAAACCAGTTCAAGGCAGAAATATAAAATGGTTATGGGAGATGTTAAAATTAATCCAGTTCCACCCTGTGCCATGGCAGGGACACCTTCCACTACCCCAGGGTGCTCCAGCCTGGCCTGGGACACTTCCAGGGGATCCAGGGGCAGCCCCAGCTGCTCTGGGCACCCTGTGCCAGGGGCTCATGGGGAGGAGTTTCTCCTAAATCTCTAAATCTCCCCTCCTTCAGAGTTACCATAGCTCCATAAGAACATGTCTGCCAACACTGATCCCTGCATGGGACACCATAAATGTGAAGATCTAAACTATATGAAAAGATTTAGCTAGAGTAAAATATTTCTGAACTTTATTAAATTTAGAAAATGATGATTTTGCTTTGGTAGGATGTTTCATTGTTGTTCCTCTAAAAAAAAAAAACAACTGATTTTGCAATTACCTTTCTACATAATCAGAGAAATCCTGTTAGTTCACAGCTAAACTCCTCTTGCTGAGCAGTTTTCATCTCAAAATGAGAAAGTGACTGCAAGGACTTAGGTCTCCAAAGCAGAGTGTCTAATTGCAACATGTTTTCAGAAACAATAATCCCACCTTTACCAGTGCTAAGCTTTACAGTTTACACATCTGTGCAACTGGATGTTTTCATTGTTCTTTTGGGATCTTTATTCTCTCCTCCTTAGATTCCTCCTTCTCTCTCACGATAATAAATTAATGTGTCACACAACAATTCTTAAACCTTGATGCTACATTAAGCCTCACACAGATGCACAAACATCCCTTAAGCCTCAGGCTCAAAATCATTCCCGAATTCAGATGTTCTGGATGCAAATAATACCTTGTAGCTTTGATAAAACTTAAATGTTTAAATCAAAACAAAGAGACTCTCTGCAGCAGTGAGGTTTCAGGTAATTAATTCCATACTGCTGGGACTATATTGATGTTTTTGTCACCTCATAATACCCCAATAAAAACTATCTAAAGAATCACTGACCCTAAATAAAAGATAGTTAAAATTTCTGTCAGTTATTCAGTGACTAATTTCTATTTAGGTAAGATATATGAACTGCTTTTATGGGTGCACAGGGAAAGAGAAGGAAGCACATATGAAAAAAGTATTTTCACAGCCTCAACAGCCACTTCTTAAATCACCCTTTATTTCAGTTTGATCCAGCAAGGCAGGGCTTGCCTCATCAAAACAAACTGTGGAAGATTTAATGATTCTGCCTTTTTCATTAGTTCCATATTGGTGATGCTCTATGATTTTACACTTCCAACAACCTCACTTCGTTAAACTTTAAAGCCAAATCTCAAAATATCATTATTTTACTTTACCTTGGAGTGAAGAATTCTCTGTTTTAATTCAGGTCTTTTAAACTCTCTTGATATGCTTTTATATAATCTAAAGCACTCTGATCTGAGTCAGCAGGACTCAAAAACACACATGCATGTGCTTGGCAGGATAAAGTGTTCTGCCTCTTGCAGCACTGATCTCCAACCACTGCCCTGCTGGAGCTACTTAAATGACAGAACCAAACAAAAAAAAATCCAAATTAATCAGGGTCTGAAAGCAGAAACTCCAAAACTACAGCCAACAATTATTTTTTTAGTGCAATATTGTCCCCAAAAGTTTTGATGGTTTGAAATACAAGAAGAGAACTGGGTTTTGCATCTGTTTATCCACTTGAATACACAAATCCCAGCCCAAATCCACTCTGTATGAGACGTGCAGAGAAGGGAAGGCTCCAGGGACACCTCACCAAGGCCTGTCACTACTAAAAGGGAGCTTACAAGAAAGCTGGGCAGTGACTTTTGACAGGGACTGATAGTGACAGCACAAGGGGGAATGGCTTTAAACAAAAAGAGAAGAGATTTAGATTGGATATGAGGAGGAAACTCTTCCCTGTGAGGATGGAGAGGCCCTGGCACAGGGTGCCCAGAGCAGCTGGGGCTGCCCCTGGATCCCTGGCAGTGCCCAAGGCCAGGCTGGACAGGGCTTGGAGCAGCCTGGGACAGTGGAAGGTGTCCCTGCCATGGCAGGGGTGGCACTGGATGAGTTTTAAGATCCTTTCTAACCCAAACCATTCCACGCTGATCTGGAGGAGCACATTCACCAGGGCTCCCTCCCAGACCTCATGCAATACACCTGTGTCATGTCACATGACACATGTCATCTCAGACCTCAAATACACCTGTGTCATGTCACATGTCACATGTCACCTCAGACCTCAAATACACCTGTGTCATGTCACATGTCACATGTCACCTCAGACCTCAAATACACCTGTGTCATGTCACATGTCACATGTCATCTCAGACCTCAAATACACCTGTGTCATGTCACATGTCACCTCAGACCTCAAATACACCTGTGTCATGTCACATGTCACATGTCATCTCAGACCTCAAATACACCTGTGTCATGTCACATGTCATCTCAGACCTCAAATACACCTGTGTCATGTCACATGTCACATGTCACATGTCACCTCAGACCTCAAATACACCTGTGTCATGTCACATGTCACGTGTCACCTCAGACCTCAAATACACCTGTGTCATGTCACATGTCACATGTCATCTCAGACCTCAAATACACCTGTGTCATGTCACATGTCACGTGTCATCTCAGACCTCAAATACACCTGTGTCATGTCACATGTCACCTCAGACCTCAAATCCACCTGTGTCATGTCACATGTCACATGTCACATGTCATCTCAGACCTCAAATACACCTGTGTCATGTCACATGTCACCTCAGACCTCAAATACACCTGTGTCATGTCACATGTCACATGTCACCTCAGACCTCAAATCCACCTGTGTCATGTCACATGTCACATGTCACATGTCATCTCAGACCTCAAATACACCTGTGTCATGTCACATGTCACCTCAGACCTCAAATACACCTGTGTCATGTCACATGTCACATGTCACCTCAGATCTCAAATACACCTGTGTCATGTCACATGTCACATGTCATCTCAGACCTCAGATACATCTGTGACCAGTGTTGGGGGCCAGGGCAGCAGGAACTGCACTAAAGAAACAACAAATAGAGAGTAAAAACAGAAAAGTGGATGAATCCTTAGCAAGAAATTTAACAGAGAACAGCTGATAACAAGTTTTCAAGCTGCACCTCTCAAGTTTACAATCTTCCCCAGGAGGAACACATATCACAGAAATTTGCAAGATTCTCCAGAGTAATATTCACCATAACTTGACTTTATAAAGCAGATAAAAGCAAGAAAAACAGACGTGCATCTCCTTCACAAATTCAGAGCAGTGCCCAAAACGACAAATGGAACTGTCACGCACTTAAGTTTTAATTGGTACTTCCATTAAATAAAGGGATTATTTGCTTTTTCTCCTAGATTTTTTTCAGTTACCTTCAGGTTCTCACCTCTTTCTGAGCAGGACAGATTAGTTTAATGAGACTTTGGATGAAGAACTCTAAGTCAAAAAGGTACAGAAACTATTATCCCCCCTGCCAACCTTTGCCATGATTTATTAAATTGGAGCAAACAAAGAACTGCATCCCGCTACTACTGATTCAACAAAGGATTAGACACTGACATGGATAATGGAAAACCTTAAATCCATCAGATTCAATTTCAATAAATAAATAAACAAATCCTAAGGCACATTAACCCTCTGCACCTTTCTAGCTCAAGTGGGAAAAGAACAACCCTAAAAGTTACACCAAGACTTTCTTCTGGTGTTTCTTCCACGCTCCTGTGATGCATCCCCCAGCAATGGGACTGGGCACGGCTGGTACTCAACTGATGAATCATTTTCCTGCCAAATCCAAATGTAAAAGGTGGTCTCAGAAAATTCCACAGCAATTTTTTTGCCCTTAACCTTGTGCCCATCAAAAAACAACACCCAAGAGCCACCGAAGACATTATATGAGATGAAGGTTTCACTTATTGTATGATCAAAGTAATGCTGTTTTATAAAGTAATGTTTATGTTTATAAATCTCATTTATAGATTCTGCTGCCTCTCTTGCTACACAAGCCAAAACTCTCTGAGTGATAAATTACAGGGGTGCATGAAATTACAGACTGGGAGGAACACCTTGTCAAAGATCCCAGGGAAAGTTGTAACATGCAAGATGCAATCAAAACAAGCCAGAAAAGCAAGTTCCCTCTGATGGCAAGTTCCTGGATAAATTTCACTTGGCTGCTGATTTGTGAGATTTTAGGGTTTAGCAATCTGAATCCTGCTACCCTTCCTCTGCATGGGAAGTTGCCTACAGGACATGTCCAATTTTCCTCTTCTTTCCCCCATCTCTCAGACTTCCCCAGAGCCACTTGCACCAAGTTCCAGCTGAAAAAGGAAGTTCCAGAGAAAGGCAGAGCAGCTTTGCTCAGCTCAAGCCTTGCCCTGCTGCTCTGACACTGATTTCCCTGTACAGCTTAAACCAGGAGCAGCTCTTGTTAATGTTAGTCAGGCACACACCTGGATATTCCTGCTAGCAAAGATGTGACAAAAAAACCCAGAACCTGAGTTCCTCCAAAGACTCACAGAGCTGTCTGGGTCATTGATACAGGAGGGAGAGGTCTCTGTGGACAACTTCTGCCAAAAGCTGCTTCTCTACAAGATCCAGGCTGAAGTTAGCAGGAAAGCTGTGCTGTAGAGCTGCTCTAAATCAGGCTGACATGATGGGGGAAGAAATTAAACTGTGCTACAGTGCAAGAACGGGCAGGTAAAAAACCCTGCAAGGTTCAGAAGAGGGTTTATAACACCTCCTTCCTCTCACTGACACTGTCAAGGACACCATTTCAGCAGAGAAGTGGTGAGCTTCCCCCGGGTGGAGGGGCTGTCACACCCAGCAGCCTGGGCAGCTGTGACATGAGAAGCTTCAAGTTTCTGCCTCAGTTGCAAACTCTTCTCTGTCATCGAGTTCTTATTAAAAAACAGCCAGTCTGAGCTGTCCTTCCCCCCAGGGGTAAAGGATCAAGCTGCCTGTGGCACCTATCAATAGGAAGCTCCCTTGGCTTGGGGAGCTGAAATGAACTTTTAATTTAAGTGTGAAGGCACTACAATGACAGTCATATGTCTTGGAAATGTTGGTATACTCAATCAAAAAAAAAACCCCAAACAACCAAACTTAAAGTTCCTACATTAAAGCTATGATTCAGGAAAAAGAAGAAAAGGAAATTAAATCAAATCCTCCCACTTTTCAGACGGTGATCCCAACCATCCCAGGCCAACAGCAGCAGTGGTTGCTGCCCTGAGATGATGGGTTGGTGGCATCAGTCAGGGTCTCAGCAGGGATGGGCTGGAGGAGCTGTGCCCATCCCTGCAGCAGGATGGTCTGGGATGCTCCTGCTGGAGCAGCCAGCAGTGCTCAGGCTGAGCAGCCTCCCAGCACAGGAGCTGCAGAGTCCCTCACCCGCTGCTCCTCAGCAGCTCTGAGCAGCCTGGAGCTCAGCAGGGGGAGAGAGCCTGAGGATTCCCCCTCTGTAAACTCGGCACATCCAGGTGTTGAGCTGGGAGCTGGATCCAGAAGATCATGAGGAAAAGGCTGCTGTGCTTTCCAGCTGGTTTGGCCAAGGCTGGTTGTTGGGAAGGTAGAATTAGAAAGAAATTATAGATATGACTCTGTAGCCAGAAAGGCTAAGGAAGAAATACAAATGATAGCATGGTTTGAATAATTCAAAGAAACCAGTCTGATATGCCAGAACACATTCTTTCCTGCAATAAAACCAAGCTGAGACCCCTCTTCCCAGCCTTATAAGGAAAGGTCTGAAGGACCCTGAGATAACTAAAAATATGCAAAAATAGCGATTTCTATAGGTTGTATACAAATGTTACTGTATTAGTATACTTAGAAAGATTGGTTGGTAAAGGAATAGAATATTCATATGTATAGATTATATAAGTAATTGTAAAAGAGAGTTCGCTCTCTCTCTTGGCCTCTCTTGGTAACTCTTAACTCTTTGTTCTCTTGGTTCACTCGTAACTCTTAGCTCTCTTAGTCTCTCTTAACTCTTAGCTCTTAGTCTCTCTTAGCTCTTGGTCTTTCTTAGCTCTCTCTTTTTCCTGGCTCTCTCACTTCTGTTACTCTCTTTCTTAGCAATCTTAAGTCTTGAACTCATGTATTCGTATCCTACCCTATTTTGTATTGCTCTCTCTGAGCCCGCTTTGAGCTCTATCTGCTGGCTCATAGCAGGCTCCCTCTCTCTCTCTATCCCACGCCCTGAAATAAACATCTAACCCCTAACTCGCTTATAGAGGTCTTTGTCGTGTCTCACACCGTCCCCAGAAAGGGTCTCCTACAGCTGGTGACAATCACTGACAGTGTGCCACAGGCTGAGGCAAGGCTGTGCACATCTGGGACCCTTCCAAGCCTGATGTGATTGCCAAATTTCAAGGGGTGCATTCCCCTGGCAGTGCCAAAGGTGTACCTGGAGACCAAAAGTCTCCTTCTCCTCTGGGGTTCTGAAACTCTCAAACACCTTTCAAAGAGAAATGCAAAATCCACCTCATACATATGGAAAGAAACACTCTCACTAAGCTATCAAGAAGCACAAGAGTCAGAGAAAGTACAGGAGAGACTGAGGCAGATTTTCAACATTTTTTCCATAATAATGACCAAAATTTGCACAATACTAAAAGTCTCTCATGCAAATGCAAACATCACTATAATCCCTGTTAACAAAGCACACAGAGAAATTAAAACAAGCTTAACTAAGCAATGTTTGTGAATATTAATGAGCCTAAAAGCTAATTCCAAGCTTTTAAAATTTAAAGTAAAGAGAGGATTGTTTTCAGACTAATTTGTATTTAAACCGGATGCTTTGCATGTGAAATGCAAGGAAGAGAATGAACTGTGGTGCCCTGGAAAAGCATTAAAATGAGTGTAACAAAGTAAGATCTTTGAGAATTCTGAATATCTGGATCTATTCAGCTTTTAAGCTGATACAGTAAGACGTGCTCAAATATCACTGGACAGTGGCTTACTCCAAATCTCCACATCCTGTTTTATTATAAAGATCAAAAGAATGTGAGGGTTTTTTTTTTCCTTACTGTCGTAGTTCAAACAGCAAGGATTTTTCACCTGACACGTGAAAGTGACACATTCACCATCCAGAGAAGTTTAGGACAAAAGTAGAACACCTTCCACATCTGACACAGGCAGTTCAAGCTTGATTTGGTGAGGTTGAACATCCCTCACATCAAACTGAACAGTTTGAAATCCCAGCAGCTTCAGCAAGGAACAGAAATCACATCAGGTGGGATTTACCCAGATCTCAGGTGTTTATAACAGACACCCACACCTCCTCTGCTCTCTTTGTGGTTAGTGAAGAGAAATTCATCCTTTTATTCTGAATGTCACCCCAGCCTCCTGGAGATGCCTTGGTGAGATGGATCATCCTTGAGAACATCTACTCCTTCCCAGAGGCTCTGAAGGGAGCTGAGGATCACTCCAGGGCAGCTGTCAATGACACAGACACCTCACACAGATGGATCTCACTCCTCAGGGCTCACAAGCCAAACAAACCCCACCCATCCACTGAAATTTGACCAAAATTTGAGAGTACCAGCTCAATTCTTAGAACAGCCATGACCAGACTCCCTTTGCTTGGCCATCCTGAACTGACAGAGCTCCGCTAGAAACGTGGAATGGCTGGGGCTGGAAGGAAACTTAAAGGTTCATTTCATTCCACCCCTGCCATGGCAGGGACACCTTCCACTGTCCCAAATTGCTCCAAACCCCATCCAGCCTGGCCTTGGACACTGCCAGGGATCCAGGGGCAGCCACAGCTGCTCTGGGCACCCTGTGCCAGGGCCTGCCCACCCTTGCTGGGATAAATTCCTTCCCAATATCCCATCTAGCCCTGCCCTCTGGCAGTGGGAAGCCAGGCTCTTGTAAATAGTCTTCTCAGTACTTCTTAGTTTTGTTGGTTTGTTGCTCCCTTTTTCCTTTTCTTTCAGTGAGTTTTTTCAGTCCATAACCACAGCAGAGTTGTGGTTTTTTTTATTCTCTCAAGTTCTACCACCAGGAGAGGAGGCTGAGCCCACTTGATATCCTAACAGAAGTACCTGCCTGCTCTTTTCTGTTTGTAAACCTGCCATCCATGAGGGAAAATCCATTCACTGTTTCTGTAAAACAGACAGCAGAGAATGGCATGACAGTTGCAGTAGTGTGTGAAAAGCCAGGGCATTAGAAGGCAGTGGTTGTGCTGGCCTCATCCCAAAACTCAGGAGCACCCAAGGCTGAGGCATGGGAACTCCAATCCCTTAGCTACCCACAAAGCACATCCAGAGATTTACAGAAAAGATTCAAGCAGTCACCAGGCAGCCTCAGCCATATCCTGGCATCTCCTGATAAATACCCTCCAAGCCCAGAAGAAACAAATCCCCCTTGGAGGGACAAATTACCTCCACTGGGTCCTTCTGCTTTTCCTGCTTTCTGCTTCGATGGAGGGCACCAGCCCTAAAGTCTGAACCACTGGTAAAGTAAGTAAAAAAAAATAAAAATCTCAGGCCAGTTTGCTTCTCTGAAGTCTCCTATTTCTCCTCTCCCTGCCACCCTGTCAGTCCCTCTGCAGCACTCAGGGGAGCCCAGGCAGCTGCAGCCTGGCTTATTCAGCTTACAGAGATCAGTGGTTACTGGAGTTCAAACGGTTCATTAACTTCTTGTGCTCGGACCCTGGAGATAAGAATCCACTGTCTGGAACAGATTTGCATGAAGGCAACAAAAGATAAATAAAATGATAATATAAGATGTGGTCAAGTGAGCAAAGCAGGGCTTTACCCCTTCTGTCAAACCCTAAACAGAGGAGAATCCCCACCTCCCCCTGCAGAGAGAACCTAAGGGAGGGCTTCGACCTTCAGGCTTGGAGCTGGAATTTACCTCTTGCATTCCTGCACAACTGGGCTGAATAACTTGGATGCCAGTCAGGATCACAGATGTGCACACCCTAAAACACAACTGCTAACAAGTTTGGCAGCCTGTGCAGCGTTGGTACGAACAAGGCTTCCCTGCCAATGGGTCCCCAGTGCCACCCAACTGCACAATAAAACATCCTCCAGCCTTGCTCAGGTGCTGAATTCCTGCTCCAAGGGAAGGGAACAGGGTTCCCAAGCATCAGCCTTGTCAAAGCTGCCCTGGTTCCCCCCAGCAGCCCCCAACACAAAACCCAGGTGCTGAAATCTGTGTGTGCTCCCAGCCGGCTCATTTATCTCAGCCCTGACAAAAGCAGTGACATTTGCCAAAGTTTGATTCATCCCAGGCTGAAATCCTCGTTCCCTGGAGGTAAATATTGCTGTCTAATGAGGAACAGTCACGCACAATTACCCTGTGAGGCAGCAAATGGCTGAGGATCTTGAGAAAGCTGATTTGTTAAACTAATTGCTGGAGGTAAGGACTCGGGTGAGCCAGGGCTCCAAATGCAATCCCAGTGCTTCCTACAGAACTCTCCAGGAGGGTCCTTGGATCTGCCCTGAAAAATGTACAAAATAAGCACAAAATAGATGAGAAAGCAGCCTGAGCTCTCGCCTCTCTTTGCCCATGCATTTCTTCACAGAGAAAGGAGCTTTGTTTAAAATGTGCACTGTGCAAGCTGCAGCAGGAGCTCTCCTCCAGCCCTAGGAGCTGATCCCTGGTGGAGCAGCATGCCTCTCTCCCAAACTGGGACCTCTCCTCTGCCTCCCAGCCTGGGCTCAGTCCAGCCTACAGAGCACCAGCAAGAAAATACCTGTTCAAGTGAGGCTTTAGCACAGGCTTCAGGTTTACCTTCCCGAGCAGGGTCACGCCTGCCTCTCCTGCAGCTGCAGGGGCGCAGCTGCAGCTCCTAATGCACATCATTATTCCTTGCAGGGGTCGTTTGGCACAAAGTTAGGAGAAAACAGAAAAGCAGCCACAGAGATTTGTATTTATCATAAAGACAGTCTGGAAAATAAGGGTGCATCACCGAGCAGGGTGTGCAGCATCCCAGCCCTGAGCTGCAGCTCTGCTACCCCAGGAATTTTTGCATGGTCCCCCCATTCCTGCTCCACCTTCAGGAATGTCATCACATGCCAGCCAAGAACTTCCTGGCCCAGGAACTAAAACTATTAAACTATTAAACTCAGTTGAATGTTACAGAGTTTCTGAACTTTTTGCTTTACACCCATTCAGAGGGATTTCACTTCAGGAGCACCTTTCAGGGGAGAAAAGAAAAAAGAGAGAAAGAGAGAAAGGGAACAAGAAACCCCCCTAGCAAAGCCAGTAGCACAGACTCCTATAATTGATCCAGGAGGGAGATGAAACCATAATTAATCCATTCGGGAGATGGGGATGTCTCAAACCCTTTTTTTTGGGAAGAGTGGGAGTACCTGGTTATGTTCACTTTACAAACAAGCAAAAGCTAATTGCTTCAGAGTGCCAGCAAAATCTATCCAGGGAATTCATCCTCTTATCTAATGCCACCTGCAGCAGGACTGGGCTGCTCTGAATTAGAACTGAGATCAAAGAGCACCTGTGCACAGCAAGATTTTGATTTCCTCCTCCCCTCTCCTTGCTCCACCAGACAGGTTTGTATTTCTGATCACACTGTCAGCTAAATTGTTACTTTTAATTACAAAGCATTCCCACTTCTCACCTTCCTCCTCACACCTCACAGCGATGAAAGCCCAAGGTATCCATCACGGTTTGCAGCGCTGGGAAGTGGGACAGGAGGGAAGAGCAGCTCCCTGCAGGATCCTGGCTGCTGCCAGGGAGTTTTTCTCTCAGTGCACAGCCCAGCATCTGCAATTCACACAATCACCGATTCCCACTTGCTACTCCTAATAGGGGGCAGGTTAGACGTAGAGCAGCATTAATTAGTTATAAATTGAAATTAATTATCATAATAATGAAAGGATGCATGAATGCAAAGTTTGCCTCTTTTGCAGCGGTATTTACAAAAGATAGATTAGCAAGGTAATTTGTGTTAGATTTTTACTACAAAACCCATGAGGGATTCAGAGCACAGCAAAGGGAACCAGCTGCTTGGAGGCACTAATGACTAAACCATGTCCAACCCAACTCTTGCAGGAGGATGGCAACACCTCGAGAATCAAATTTCATAAAGTAAAAATAGATCCTGCTGTGTATCATGTCTGCTGGGCACTCAGAGCTGTTTGCTCCCAGCCTTTCATTGATTTCAGGTCCAGCTGTGTGCCTGGGAGCTGGATGTGCCCCTGGACAGTGGCAGGAAGGCAGTGCTGAGCCTCAGCTCACAGGACTCTGAGAGCCATCCCTGGGCAGCCCAGCTCTCAGCAGAGCTGTGTTCAAACCCTGGGAGCAAGCAGTGAGCACTCAGAGCCCCAGCTCTAATTGTGCCCCCATGGATATCAATTTACTGGAAGCTATAGCAGAGAAATAGCCCAAAGTGTTCTGCAAAACACAGCAGAGAGCACCACACAAAATATGCTGGGCCTCGGAGGACAGACCCCCCTCTCCATGTCCCTGCTTGGATTAAGATAAAAGAAACTCTCTGGAAGTTCAGTGTGAGTTAGTTTAACACCTCCAGTCCCCATAACTGGCTGGGAAGCAGCAGTTTTAATTGCTACTAATTAAGCTCACTCATCATCCCCCTTTATTAAGCTTTGTGATTTATTTGGTAACAGTAATGATACCAACAGCTGGAATAAACACTCTTTTTTGGGTAGAGCAGACTCAGTGTTGAGAAAAGATGAGAACATTGACTTTCGAAGGCAAAGTGAGGCAAGCAGGAACAGAAGAAATTTTATACCAAGAGCCTGGACTTGCTCTCAGACCTGACTGTAAAAAAGTATTTGCTCTACACTGGAAATCCACTGGAACTAAGCCACAGGCTCCTTAGGAGCTTCCATTCAGCACAGGAACACAACACCAGGAGCCAGATACCTTGGCACTGGCAAAACCAGGGAAAGGTCATTGAGGACAGTGAAACTGGGTACAAGAGCAGCAGGGAAATTTTTAAAGATGAAACTTTGGCTTTTCATTGAATCCTAAAATCATTTAGCTTGGAAGGAGCCTTTTAAAGCACCGAGTCAAACTGCTCTGCTTGGTTCAGCTGGAATTTTGTGGAGCAAATTCCCTTCCTGGAATATCCTGGAATAGCTTTATCAATCGAGTGTGGTGCTTCACATGGATAAAAGGAATGGCTGAAAAGAAGGTGAAAGAGGTTTTAATCTCATCATCTGAGCAGAGATATCCCTTACAGGCAGGTACAAACCAGCACTGGCATAAATCACACGCTGTGTAAAGCAAGAGTTACTTTCCATCAACTCCCTGAAAGGCCTTTTAGTCCTCTAAGTGGAAGTTTGTACATTCTTCATTCATTTACCATCCCTAGTGGGTTCTGTACTAAATTAAGTGTTTATTCAGTGCTTTGAAGATGTAAAGCACTGAAAGTGGCAAATACTTTCACTAGATATCAAAGAGCTACAGCTCCTAGAGACTAAGCAGATTCATCAGCTGAAATAATTGGCTGCACCTAACACTGACAAAGTAAAATGGCATAAATGTCATTTTTTTTCTCATAGTATATAGACAGGAAAATACAGATTCACACTCAGATTTGCACTTGGAGGAAGCAGATCATGACAGGATTATTTTATCCAAAGGATTACCTTGGTGGGAGGAGCACTGTCTTTCTCTTAAGGTCTGTGTTGGACACAGCTGGAAATAAGGCACTGAGGATGACAGATAACTGCTGTAAATCATGATGGAAAATGCAGTGTCTTTGATTTAGGTTTATTTTACCAAAGATGGAGTCTGCTGACTTTGCTGTTCCCGACTCCAGAATTGCACAGGCCGTGCACAACTGAGGAAATACCTGGAGAACAGGAAAAGCCTGCCCTGAGAAGCAAAGGGCATCATTTACAGAGTTACTTTCCATGGCTCTTCAGTATCAAATCAGCACTGCCAACTGTGCTGAACTTGGAAAGAGACTCATTGCCCTCCCCAGTGCCTCCCCTGCAGCCCAAAATGCCAAAAAAAAAAAAAAAAAAAAAGGCAGATTAGGACTGCTACTAATTAAGCTAAAAATATGCCATAATGGGAATATTAAAGGGGGAAAAATACAATCAGTGGGAAAGGCACTGACATAGCAGCAGTGAGGCAGCTGCAGCTGTTTGGGCACATCTGGCCAATAAATGACTCTACCACCAACTTATTTATCCCAGTGAAGGACCAGAAGGAGATTTCACAGGGAGTAGTGTATCATACACAGGAAGGGATCTACAGAAGTGCAGCACTTGTGCTGTTTGTGGGCTTTTCCCAGGATGAATCTGGCAGGTCAGAGGTGTGAAGCTGCCTTTGCTGGCTGTACAAAGCACTCCTGAGCCTCCTGACCTGCCAGGGACAGCAAGGGTTAAGCGTGCTCAGGATGTGCTGTGACATGCAGGAAAACAGTGATTTTGCACTTTATAGTAAAAATAAGGATGGGAAAGCTTTCCCTCTCCTTATTTATTCTGAGTAATTATTTTATTTACCAATTCCTCTTTAAATATCTCCACCTGTTTTGACTGAGGGGCTGGAGCTCTGTGATTTGTGTCCTCATCTTAACCCTCTCCTGGACTGCAAATGCTCCTTTGGGAATCTGTGCAGCTCTGTTAATAACAGCTCACAAAGCTTACCAAGATAATGCACCCAGTAGTGCCACAGCTCTAAAATACCCTGGTTTATTTAGATGGTGCTTCTAAAGGAGATACAGACTTGAATTTTGATCACTATTTAAAATGTAACTTTAATCTTTTCACATAGATGCTAATAAAGGATTTTTTATTAGGGGAAGGGTGGAGAAGATAAAGCAGAAATTCTTCTGTGAGAACTCTCTCCTGTCTCCCTGAAGGATGAGTTTTAGGATCCCAACCACTCTGATTATTGTTGTAGCATTTAAATGGCCTTTAATTCCCATTATAAATTGGCTGCTGACTTTCATCTAGGTGTGACTGATCCCCTCCCAGACTTTCATTCCCTAACATGCCAATTGCCATAGATTTACTCCAATCTGTTTTCAGGTTTGACCACCAGTCTGACAAAAAAAGGAGGAGATGTGTATGAGGGAGATACAGGGCTCTGGTTCCAGCCCTGTGCCAACAGCAGCTACAAGAAATCAGAGGTGAGCTACCAGTGAAAGTCTGAGAGCCCAGGAGTGTGACAACAGGTAAGGGGGGGAAAAAAGACAGATTTAGGCAAAAAAACAAGAAGGGATGAAGACAGCAAGAAGTTGTGCTAAAGGGACTGTGGTGAGCAGCAGCTCACAGGTACAGCTGGCTCCCCTAAAGGAGGGAACAAAGGTGATGGAGGAACTCTCCTCTCACTGGTGTCCAGCAAAAGGACAAGAGGAGGAAAAGGTGAAGTGCTGTTATTCTCATTTAAACATAAAAATTAATTTTTATCACAACCTTGATTGAACACTAAAACAGATTTGCCCGTAAAAGCTGTGGAGTTTCCACCCTTGGAGATATTAGACCCAGAGCAACCTGCTCCAGCTTACCCTGCTTTGAGGACAGAGGAGATATTTAAGGATCTCTAGAGACATCATCTAACCTCAGCAATTCTGTTATTCAATACCATCTGGAAGGAAAGGACCTTGGAACCCTCAAAACCAGCTCCTCTCAATTCAATGCCCCAAAATCAAAGGAAAGGACACAAGATGCCTTTAAGGTACAGGATGCTCCAAACATTAACTCCTTCCTGTCTCTCACTATAACCCCACCTCTCCTCTCCATCTTTTAGTGCACTTTAATGCCCAATTCCTTCCCAGCCAATACAGGAATGTTTTATTTGCCCTATTTCCTTTAGCTCCATTTTCAATATCACCTCTCCAAATCCACAGCAGATGTCACATGTTAATGAAATAACCCTCCAGGGAATGAAAGCTGCAATGCAAACAGGAACATCTTGATCAAATCCAATTTTTGTTTCGGGAAAATTTCTCTCAAGAGAGGAACTGTGGTTTAATGGCTCCAAATTTAGCTCATGAGTTCCTCCTCACAAGTCTAAAAGCTCCTGGACAGTCTACATAAGCATATGGATCTCATAATGCCCAAGATGGCCATTAAAAGGGGGAAGTTCTTGGAATTGAAAGCAGGATTTAGAGCATGCATTCCCTGTGTCTGAAACCTGATTTTTGTGATGGCAGCTGCTGAGATGCTAGTGAGGGAGTGAACTCCCTTCCAGGGCAGTGTTCTCAAGGAAACACAAGGTTGTTTTGGGCTCTTGAGTGGAGTTCAGAGCTCAGAACTGGCTGGAATGAGCAGTGTCTGGCCTAGGCCTCTTCCAAATAATCCAAGAAAAAGTGTGCAAGCTGCAAATTGCAACAGCAAACTTCCTGTGGTGCGTTAGAGACATATTTCCACCTCACACTTCATCCCAGCCACGTGCAGAGCTCAGCTCAGCTCTCTCAGCCCACATCTCCTCCCCGAGAGCCATGACTCCTGCTCACTCTCACCACACAGCCACTGCTTTGGATTAGGCTCCAGCACAGCAGGAGAAATGCTTTCCTCACTGCTTGAGCTGCCTTTGCTTTCACCTGAAGGAAAAACAGCCCCACAAAGTCATCTGCAAGTGCTGGCCAGAGCTGGGATGGAGTGTCACCTGCTGTGTGCCAGGGACCAGGTTCCAGAGGCACAGTGTGCCTGTCCTGAACACAGCCACCCATCTGTAGGAGCAGGAAATCAAGGTGGAACACCCACTTTAAAAAGCAAAAATCCCATCTAGAGATGTAAAAATCCCGGGTCTGAATGCAAGCCAGAGCAGGACTGCACTGAACAGGTGTTTATTTTTAAATGAGGATAAAGGAGCCAGTAAATCATTCCCACAGCACAGGAGAGCTGGCAGGGGCAGGGCCTTTCAGAGCTTATCCAGGATCAAAACAGCAACTTGGAATTTAAAAGCCAAAAGCCCTCTCCTCCATCCAGAGTAATTCTGCACATGGAGCAGCTGCAGTGGCAGGAACAGAGGCAGGATGCTCTTAATTTCCATTCTTTATGATCCATAGCAGTCACTTCGGAGAGACACAGCAAACTGGCATTTTTCTAACCTTCCTAAAGAAAACCTCATCCCAAACTTTATTCTGCCCAGTTAGAACAGCATCACAAGTTGTGGGCAGAGCAGAGAGAAAGCGATGATCCCTCAATTCACCTCATCTGTAATTTCTTTTCATCTCTCTGTTGATCTCAGACAAACTCAGGGGCTCTGAGGAGGCTCTGCCTGGGCCAGCATTCCCATTCTCCCTGCATTAACTGCAGGGAGTACAATGGATGTTTCTGCCAGTGCCATGAATCAGCTACAGAAATGCCCACACAGCAATCTCCTGATGCACAGACCTTCCTCTGCTACCCACTGTCCAAGTCAGCCCCCACGAAGAAATGGAGAAATAGTTATTTTTAAAATCTATTATTACATAATGCTGCTTGGAAACATCAAAAAAAGTAAACTGCTTTCTACAGTTTACTTGTTAAATATATATTTTTTTTCCTTATGTAACTTAAGAAAATTAAGAGTGAGAGATTTCTAATAAGCAAAGTTCTGCTCCAGTTGGGATGAAGCTGGCACAGGCTTCCATGGGGAAATAAAACCTAAACCTCATCAAGTAATTTTTAAATTCCACCCTAAAACTAACAAACTTAAGGAAAACAAGCTGAAATTTAGCTTTGCACATTCCTGCCTTTTCTCTTTCTATGGCAGCAGCAAACGTCTGCAGAGAGATCAGCACATTAAACACTCCTCAGAGCTAAGGTCTGTACTCACACCCTGCAAGTGAAGGAAGAAGAAGGGATTTATTTGCCCAAAAGCCACAAGACAGACAAGGACTCAGCTGAACACACAGCCCAGAGCCTCTCCATCTGCTGCTCCTCTGCCTGCTGAGCAGCCACGCTCTCACAGCCCACTGCAGGGGCAGGGTAACACAATCTGCATTATGTTTTCTGCTCTAACTGCATCTCCAAAGAGGCAGCAGATTTATATTGGGAAGCCCTCGCATTGATGGTTTGCTCTGAGACCAAACTTTGATGAAGAATTTCTCATTTGGATAAACCAAAGCCATTCTCATTTTAATTTAACGTTTCACTGTACTGAACAGAAGAATCAAAGGCACTGGAGATTTCTGCCAGACTATAATAGAAGTTGAATTAAGTTCAAAATTTCTGGGTCAGAAAAAATTCAAACATGAAAATATTTGCATTCCAAATTAGAGTAAGGAGCTGAATTTCTTTTAACCTCTGAAATAGGACTTGTCAGCCTCTGTTTTGATCATCTTTTTAATCAAAATGACATATTTTGATATTTCAGAATCGCTTCTCTGAGTCCTCAAAGCTGCAAGTCAGCCTGATATGAAGGAATGTTTTCCTCTCAAGCTCCCCTCTCCTGGCAGGACCAGCCCTTTGTGGAGGCTCCATTCCAGCACTGGGGATCCATCAGAATTCGGGAATGTTACTGCAGGAGATGCAGCTCAAGCCTTTTATCCAGAAGGTCAGCAGCTTCACAAGTCCCAGGCAGGGAGGAGTTCAGAGGAAAAAAAAGCCACAGTTTCTCCAATTCAAGAGGAAATCACTGGGAGACAGTTCAGACACTTCAATCCGAGCACCAATATTTTTGTAGAACCATGAGAAATGCATCTCCTATTTCCTTTAAAGTGTGAGAAGGAAGTTGCTTGTTTGTCTTCAAATTTATCTTCAAACTTCCACTGAGAAACTGATTTTTACACACTTTCTACCATAAAACAATTACAATTAAAAATTCCCAAACAGTTTTTATTTAAAACTGTGAATTAATTCATATCTGAACTATTCATTGAAGCTTCTTTTCCCCTTAGTGTTCCTTTAAGGCTGAGTAGTGGTTGATGGGTCACTAGAATTAATTCCAATTGTCATTAATCTTCCAATTGCCTTTTTTGGGGGCTTGTTTTTTGGTTGTTTTTTTTTTTCCTGTCTGTTCTGAAGCAGCCAGCAAAAAACCCAACAAAAACAACAACAAAAATTATCTGAGGAAGCTACAAATAGCACCAAGTAACACCAGAAGAGAGAAACATGGCTTGGAAATTCAGCAAATATAGATATTCACGTCAGGGAGACCTGCTTTTATTCACTGTTAACTATTGTATCAGGAGGAAAGATCAAATCCATTTAAATACAGAGAAGGACTTCCAAAAGGAACTAAAATCCTGCAGTCATGGAGGTTTTGGTATTTAGCACAGAGCTGTGCATGGCATGGGACTGCAAAGAGGCCATGGAGCCATTCAATTCTCCTTTTCTCTCCAAAAGAGAGAGCCTAAGACAATATTTTACCTTTTCTATTAACATTTAATTACAGGAATGCCATTAGTGCCACAGCTTGAAGCCAGAGAAAGAAAAGCACAATGCAGGTACCACCTTTTCCTCTTGAGAGCAATCAGAGCAGGTGAGTGGAGGGTGAGCAGTGATGTTTGTAAGGGGCAGAAATGACCACAGGGCTCAGGGAGGGAATGCTTTGAGCTCTACAAGGGGAGGCAGCGTGGGACAGGGGTGTCTCTTCATCTCCACTCTGCCAAATTCCATGTTTAGCTGATGCAATAAATTATATATGATATCATCAATTATATAAGCAAACAGACTGGCAAGATGGGAAACCTTTCTATAGTGGATAAAACCCCTTTGATTTTAGTGATTAGCTGTAAATGAGCACCCAGTTACACACACAGAAGGAAGAATGGACACAAAATGGACCAGTGACAGTCAGCTGTGCTCAAACCAAAGCTCATACATGGGTGACTTGAGGTGCCAGGGGATGTTGATAACACAAAATGTCCAAATCTGGAAATACTTTTGTGGGAAATAGGAAAGGCAGAAAACACTCAGAAGCTGTGTGAAAGCAGATTTCAGAATAGAAGAATGCAAGAGTACAGATATGCAAGGACAGGGAACAGTTAGGCTGTGTTTTTGAGCTGTGTAGAGATAGGCAGGATAATAGAAACATGGGAGTTTAATAATGCAGCTTTATCCATTGTTTTAGGCTGTGACAAGCAGGCATTGCTAGAGGTAAAGTGTATAGTTAGTATTAATGACTGGCTAAAGCAAACACTTGTAAGCTTTTAGCATTATGCTATTGGCTAGAAAGTTTTTAAAAAGGCATTGCAGCCAAGAAAGTTGGTCTGCTGATGTAATGGCATGAGCTTTCAACATCTTCCATGTCTCACCCTGTACTGATGAGGCTGATGCTGAATAAAAAGCTCAAGGAGTGCCCACCTGCAGCCCTGTCCCATTATTTATTACAGTACAGACCCAACAGTCTTTGACAACACAACTCCTTGAGATGCTTCCTTCAAAACAGCAGCTGGAATCAATCTTCAGATCTTTACACTGCCTGCCTGCAGCAGCAAAAGCACTGAAAATGATCCATGACAAATTCTTCTGAGTAAATGAAGAGAATTAAATCCATCCTTTCTTACTTATGTTACACTTAGGGGTCAATCCACTGCTGAGCTGCCTCTGTGCAAACACGAGTGCCCAGACAAGCCCTGAGGAGCAGGGGATGCTCTCAGAGCACACTGAGGAGCAGGGGATGCTCTCCCAGCACCCTGAGGAGCAGGGGATGCTCTCAGAGCACCCTGAGGAGCAGGGGATGCTCTCCCAGCACACTGAGGAGCAGGGGATGCTCTCAGAGCACACTGAGGAGCAGGGGATGCTCTCAGAGCACACTGAGGAGCAGGGGATGCTCTCCCAGCACCCTGAGGAGCAGGGGATGCTCTCCCAGCACACTGAGGAGCAGGGGATGCTCTCAGAGCACACTGAGGAGCAGGGGATGCTCTCCCAGCACCCTGAGGAGCAGGGGATGCTCTCCCAGCACACTGAGGAGCAGGGGATGCTCTCAGAGCACACTGAGGAGCAGGGGATGCTCTCCCAGCGCCCTGAGGAGCAGGGGATGCTCTCCCAGCACACTGAGGAGCAGGGGATGCTCTCAGAGCACCCTGAGGAGCAGGGGATGCTCTCCCAGCACACTGAGGAGCAGGGGATGCTCTCCCAGCACACTGAGGAGCAGGGGATGCTCTCCCAGCACACTGAGGAGCAAGGGATGCTCTCAGAGCACACTGAGGAGCAGGGGATGCTCTCAGAGCACCCTGAGGAGCAGGGGATGCTCTCCCAGCACCCTGAGGAGCAGGGGATGCTCTCCCAGCACCCTGAGGAGCAGGGGATGCTCTCCCAGCACACTGAGGAGCAGGGGATGCTCTCCCAGCACACTGAGGAGCAGGGGATGCTCTCAGAGCACACTGAGGAGCAGGGGATGCTCTCAGAGCACACTGAGGAGCAGGGGATGCTCTCCCAGCACACTGAGGAGCAGGGGATGCTCTCAGAGCACCCTGAGGAGCAGGGGATGCTCTCAGAGCACCCTGAGGAGCAGGGGATGCTCTCAGAGCACACTGAGGAGCAGGGGATGCTCTCCCAGCACACTGAGGAGCAGGGGATGCTCTCCCAGCACACTGAGGAGCAGGGGATGCTCTCAGAGCACACTGAGGAGCAGGGGATGCTCTCCCAGCACACTGAGGAGCAGGGGATGCTCTCAGAGCACCCTGAGGAGCAGGGGATGCTCTCAGAGCACACTGAGGAGCAGGGGATGCTCTCAGAGCACACTGAGGAGCAGGGGATGCTCTCCCAGCACACTGAGGAGCAGGGGATGCTCTCCCAGCACACTGAGGAGCAGGGGATGCTCTCAGAGCACACTGAGGAGCAGGGGATGCTCTCCCAGCACACTGAGGAGCAGGGGATGCTCTCCCAGCACCCTGAGGAGCAGGGGATGCTCTCAGAGCACACTGAGGAGCAGGGGATGCTCTCCCAGCACACTGAGGAGCAGGGGATGCTCTCCCAGCACACTGAGGAGCAGGGGATGCTCTCAGAGCACCCTGAGGAGCAGGGGATGCTCTCCCAGCACACTGAGGAGCAGGGGATGCTCTCAGAGCACACTGAGGAGCAGGGGATGCTCTCAGAGCACACTGAGGAGCAGGGGATGCTCTCAGAGCACACTGAGGAGCAGGGGATGCTCTCAGAGCACACTGAGGAGCAGGGGATGCTCTCAGAGCACACTGAGGAGCAGGGGATGCTCTCCCAGCACCCTGAGGAGCAGGGGATGCTCCCCCAGAGCTCCAGAAGCCCAGCATCCCCTCTGACCAGCCACACACGGTGGGGAGGATGGGACAGCCAGCCAGAAACCCCTTGGGCTGCATTCCCATTCCTTCCTAACTTAACACTCCAAACTTCTCTCACACTCCTCCATTTCTCCCTTAATTACTACAAGTAATTTTATTAATATACTTTGCAGCACCATTAACTATTACCTGAGGCTTATCTTTAAATATGATGAGACTACATAATCTTAATGGCACTAATTAACAGTACCATAAATTTAAAATTTCACAGATCTGACCAACAAAGCATATAAAGTGTGATTTGGGGGAAATTTTTTGGTTGGTTGAAATAATTTTTGTTGGTAAAGTAATGCCCCTGACAAACAGGAGCAGAAAAATGTAAGTTATAAAAGCAGAGACTTAAACTAAAACCAACATAACTCCTACAGGAATTAAGACAAACATGGAAGTTTGTCTAAAACACTCAAGGTTTGGTCACCAATGCAGACACAGGAGCCACTGGGAAGGCAGAAGTAGGGTCCCATCTGTTTGGAATTTTTTTTTTATTTCACTGTTTTCTTGTGTTCTAAACATTGAAACAATCACCCTGCTCTCTCTTGATATTTCTTTGGTGGCCAAAGGCTGATGAGCACCGATGGTACAGGGTGGTGAAAGCTCTAGGAGCTTCAAAACTGAGCATTGCATCAGCCAGAGAACAGAGAGACCTCGTTCCTTCAGTGGCACATTTAATATTTAATCCTCACAGCACATCCTGTCAGAGCAGAAAGGCTAAAGCGGTGTGTCCTCAGCAGAGGCACTGCCAGAATGTTCAGATTTTATGACTTTTAAAAAACTTGGCACCAGAAGTTTGCACTGGGTTTTTTTTTTTTTTATTTCTGAATTTTATTTTGTCATTTTCCCTCTCTCTCAGTTGAGATAGGACTTTTTTAAAAAAAAAGGCAATTTGCTTTATTCCCAACTCCCAAAATTCAGCAGCTCATGAATCCAAGAGAAACACACCAAGTGCAGGTACTGCTGCTGTGGTTTCCAGAGGCTCTGAGCAAACAGCTCCAGTTCCAGCTCTGAGGAGCCACAGCTGCTCCACTCAGAAAATCATTCTGGGAAGAGAAGTACAGCAGTCAAACTGCTCCAGAGATGCTATAAATTACATTGTCCAAAGAAGAGAGATGTATTTACTCTGCAGTGATACTGTAATTATCAAGAAAGTGCCCTGCCTTTGCCTGTAAGTGCTGTGTGCAGTAATTAATTTTCCTCTGCATACTGATGTTTGATAGTAATATGTAAATCACTGGGTATTTACTACAGGTATCTAATAAAACATATCTACTGTCACACTCTTGAAAGCATCTTAAAACAACATTAGGAAGTTGCATGAGCACAGAAATGCAGCGTCCTTATGCGTCTTTAAAGCAGGCTTTAGGGAAAAAGTCTGATAGTGCTGACACCTGAAACCACAGCCCTGCTTTCCCAATTATTTTGTTATTGACAAACCCTCATTGCAGTTAAGGGGCTCAAGAGTTACAGCCTCAGAGTCTAAAAATCTGAGTACTCAATAATGCCAGGGAAATTCTGGTTACTTTGGTGTCCTGGTGACCCCAGAGAGCCCCAGGGACACCCAGGGTGGGAATGATGCAGCTTCTGCCAGGGGACAGAGCAGACACAATTCCCACAGTGAGAAAATATCCTGTGGCACAGTCTTTGCAGGAATCTCACCATCCTGCCACCCCAGGCAGCCCAGGCCAAATCCAAAATTTGCATTACAAAAGAGAAATTTTCCTATTTTCTTCGCAGAGGTGAGCTCCTTGGCTTTACCATTCCCAGGTATGCATAAACTCCAGGTTTATGGGAAATACCCACACCTGGGAACTAAAGAAATCCTGTACCTGGAGGGGAACATGAAGCCATTATCTGGTATTGCAAAACTCCTCAGTTCAGGCACAGCTGGAGCTTTCCCCCTCTGCCACATCCCAGGCAGCTCAGCTCTGTCCATCATCACTTTTTCCTAAATAATAATAAAAATGCACAATTATCCCTTACATCCACCACTTCAACCCTCTCCATCAGCAGTAAAGATATTTCAAAGGTGATTTCTAAGCTCCTGCAGTTGTGGTGTCACTGGCAGGCTGAGGAAAAAAAAATAACAAATTAACAATGATTTTGAAATCCTGCAGGGTAGCATCACACCTGAGGGACACCACCATCCCTGGGCCCCAAAATAACCCTTCAGTGTCTCCTCAGGGTGCCTGGGCACTGCTCTTCAGTCATTCCTGGCAAGAGGAAAATCACCTACAGCCTGACCCCAGCACCCATTGCAGCTGCTGTGCTTAACTGCAGTGAAATTACTCCCCAAATTTAAAATAAAACCTAAATACGTTGCTTTCTTACACTATAAACTCTTGTAAGTGTTGCACATTTGAATTTTGAGGCAGAGGAATGTTATAATAATCACATCACGTGCGTATCCTTGACTTCTGCAGAGGCCACATTAACTCCAGAGAGAAAAATACAATCTTGATCTTCCAGAAAAACTATTGTAATTTTGTCTCAATAAAAGCTGGAGGAAGATTCCATTGGGGATTTATTCAACTAGAAGAAAAACTTATTTTTCAGGAGAGGAAAAAAAAAAAAAAAAAGAAAAATACATAACTTCTTTTCTTTTTAAACAACATACAGCTTAATTGGAAATATAGAATAAATTAGGACAAAAAAGCCCAGGGAAGTTTAAGGCAAAAACTCTTTAGCAGCTTTGCATACTTGAGTATGAAGCAGAGGCAAATCAACTGATAATCTTCTCTGCTAAATTTATACAGGAGACAGAATATTCTCTTGAGAAGTTGTTTCTTAAAAAAAAAAAAAAAAACAACTTAGCATTTTACTTGACCAAAATTATTTCCTATTTAAATAATCATGCTTATCCACCTCCAGACATAGTATTCTTTTTATGGTGATTTACAGAGTGGCTCTGCCATAAGTGCTGTGCAACACTCACAAGGTCTAAAGAAGTTAATGGTGTGCTGGAAATGCTTGATAAAGAATTTTTACTGTCTTTGCCACTTGACAAAATCAAGTAATAAGCATAATAAATAGATGTATCAGACATTAATGCTATGAAAGCTTTTCTAATCTTTCTGTCCATCCTCCTTGCACTTATTCTGCGTGGGACATGAGATTTCTCTGTCTTTGAAAATAAAGCTCAAATTATCTCTTGTTAACCTTTCTCCTAGAAATGCCATCTGTTAATAATAATTTTAAAAATAAAAAATGAAAAACGGCATTCCAGCACATGAGGACTACAGCCCCACTTTTTCTATCCTAAAGAACACTGATGCCTTTTTGGGCTTACTTAAAAACAGGCACCAGACAGAATTAAGAGAATAAAAAGCAGTTCTATTTATTGAAGGGCATTCAGGTACATCCAGGACAGATGAAGCCCCCCAGGGGCTGCACCCAAAATGTACCAGGGGTCACAGGGGTTTCACACTTTTATAAGTTTGGTTCATTTGCATATTGGGGGTTAATATTCCAATTACAGCTTCAGGTAATGAAGTCATTTACCCCAAGTTTGCTGCCCCCAACTCCCTTTTGTTTCCATCTCTGGTGCCTGAGGCAGTGAGGTGTCCTTGATTGCCAGGCCTGGAGAGGAATTGTTGTGTCTGCCCAAACTGGGAAAGCAGCAGCTCCCACTGTGTGTGGAGTTTAGAGTTATACACTGAGAACTGCAGGGTTACAAATAGATGGAAAATATAACAGCTAAAATCCTAAGGAATCACCATTAAGCCCCTCAAAGTGAGATATTCCCACCAATTCACCCCAGGGCGAGACCTTGGTGCCCACCTTCCTGAGCTCTGCAGGGAACTGCCCGAGAAGCCACTTCCACAGAAGGGTCATTTGTCCTCCCACCCTTGTCCTGTTAAACCTTTTCACAGAGTGACTTTTGGAGGCTCCAGCCCCAGGGAGCAGCTGGGCAGTGCAGCCTCCCCCAGCTCCTGGCACCCTCCCACAGGGGCCACCCCGAGATAACCAGCACAGCCACCCCGATAAAGGGAAGGAATAACCAGGACTTTAAAGGAGAGCTCATTAATGTCATTGATATTATAGAGGTATCCTCGTGTGACAGCATTGATAGGGACTGAACCAGAGCAGGAATGCAAGTCTTAAAATCTGAGCCCAAGACTCGACTGGAAAAGCTGGAACAGCCTTGGCTGCTTTGTGACAGGCTGCCCTGGGCTGACATTCCTCCTTTTGAAGAACTCCCCTGTTGAGTTTTCCTTGGAAAGGCTTTGCTTTGCACTAAGATGGATTCAGACACACGAGTGCCTTTGATGTGTCAGGACCCACTGAACATTAATAACCCGATTACAGTGAAGCACACTCTTGATAAATTCCCTTCAGACAGCAAGATTTGCTTGTTCAGAAGTGTTTATTTCCACCCAAACCAGTGTTTCAACCAGGAGCTCTCTCAGTGTAACAGGGGGAAGTCCCTGTGCCCCTCTCTGCTGTGTGATTGCAGAATTCCCATCTCCTCTCCTCCTCTGACATGAGGATCCCTCCAGGAATCACCAGTTTTGGACAGCAGCACTTCCAGAGGCACCAGCAGCCATCCCCAGGGGCACAGAGGCCATCCCATGCTTGTCAATACAGCAGCTCCCAACATCTGCCATCGACTCCTCTGCTCCCACCCTCCTCTGCAGAATCACTCACCTTTTCTTTGCTGCACATTTCCAGTTTGCTGGCTGATGCTAAATTGAATAGCTGATGCTAGATTTGCTTTTGTCACAAGGTTGCTATAGACCTTGACTTTTCTCACTAAAGAAAATGACTTTGTGTCATCTCTTCGTGGTTGTTTATTATGGCGACTTCATAGTGCCTCCCAGTATGGATGTCTTTGATTTTGAAAGAAAATCAAAACAGGCACATGAAGTGTTCTGGGAATGAGGGCAGTGATGAGGAGGCAGAAAAGGACTACATCATTAACTTACTTTGGCTATAAACTCAGCAGAGCCCAATCTCAGCATTATTACGGTCTGTTTCAATTTTAAAGTTCAAGTTTAAAAGGAGATAAGATTAACCATTCACAGGCTACAATCTCTGCTACAAAATCCTCACTCATGGTTCCAAAATCTGGGTGTAAAACCAGCCACTGCACAAGTCAGCTACAAAACATCACCTACAGCTCCCCTGCTTGCTAATTCTTCAACTTGACTGAGGCACAGCAGATGCACAACAGCACCACTGCACATCCCTCTGACTGCCAGCTTGCCAGGGAAACGTGTCTGACTTCTCCCTGCAAGCTCTCCTTGCCTTCAAAGCTTCCCTCCTCTCCCCAGCCTAATCTCAGTATCTTTTCCCACTCTCATTTTAGAGTTTCCACTAGAAATAAACTGAAACAGCAATCCTACAGCAGGAGGTAGAAGAGCAACACCCCAAAGCCCAGGCTGCTGAAATACTCCCCTCACCCAGCACACACTGCCCAGATCTTTGCAGAAAGAAAAGCAGCAATTAAAGCACAATTTTGGTTTAACAGGGTTTAACACACCTTGTTCATGGTCAGTGAATGCTTTCAGACACTGAAGTGTGCTGATTCAGCTGGGGTAGAGCTAATGCCCTTCCCAGGGATTGCTTTGGGGCTGGGGTTTGGGTTTGTGCTGAACACAGGGTTGATAATGCAGATGTTTTTGTTATTGCTGAGCAGGGATTGCACAGAGCCAAGGGCTTTCCTGCTCCTTGTATGGACACGCTGGGGGTGTGTGGGGACACAGCCAGGACAGGTGACCACAACTGACCCCAGGGACATTCCAGAACTTGTGACATCAGACTCTGTAAATACACTGGGGGAAGGGGAAAGAAGAGGGGAACATTTGGAGCCACCCCTGAGTGTGCTGGAGCCCAGCTCCCCTGGGAATGGCTGAACTCCTGCCCAGCCATGGGGAGCAGGGAATGAACTCCTTGTTGGCTTTGTGTGTACACCTTTTGTGTACACCCCATTAAACTGCCTGTACACCTTTTGTGTACACCCCATTAAACTGCCTGTACACCTTTTGTGTACACCCCATTAAACTGCCTGTACACCTTTTGTGTACACCCCATTAAACTGCCTGTACACCTTTTGTGTACACCCCATTAAACTGCCTGTACACCTTTTGTGTACACCCCATTAAACTGCCTGTACACCTTTTGTGTACACCCCGTTAAACTGCCTTCATGTTACTTCAGGAGCTGTCACTGTTCCTGTTCTGACTCTGTCCCACCCCACTGGTGGCTGAGTGAGCATCTGTGTGGGCCTTGATTATTCCATGGGGTTAAACCCTGTGTGGGCCTTGATTGTTCCATGGGGTTAAACCTTTTGTGGACCTTGATTGTTCCATGGGGTTAAACCCTGTGTGGGCCTTGATTGTTCCATGGGGTTAAACCCTGTGTGGGCCTTGATTATTCCACAGGGTTAAACCCTGTGTGGGCCTTGATTGTTCCATGGGGTTAAACCTTTTGTGGACCTTGATTGTTCCAGGGGTTAAACCTTTTGTGGACCTTGATTGTTCCATGGGGTTAAACCCTGTGTGGGCCTTGATTATTCCACAGGGTTAAACCCTGTGTGGGCCTTGATTAATCCATGGGGTTAAACCCTGTGTGGGCCTTGATTAATCCATGGGGTTAAACCTTGTGTGGGCCTTGATTGTTCCACAGGGTTAAACCTTGTGTGGGCCTTGATTGTCCCATGGGGTTAAACCCCAAGTCAAGAAGCCACAAAACACTGTTAGGGTTGGCAGACATTCTCTTTATTAAGCACACAGGGTAAATAAATCCATGTTTCTGAAGCAGGAAACCTCCTTTAAGTCATGGAGCTGCTTTGCAGTGATGATCACACAGATATGCAGCTACACACACTGTGTGCAAAAAGAAATTCGCTGGTGCTTGCTGCAGAGAGAGGGGTGTTGAAGCACCTTAGGGGTTTTGAGTCTATACATATATAAATAAAAGATTAACTCAAACTTTAAACAAGAGATTAAAAGTACATTCTGCACCATTACCATAGTATTCACAAATTTATAACAGGATAAAACAGATTATAATTGCTTAGTTATGTTCATAGTTTTAAATAAAAGAGGGGATTTGATACCACATAACAAAAAGCATGGTTATGAAGTTTCGAGGCAAGAAGAAAAGAAACAAATCCCTACCAAATGACCCTAAGCCAACACAATATACCATTAAACACTGATAACAGAAATGCTGCATCTAATCAGGATTAGAACTTTACCCCAAAGCTCTAGCAGCACATGGGATCTGCACACACAGATTCCCGTGGGGCACAGCGTGAAGCCCCCAGTGACCCCCAGCTGCATCCAGGAGGTTGGCAGGAGCCATCCCAGCATCTCTGGCAGCCCCAGGAAGGTTTCCCGTGGATCCCTGGAGCCAGTGCTGGTCCCCAACAATGGTGGCTTTGAGCAGCTGGGGCTGGGCACACAGCCTGCCTGTCTGGGCAGCCTGCTGGGGAACACTGGGGCTCTCACACTCCCTCACAGCCCAGCTCGGCCAGATGCAGCTCCAGACAACTGCAACCACAACATCTGCATGCTGCAGTCCTCCAGGGCACCTCTGCCTTTCATTTCCTGGCTTCACTGCGTTTTAAGGCAATTAGACATTTTTAATTGAAGTGTTTAACATTCACCCATTTGTTACCCTGAAAGTTATTCTGCCTTTACAGAGGAGATTTTGCTGTAAATGAGTAAAGGCGGGGATATGCACTTGCACAAATTGTACAGGTTATGGATTCTTGTAGCCCCACAGAATCACAGAATATCCTGAGCTGGGAGGGACCCTCAGGATCCCCCAGCCCAGCCCTGGCCCTGCCCAGACCCCCCAACAACCCCACCCTGGGCATCCCTGGCAGCGCTGTCCAAACGCTCCTGGAGCTCTGGCAGCCTCGGGGCCGTGCCCATTCCCTGGGGAGCCTGGGCAGTGCCAGCACCTCTGGGGAAGAACCTTTCCCTGAAATCCAGCCTGAGCCTCCCTGGCACAGCTCCAGCCATTCCCTGGGTCCTGTCCCTGTCCCAGAGCAGAGATCAGAGCTGGCCCTCAGGAGGAGCTGCAGCCCCCAGTGGGATCTGACCTCAAGCTCCTCTTCTCCAGCTGAACCAGACAAATCACTTCAACCACTCCTGCCTAGTTCCCCTCCAGACCCTTCACCATATTTCATTTTCCCCACTCCCTGCACCAAGCCTATTCCAGCAGGAAGGGAATATCTCCTGCAGGAGCCAAGAGAGCAGAGCCCCAGGGCTGCTGGGGATGCAAACCCTGAGCCCTCACCCACGCTGCTGTGTGCTGCACAGTCAGCTGGGACTGAGACCACATCTCACAGCACAGGAAAGAGCTGAAACCAGAAATTAAACTGCTCCTGCAGAGGTCAGGCACATGAAAAGCCATGAGATTGGACTGATTTTCTTTGAGGTTTTTTTCTTTTTTCCCCTTCAGAATAATGTGCTGCTGGTGGTGTATTTGTATTTTGGTGGCAGAGAAAAGGCTGCAGCACTGCCTGTACCAGGCAGTGTGCAAACACTGCTGAACCTGCCCCGAAGATCCTACAACATCAAAAAACTCTGCTTTATTGAAGAGAAAACAAATGCACACTTCACATTTCTTTTTTAGCAACCTTAGGGTTCAGGATGCCAAGTGTAATAACATCAGTTGACACTTCCACAAAAACACATGGTGAAGGGAGAAGAGATTTTTCAAGGGGAAAAAAAAAAGCACCTCAAAACCCTGTACCAAATATTGTGACTTCTCCCACGCTCCAGCAATGCTTCTGACATTTCCCAATGTGAAACCAAGCTCACATCTCCTGCCCACCCAGAACAGCCTCGACTGTTTCTTCCCTGCAATGGCTTTTCTTCCTTTCTCACAACATATGTTCAAGATAAACATCTGAGGCTGCAAAGAAGCACCAACTTTTCAGTGTTAGTGGCTGTGCAGCACATCATCTGGAGTTATGGGATGGGGTTTGTTAAAGATGACATTTCAAGGAGCCAAGAAAGTGCTACATGATCTCTTCTCAGCAGTCCCAGTAAGAGATTTACTCTCTCTTGGCAGTCCATGGCAACAAACTCCATCATTTTTATTCCACTGAAAGTAGATGTAGGATTTATATTCCATGAGACCTGTACACATTAATGCTAATTGTGCAACAGCACAATATTTTCTTGAGCAGTTTAGGAAACTCTCTGATAAAGGGTAGGGAAATTCAGGGATTTTCTGGTACACTGGCAGCAACAAAAATACAGCACAGGGTGATTTGGTGCTGATATTGTGGTTGCATCTAAAGCAGATGAAGGCTGCTGAACATGAATTTAAGGGAAGGCAATACCCAGATGGTTTAGAGGCACGTAGGAAATTCTGTAAGGGCACCTATGGATGCCAATGCAGTCAAGCCAGGCTGGAGATCAAACTCAGATGTTAGCTGTCATCAGAAACACACCCCACTGCTCCTGAGTTGCTGGAGATGGCCATGAAAACTGGCTGTGACAGCTGGAAAATCCTAAGGAAAAGTTTAGTGGGTTTATTAAGGCATAATATGGTTTTATTTTCATTTCCGTGCAAACATGCAAGCCAGGAATTTGGTATTGTTACAACCAAACTTTCAGCTTTTACACTTATTCTGGAAACCAACTGCTGGTGCTGAGGACTGTGACATATTGGCAAAGGCTAAATTCAGAGAGAGAGCTTTGGGCCCACCCTGCTGGAGTCAGTGTAGTGCAAGAGCCACAGTGAGATGGAAAAAAGATTAAATTTTTCAATAGAATCTACCCCCCAGTTGTATTGTATGGATAGATATCACAGCTTTGTCTGTGTGGGAGCTGCTGATCAGAAAACATTCCTTCCATCAACACAGAAGGCTGAAATCAGGAGTGCTAAAAGTTGTCCTCATAGGGCCAGAAAAAACTGGAGATACTTAACAGGCAGAAATGAGGCACTCAGGAACTGGGTATCATCTGTTATTTCTCACAAACATGGCATTTAAAGTCAATTAAAACAAGCTCCTACCAACTTCCTGCACCCCCTGCTGTCTTCCCAAACATCCCTAAGGTCCCTCAACAGAACCTGTTTAAAAAAAGAAACCCCCCAACCTGAGCAGTTGACACACAGACCACTGGCATAAAAAGTAACACTCTGAAAGAACAATCAATATCATTTCCCATTAGTTGTCTTCACAGATTTGTTATTTGGGCTTTTCCTCAGCAGCCTTGAGGGGAAAATAAGAGATGTGTGTGACTGCACAGGACCTACAAAAAGTCTCTTAAAGGCATTTAGAGTGCTATTGCAATCATTTTCTTTCAACAGATGAATGAACTGAGGACATTAGGCATGAAGAAAACTAATTTTCAACAGAATAGCACCTATACATTATGTTCCAGCTGGGTGGGTAACCTCTGGAGCTGCCCAGAAGTCTCCAAGAGAAGTTTCCTCAGCAGAGTGGGGGCACCTCACCCTGCTAAGGGATGTTCTCCATTTCCACCAAGGTCTGACCCTCTGAGGGCTCTCAGCCGTGCTCCAGCCCCAGAGAGGAGACACAGCATCCCTTCCCCAACACAAAACTCTCTGCCACTGGCTCCTGGACCTTGCCCTGCTGCTGATGCCTTAGGATTCATCTTTTCTATTTTTCAGATCCTGTACTGCTTCAGTGTATAACTCTAAACTCCACACACAGTGGGAGCTGCTGCTTTCCCAGTTTGGGCAGACACAACAATTCCTCTCCAGGCCTGGCAATCAAGGACACCTCACTGCCTCAGGCACCCAGAGATGGAAACAAAAGTGAATGGGGAGTGGGGCAAACTTGGGGTGAATGACTTCATTACCTGAAGCTGTAATTGGAGAATTGACCCCTCATATATTAATAGATCAAACCTATGAAAAACTCATGACCATTGTCCATGCTGGTTGTAGCTTTTGACTGCCCAAGGTGTACCTATTGAAGGCCTTCAATAAATACCTGCTTTTATTCTCTTTATTTTGTCTAGCCTCTGTTTTAGGTAGCCACTCTGAGGCATCACTGCATACAGGGATTATTACCCTGCAAACCCCAGCCACACAAGGGCTGCCATCACCAATTCTCCCTCTGCTCTTGGCCAAGTGATGCTCTTACAGAACACCTCAGGCATGCCCCTGAATAAAACCCCTAATTCCAAGCTGTTAGCAGACTCAGAGTCTGTTGGAGTCCCAGGCACAGCAAATGTCCCTTTATCTACAGGCTCAGACACTTGAGAGAACACTGGGTTTAACATAAAACCATGGAGAAGGCTTCTAAAACTGAGTGGAAAAGCTGGGAATGTGAATGTGTGAATTAGATAGAATTAAGTCACTGGGTGAAAAATATAGAGTTTAGAGGTTGAGATATAATAATGAATAAGAGACAAGATGGAGGTTCTTGGGCATTGGCTTGCCTTTGCCTTTCTTCCTTTCTCTTCATGGTTTTGGGTGGTGTTGGGTGATTGGGTGAAAAATTGTGGAGCACAGGTGTTTGGTTATTGGGTTAAATGTAAAAATTAATTAGTTACCATTTGCTAATTGGATAGTTTGTGCTTAAAAGCCAATGAGTGCTAGACATTAGGCTGAGTGAGTCTCCTCAAGGTCACTTTGCTCCGTGGGCAGGTACGGTGTGCTGCCACTCACAAGCAGCCACCAGTCAAACCTTCATGGAGCTGTGGTGAAAAACACAGCACCACAGAGCTAAGAGAAACACAGCACCACAGAGCTAAGAGAAACACAGCACCACAGAGCTAAGAGAAACACAGCACCACAGAGCTAAGAGAAACACAGCACCACAGAGCTAAGAGAAACACAGCACCACACAGCTAAGAGAAACACAGCACCACAGAGCTAAGAGAAACACAGCACCACAGAGCTAAGAGAAACACAGCACCACAGAGCTAAGAGAAACAGCACCACAGAGCTAAGAGAGACACAGGATCACACAGCTAAGAGAATCACAGCACCACAGAGCTAAGAGAAACACAGCACCACAGAGCTAAGAGAAACACAGGATCACAGAGCTAAGAGAAACACAGGATCACAGAGCTAAGAGAAACACAGGACCACACAGCTAAGAGAAACACAGGATCACAGAGCTAAGAGAAACACAGCACCACAGAGCTAAGAGAAACACAGCACCACAGAGCTAAGAGAAACACAGCACCACAGAGCTAAGAGTCTTCACCCAGCAGGACCTAGATGTGGCAGTGAAACTGGAGCTCAAAGGCATCTGAAAAGCATTTTTATGTACTTCCATTCTTTGCCTATATTTAAATTTCATTCCCACAGTTTCCTGTCAAAGTCTCATGGCCACCAGGAGGGCTCACTGAGTTTGGGAGCTGTCTCTCCTGCATTGCTTGTACTGATTTAACACATATAACCAGTGGCCTGTGGACAGAGCCCGAGGTGGCCATCTGGAGCTTGTTAGGTGAGTGTGTAGAAGTGCTCACTGTCTGTAGAAATTTAATATAGAGAAGGTAAAATAAACATCCAAAGTCCGAATGTGAAAAGCGTCTCTCTGCTCGTCTATCCTGATCCTGGGGTAAAGAACCGGACACTTTTACATTTGGTGCCCCAGAGAGCTCCACAAGAGCCTGGTTTAGTGTCTTGGACCACCCAGCTCTGAGCTGTCAGAGCCCAGGGTGCTGCTAAGGCACAGCCACGGTGCCCAGAGCTGCATGCACCCCACAGAGCCCAGTGCCCCATTTGGGGTCTGCCCAGCAGCTCTGTTTGACCAGGAGATGCTCCCACACCATTTATCCCTCACACCTCTCTCAGACCACCTCATATCCTGGGATTGTTCTTACCCAGCAGAGAAACCTCCCAGATCACTTTGAACCTGCATCACAGGGAATACTGAATGTATCCCCTTCACTACAGAGCCAGAGAAATTTCTGACACTACCCATTCATTCTGATTTTTTTTTTTCCCTTCCTAACTCTTCCTTGACAAATGATAAAAGCCTCTAAAACTACCTCTGCTAAGCACTAGATACACATAAAATCTGTGCTGTTGTGCTGACGGGTTTCTTCCATGGCTCTGAGCTCCCAGGTCCTCATTACAGAGTCAGGCAAGGGCTTTCAGGAGCTGTAATTGCTGCCTAACTGAATAAAACCCACCCTGAGCATGGAGGCAGAGCCTGTTGTAGGAAATGGTCAAAAAGAAAAAAAAAAAAAAGGAGCAGATTAATTTCAGCAGTTACCTGGAATTACTCGATGCTTGGAATACTCAAAATATAATCTAAAACCAGACTGCTTTTGTATGTGCAGGATTTCTTTCAATGGCACACAGGTTTTCATCCCATTCCACCAGCTCCCACAGAGCTGTGACAGCTCCCACCAGCAACACTTTTGGGTCAAAGACTGATGATCACATCCAGGTTCAGGGTTAAAAACAGGGTTATAAACCTGAATTGGCATCACAAAAAGTGAAATACTTTGAAAGATAGATCAAATATATGCTTTAAATTAGAATTAAGCTAACATATAGTGTAGATTTGCATTAGCTTCATCCAATTATTATTGGATGAAGGGATGAGGGATTATTTCTCCATAACAAAAATGAAATGCAGACCTACAAACCTGAATAAACCCCGTAGAAGACAATCCCTATTACCTTTTTTCTTTAGGCTTTGTTTTGAGCAGCCAGCTTCCTTTAACATCCTTCAAGACAAAGCATCATCACACGGAGCAGGGGAAGAACAAAGCGACTCCTTTTATCTGCTTCTCCATCTTCTGAGTAAATATTGCATCACTGCTCTCCCTAGGAAACACCTTTCATCTTTGTTTTAGGGATGGGGACGAGCTGTTGTGGTCATGAGGGGACCAGAGCTGCAAGGGCAGGCACCCTGCCCAAGATAAAACCTGTGCAGGGACCCCCCTGCCAGCCCTGCCCAGCAGCCTGGTCCATTCTCACAGGGCTCAGCACCAGCCCTGGCTGCTGGGGGCACCAAGAAGAGCCTCATTCCTTTAGAATTTCAGCTTTTATATTTTTCATCTATTTGTAACCCTGCAGTTCTCAGTGTATAACTCTAAACTCCACACACAGTGGGAGCTGCTGCTTTCCCAGTTTGGGCAGACACAACAATTCCTCTCCAGGCCTGGCAATCAAGGACACCTCACTGCCTCAGGCACCCAGAGATGGAAACAAAAGTGAGTCAGGGGCAGCAAACTTGGGGTAAATGACTTCATTACCTGAAGCTGTAATTGGAATATTAACCCCCAATATGCAAATGAACCAAACTTATAAAAGTGTGAAACCCCTGTGACCCCTGGTACATTTTGGGTGCAGCCCCTGGGGAGCTTTGTCTGTCCTGGATGTACCTGAATGCCCTTCAATAAATAGAACTGCTTTTTATTCTCTTAATTTTGTCTGGCCTCTGATTTTAGGTGGCCCAAAAAGGCTGAATACTTGGTAAAGTTTCTTTTTCCCTTTCCCCCTGAGACAGCATCAAAGCAGTGTGCAGGAAATCCCAGAGGGTTCTGCAGGAAATCCCAGTGTACTGCAGGAAATCCCAGAGTGTACTGCAGGAAATCCCAGAGTGTACTGCAGGAAATCCCAGAGGGTTCTGCAGGAAATCCCAGAGTGTTCTGCAGGAAATCCCAGAGTGTTCTGCAGGAAATCCCAGAGTGTTCTGCAGGAAATCCCAGAGGGTTCTGCAGGAAATCCCAGAGGGTTCTGCAGGAAATCCCAGAGTGTACTGCAGGAAATCCCAGAGGGTTCTGCAGGAAATCCCAGAGGGTCCTGCAGGAAATCCCAGAGGGTTCTGCAGGAAATCCCAGAGGGTTCTGCAGGAAATCCCAGAGTGTTCTACAGGAAATCCCAGAGTGTACTGCAGGAAATCCCAGAGTGTACATGGCTAGGTGCCATCTGCTCCCCTTTCCAGAGGAAGAGTCATGATATTTATATCCCCCAGAGTCCCCACATTAGCAGTGCATAAAGACTCTGCTCCTGCTGCACCACTCTGCACAGGAATATAATGGCTGCAGAACAGATGGGGAAAACAATACAAGGATATTATTAGGACAAACCCATATTATAAGGAATGGGTCTGTTCCTTTTATAAATACCCCAGAGCTGTGAGGGGTTTCTAGAGTGCTGCAGCCTCTGGAAATGTAAAGATTCCACAGAACTGATCTTAAGGTTCCCTTATTGTAGAACAACAACATTTACCCTTAAAATGTTCCACCTGTACTCTGAATTTTTTTAAAGGGAAATATGGTAAAACAGCAGAAGTTTCTGTGGCCTTTTTCCAAGAGTTAATCCATCACGAAGCAAAAAGGGCATGGAAAAGAAAGTGAGCCTGTTCTGATGGTGGTCTCCTCTTGCATCAGTCCCTGACTAATCCCACAGCCCCCACCTGCCTCTGTTTTTGTGTGAAGTGCTCAGTCTGGTACTCCTGCCCTTCCCTCCCCCCCGAGCCTCTTCTGATATCCCATCCCATAAGGAACACATCTTGGTTCTGCAATTCCCACCTCAATTCTGCTACCCTGTGATGACAGAAAGGACATCCTAGACACTGTGAATATTGGCAGCTGCATAAAGGGAATAACTCTGCACCAGAGACAGCTCAGATGATGAAATATTTGCTAAGTCTAGGAAATGTCTTTGCTCTTTCCCAACCAGTTCCCATTCTATAAGAGAAAAAGATTATATATATATATTTATATATTGCCCAGTCTGAGACTGGGAAATGTTACAGCCCATCTTTACTGGTCATCTGCAGCTTTCAAATAATTTATACAGAAAATTACTCAGAACATCCCCCCAATAAAAATGCATCCATTTCTGATTTAAAACAAAGTTCAATTCCCATTTTTGAAAAACCTCTTATCTTCAGGAAATATGGAGGCTTCGAAGTTCAGTCATTTGCAGCTCATTTGAACATTAATGGAAAGAAATGTTCCTCCACTTCAAACTATTTCCTCAGTCAATTAGACAAATCCCTTAAGTGGAGTTGGTGAAGCAGTTCATGTCCAGGAACTTAATTAGTGCTGAATTCCCAGACTTGCATCCACCTCAGCCACACCAAGAGCCACCTAGGGGACCGTCCAGGAGGGGCTGTGGGGACAGCTGGGGACACCAGAGGGTCAGGACAGCCAGCACAGCAGCTGGCACAGAGGAGGATGAGGATGAGGATGAAGGATCCACCAGAAAGGAAAAGCAAATTCAAAACCGATGAAAGACTCAGCAAAGGTCCTGCATTTGATGGTCATTGAGAAAACTCCTCCAGCAAATCCTCAGAGTGACAGCTCTCCCCTGTGCCCTTGCTGAATTTCTCACTGACATTTGTAAACTATTCCTGCTCCACTCCCCTGCAACTTGAATTATAGTGCCACTGGCACATTTGTTTGTCCTGGTTAGCAGCTCTGCTCCTGACTGTGGCTCGTGGCACTCCTGATTAGGATTGCTGGCACAGCACCTCCCAGCATCACCAGGAACAAGCCAGAGCTGCCTGGAGAGCCCAAAAGCAGTGGGAACAAGTGTAGAAGCAGAGTAGCTCTACACTGACAGAGCTAGAACTGCATTTCACACTCTGGGAGCTGCACTTCCATGGTGAAGAGTCTGGAAAGCACTGAGGAATTTCTAAAAATGATTAGGGTCTCTTGGGAAGAAAGAAGTTTGATCAATATTTATAGAGAAACTGAGCTAGGGGGAGAAAAGAGCCACCCTTTTTGCTGGTGATGGCACAGTATTATAGCAGAAACTAAATGAACTCCTTAATAAAAGGTTCATCTAAATTTGTCTCGTCCTATGAGGGCAACCCTGGTTTCCACTTTCTCCTAATATCCAAGTGAGTGCAAATCTTGAAAGCAATTGATAATTATGCTCTTAAGACAAAACAATTCTCTGTGTTTCTCTGAAAAGGCAAATTGCAGGTCAGATACAGTTAAAAAAAAAAAGAATATTGTTTTTTCAGCCTCCTTTTGCATGCTCCTATTTATCACTTGTGGAGAAATCCAACTCCACTGCTTTTTGTGGTCACACACCTGACAAGGTCTGTAGCAGATGGAGAGGAAAACACTCGAGCAAGTTTATTCTACACTGCCTTTACTCCTCACACCAGATTTAACTCTCACATGGATAAAATTCAAAGATACAAACGTCCAGACCCTGGTCTTCACAGTCAGCTGGGATTCCAACAGGATGTTACATCTACATTAATCATGTAGGCCCATTTCTGCAGCTCCTGGGCACATCAAGCCCTTTTATTAACCTGCTTGGGTCCCTGGACAAGAGAGAAGTTGTGTCCCCTCAGGATATCTGCAAATAAATCACAAGACCCAGGGCTCAGATTTGTCAGGATGAGCAGGTGCCTAAACACAGCACATTTCCAACAGATCCAAGAGGCCTCAGTTGCCCAAGATTGGGCAATAATTTGGTAAAAAAGGGCACACACAGCCTCACACCATGGAACAATCCTTTCACAGGCAGAGGCAGGATAAACACAACTCGAGGAAGAGCTCAGAGGGTTCATGGCAGAGCTGCATGCCACTAAGTTTTTTCCCTTCACAGGGAAGTCCAAGTGATTTTCAGACACTTCCCATGCTGCTGCATTTCAGTTGGAGGAAAAATAAAATTCAGTAATTAAGTTTAAATGTAGTTAAATAAAGTCTAAATTTATTAAATATATTAATATAAATTTATTTAAATTCAATAAATATATTAAAAATAAAGCCTGTGTGTCTCTTCACCCCTGAGTTTCCCTGGAGGGTCCAGGGCAGCTGCCTGTGCTCACACAGCCTGGGGTCAGCCCTGCTGAGGATGATGAGCGGGAACACCCAGCTCACACCATGGAATTAAAGGGGGAGAAGGCAAACGAACCCAAGAACCATCTTCAGAGGTGTCAGAACCAAGGGAAAAGCATCACAAAGAGATGGAACAACTAAAACCAGCCCAAAAGCATCCACTACATTTTTTTTTTGGTAAGAGCTCATATTTCTGTTTTGTTTATTATCAGAAAGGAGTACAATATATTTCTTATCCCATAAAATACACATATAATTTTTGTGGTAATAAGACCCAGGAGAGGCATAAATATTCCCATGGGTTTCTGCAGTTCAGGAGAACACTGTAAAACAGTTTGATAACTTGGAGATTACATTTCCCTCTATTCACCACACACACACACACACATAAAAGCCTGCCAAGGGGAACGTTATTGATGCTTTATAACTATGAGCCAATAAACCTCATGAATTTCATTTATTTGAGGACTGCAATAGAAGCAGAAAGATAAGTAGCATCCTTAAATTCAGGATCATTAATTTAATCCCCACCCCCCAAGACACAGTAGCAAGCTCTCTATGCTAAATCTTCTCATGGTTCTTTTACCAGTGCAAGCAAAACCAGGAAATGCCATTTGGGAAGGAACATTACAAGCCCATTCAGCAGAGTATCCCTCCTGAATTACCCACAGCAAATGGCAACGAGATGTTTCTTGTGGCAGAACTTGTGTTTTGCTCCCAGGAATAATTCAAAGCTAGGACAGAGAGGAGAGCAGTGGTGGGAGAGGAGCAGCAGGATAAATGGGCTGGGCTGTTTTCAGCTGTTTGAGGCAAGGACCAGAGTCCTGGGGGAAGTTCTCCCTCCCAGGGGTCCTGCTCAGGTCTCGTGTCCTTCATTGCACACACTGGAGAGGATCCAGCAGCTCTTTTCCTGGGGAAGCTCTGGCACACAGCTCATGAGACATTGGAGTGGGCTGCAGAGCAAGGTCAGGACCAAGAGATTCTCCCCCCCATCCAAAGTACCTACAAAGCTGAGAGAGGATTCCCAGCAGCAGCAGCATGGCCAAGGCATTCTACTCAAGAATCATCAGCTCAAACCTGCTGTAATAGTCAGTATTTCTCTGAGATTCTGTTAGCAAACACAACCCAGCACAGTCACCCTGCCTCGCATCACCTGGCTCATCTGTGGCCCTTGGCACCACAGCTCCGTTTGCAGCAGCACAGAGAGCATCAGCAGTGCTGATAAAACTGCTCTGCATGGAAGGAAAGGTAGATAAAATCCTTTAAACAGTTAAAGGCTCCAACAGAGGAGAAATAAGATGCCACAGAGTGGGAAGTGCCAAAAATCTATCAGAGGCAGGTTAGCCCTCATCAGTGGTGCTAAATGGGGATAAATGGACATGTTCAGCCAGGCAGAGACAGCACTGTGGGGAGCTCAGCCAGGGAGGAGGAGGAGGAGGGAGCAGCTCCCCTTCCAGATGGGATAAGTTCAGCATCTGTCTTGTTCTCAGCCTTGAATGCCTAAATGCATCTGAAAAAAAAAGTCACCACACAGAGGCAGAGCCTGAGACGGGCAGAAGGAGATGTGGCATCAAACAGCACATCTGGGCAATACAGCCAGGCAGAACTGACACTCCTTCACTGTTTGGACATTGTCCCCTGCTTGTCCTTGCACATTTTGAATCCAAATCTCTGGTTTATAAAACCAACTGCTTAGTTATGCAAGTTCCTCATGAAGCATCTCTATCCTGGTGCAAAATTTAATAAGCCCCTTGACTCCTGACCTTTCTGTTATAAAATTTGAGGTTCTGACCTGTGAATCACTGATTATCTTCCCTACCCAAGCAAAATTTTAAAAAAAAAGAATGGAAAAATAAAGAAATGTCAGTTCCTTGGTCTGAAGCATCCCTGTATCCCAGCTGCTGCTGCATGGTTCAGCATTCCAGAAGAGAAGTGGGAGAAGCCCTGAACAGCAGAGGAGCAGCTCTGCCAGCACACAGGTGAAGTTCATTTACTTCTGGAATTATCCCCCAAAATCTGTCTCTGTGTTCTTGCTGCACTCAAATGCACCTGCAGCAGTCACAGGCATCACAGAAGACACTTGTTCAAAATCAATTCACTAAATGTTAAACAATTCCCTGTCCCTACAATTACTAACCACAAGCACAAACTGTGCCTCACCCAAAACCCCAGGGCATCTCAGGAGAACTGATCCTGACAAACAGTGACTTTGAATCAGGTTAGCTGGGGGGGATTCTGTTGCTCTTTGGGTGCAGATTTCACATTCTGCTCCCCCAAAACACACTAAACAAGACAAGAAAACCCTTTTTTTATTTCAATGCACACCCTTAAAAATAGAACTGAAGCTCACACACCAAGACTTCACACAAATAGTAGTGTTTGACCCAGAAGTATCTCAAAAGGGAAAATAAATTGGCTGGGCCAGATGTTTAATCAGGAACTGAAGTGTGATACTGCATGTGGGTACCTATATTGTGCTATCTTCTTTAAATGCCCCTGTGTGAAAACAATCTTAGCTAATAAATAGAGAGTAGAACTCTATTAAGCCTTTTGACAACTAGCACTGCATTACCGAACAGACAAACCCCTAATGTTGCCTTTAATTCCTTTAAAAAAAAAATTTATGACTATTCAAGCAAATAAGAAAAAGACTAAAATTATACACTTGAAACACACAAAATTATGCCTTATTCTCAAAATAAATTATTCACTTGCTTAAGCCAGCACCTATTCAAATGTATTTCCTTGAGGCAAAACATCTCTTCCCCAGTACCATCACTCTCTTTGAAAGCAACATTCATCTTCTTTCCCTCCTTTGGAATGGAGGCTTGATGGGAAAGCAAGAACAGACTTTAAGCCTTCATTTCTCTTCCTGCCTCTCCCCCACCCTGCAGCCTTGTCCTGCAGCTCTCCTCGGGCTCAGCCCTGGAGGCAGACAGGGATTTGGGAGTGCTGGATGCCAATCCTGGTGTTTGTGGTCACTCTAATGGGAAGTCAGCAGTTCATGGCCAGATTTGGGCTCCCTTTGACCATCCCATAGCACGGAAAAGCCTCTTTTCTCTTCCAGCATGAGATATTTTAAGATTCTATGGCTTTAAACTCCTGTTATCTAATTGATCTCATGCACCAGCTCCAAACCATGAATATTCCTCATCTCTAGTGGTTGTTCTTTACCTTCTTCAAGCTGTAAAATAAAAAATGTTGTGGAAATGAAGCCCATGGTGGGCACCTTGACACAAACCCCACCAAAATTATGGGCAAGCCAAGCTGACATCCAACATCTCCTACATCTCCCTAGGGATCACTGGGTCTTGCAGCTGGAGTATCACTTTAGGGCTGGCCACGAGCAATAAAAAGGGAAGTTTGTGCCCTGGGGACCCATGAAAGCAGATTTTCCTTAATACAGATTTAAGGGAATGAAAGCTGGTATTTTATGGAAAAGCTCAGAAATGCACAGCAGACAAGGCTGACCTATGAAGGAAGGAGTGCCCAAGCCCATCTTCTGGCTGCATTCACCAGGATAAAATAAAAATTGTTCTCCAGCATTCCTGGAACATAATGAAAATGCCAGATAAAAAAACCTGGGGTGTCTCAAAGCAAGGCTGGAGGGGGAAATATTGGAAGATTTATACACATCTGGAGGTAAGTGGCAGAAAACAGTCTGCAGAAGGTGCAAATTTCATCTTCCCAGCAATTCATCACCTCAGAAGACACTTGCTTTGGGCAGAGAGACATATTGCAAATTTGTTACTGATTCCTCTTGGAAAACATTTCAGGATGGTTTCATTTCCCAAAAATAAAGTTAAATAAAGACAGTGTTATCTGCACCCAATACAAAATACATTTTACATGCACAACTCGTGGCGGGAGCATGTATTCAAAATGTAACAAAAATTATAAAAAAATCTTCAAAAAATATGATCAAAACAACTCTTTTCTTCTTCCTTGTCAGAAGCATCAGCTATTTCAATTCCTATTCATTCTCCTGTGGGATGATCAATGGTTTAGTTTACAATAACAGTTAAAATTTGAGCTCTTCAGTGCATTTACATGGATTAAGTTCCTACTACCATTAGTAAGAATTGCAATTAAGAGGCTGCAAAACACAAAGATGAGCCAAATTTATCATTACTTTAACATTTATCACAAATTACAAAATCACAGAAGAAAATAAACACATTCAAAAAAGCCAGGGAAAACCCAATCCTACAGCAAATATTAGATAATCTACACATAAGGAGAGGAAGCAACTTATTATCATTAACTGGGGCTTCACCAGGTTTTTAAATCACATTACCTAGGAAAAAAAATCTTAATGACCTCGAAACTGAGAGATTATTTGGATGGAAACCCAAATTTTGAATTCCAGGCTGTTCTGCCAAATAATGCTCAGCTTACTTCACACCTGAATGTCTTTTTTTTCACCACTCCTGATGCTCACACACAAAAAAGGCTTTTTTTCTGAAAAGTCAGAAATTATAACAAAGAGCTTCAGCCATAAATAGCTTTCATGGAATTTTATTTATTAGTTTTTCTTACATTAAACAATCTTCTGGGTCTTTGAGACCTTCATACACCTAAGACAGACATTTTTCTCACCATGTCACTAGAATAATCACATCCTTATTTCAGGCCCTTTTAAACCCACTCCTTCACTAAAACTTGGGGCACAACATTTGAATTAAAAGCATCAGTTAATCTTATTTCAAAAATATCTTGAAATTAAAAAATAAAAAGATGGAGCCCAGGTTTGATGCATCTAGGAGCCCACAATGATACTGATGCCCAGACAATGTATTTTCCTTGATTAAGTGGTAAAAGCTGCATTAAGCACCTTCTCAGTGCCATCAGCAGGATCATGTTGGCTTCTTTAATCCCAAAGTGCAGCTCCTGGACTCCTTCCTGCTCTAATTAGACCTGGAGGTGCATCCTCAGTCTCTGAACTATCATCTCTCCCCACCCCTGGGACAAAATGTGTCAGCAAGTAAAAAAAGGAGGGTCTGCTCTGGATGGCAATCAGAGAGCTGTGGAAATCACCTCAGGATTCACTGCAGCTCTCCTGGCTGCAAAGTGGGCACTGATAAATGGAAAAGGATCTGCCCTGCACAGACCAGAGAAATTCCAATGCTAAAGGCAAAACCCCTGATTTGCTGCTACAGGGATGCAGGTTGAACAGGAGAACTTCCCCACTTTGTGTTTGATAACACAAAGTTCTGCCTTGGATCACAGAATCACAGAAAGGTCTGGGTTGGAAGGGACTTTAAAGATGGTCTTGTTCCAAACCCCTGCCATGGACAGGACACCTTCCACCATCCCAGGGTGCTCCAAGCCCTGTCCAGCCTGGCCTTGGACACTTGATCACCATCACAGTGACCATCACTTCACCTGCACAGTCCACATGGCTTTAGACAACACCTAAGAACATTGCTCTGTCCTGAAAACAAATCTGGATACAGCTGAAAATATAACCTAGAAAAATCAGCTGTGTGTTTCAGGCATTTGTTCTGACCTAATTATTTCTAAATAAGCCTAGAGGGGGTTGGGGTATTTCCCCCCTCCTTTCTCTCCAGGTAACACTGGAAATCCTCAGCTGCATTTCTCACCCAGTGATTTCAATAACTCTCCTCAAAACGTGGTAATAGATCAGCTGAGGGATGGGATGACCAAGTGTCTGAGTATTCTCTGGCATGTTTTCAAGCAGAGATTTCAAATGACAAACCACTGACCTCTGGAGACCTCTGGGGTCAGGGCACAGACGGGCCCATCTGCAAGGCACATCCCTTGGCACAGCAAGCACCGAGGATTTGAAGAGATGGGTGCAGCCAGAAGCACCCAGTCAGGTATTTCCCCATGGGTGGAACTCCTTTCGTGACACACCAGTTCACAGGGGGATGCTACTGGAGCTTGCTTTCATTCAGGAACAAAACTGCTTCTTAATAATGAAATTACTTTCCTTGTTCTCACTCTAAAAATAGTTCCTGTTAATGCTCAGCTTTTATCAGGAGCTGTAACACACCCTGGAGATTCCGTGTGAGGCCAGACCAGACCTGGGGTTTTTTAATCTGCATCGAGTCTCCCACCTCATCCCAAAAGTCATAGTTCACAAAGCCACAAAACTCATCAGCTTCTGTTCTTGGTTCATTTCCAGTAATTGTTTGTAAAAGCACCTTGTTCACCCAGGGGCTGCTGTGGCTCAGGAGCCCCAGGAATGGCCGTGGCACGGTGACACAAAGGGCATCTCCTTCCCTCAAAAGCATCAGGAAACACAGATTTCTTCATAGCCATTGCAACAGCCTCTCTCTCACCTGGCCAAGTTTCACAGTTGTATTTTACAGGGAGGGGAAAAGATGGGAGGGAGGAGAGCAGAAGGTGGCTGTTTCCTGACTTCAGAGGGGAAAAAACTGATTTTCAAAACCAAGCTGGTTTAAGGAGTGGTACAAAATATCTTCCTATTTCCACATGACTGGAAGACACTCTGCTAACTGCAGCCAAACAAGAAAATAAAGAGAAAGGTGACAGAACAGAGTTCTGGATTCATGCATACAGAAAACTGAGACTTAAATTCATCCACTGAATGGGATGAGCCCTGCTGCCCCTGCAGATGGGGAATGGGGGAGAAGCAGCTCTAGAACACAAGAAGTTCCAAAATCTGTGGTGTGTTTGCAGAAAAAGAGAAATAAAGAAGTTATGTGATTATTAAATGTACTATGTACTGAGTAAAACCCAAATACTATGACTTAATCTAAAGGAGATGTGAAAGTTTTTTTATATTTTCAGTGGAGTTTTATTTTTTTTTAGTTGTGAGTTTTAAAGGACAACTTAAATGACCTGAGCAACCACAGAGTTATCAGGATGGCATCAGCCCCAGGTAAAAGAACTGAATAGCTGAGACAGAAATCAATTAATATAGAATTAAATTAATTCATCCATAAATCCATGTTGACTAAAATAAATGATATAGCAACAGGATCCCTTCCATAAAAATTTCTTAAATTCCAGGAAGGGGAAATATTGATAAAGCTGCTTCAGACTTCCACAGGGCATTTCCCTTGGCATGAGGTGGCACCTGCTCAGTTCATCTGCTGCAGCAACACAGGGCAGGGACCTTTCCCACATCTCCTTGGTGGGGAAGACATCCTCTCCTCTCAAATACTCAGCAATTTTGGCTTTCCAGGCCTCCTCTGGGGTCACTGGCACAAAGCATCCTCAGCACAGCTGGCAGGGCATGCACATGAGGGGCCAGAGATGAGGTGCAGCCCCTTAAGCCCAGTTTGCTGGTGTGGGGATAACCCAGCCCACCTGAGAGCTCTGGGGGGTTCAATGGACAGGGAAAAGGGATGGGGCAGGAGGCAGTCTGCAGATGGAAACAGGCTGAGGGACACGAGAAAGGAAGGAGCAATAAGGAAAGTCAGGAGCTGGTTCTAGTGAAGGGACTGGGAGAGGTAAAGAGTTGTCAAGGAAAGGAAAAAAGCCACAAACATTTCATGTAGGTGGCACTTTTGAACAGAATTTTTTTTTTTCTTTTTTCAGACATTTAACTGAACTACACAATGCTCTGGGGCACCTTAGATCCCTGTTCTTGCTCCACAGTGCCTCCCTTCTCCAGAGCTTCCCAGAGGTCAGGAGGCTGTGGCTGGTGCTCCACCACAGCTCAGGGCATCCCACGAGACCTCAAGGGCTCCAGCTCTTGGAGGAGTCACCAAATCTGCTCATTCCATCTCCCTCACCACCAGCCAACCTTGGCAACTTAATTATAAGTCTTTTCTCTCACAAAGAATAGCTGATATTCCCAATCTCATCTCAAATCTGTGGTAAACTCCATGGCATCTCTTTTATTTCCAAATGAATTTGCCTTATTAAAAAGTAATGAGCTATTAATTAACTTTGCACTCATACAAAGCTGTTTAATTCTCAATCCAATTAACAGCAATCTGCTGAAGGATTCTAATGATTATTTTAAATTTGCTAAGAGAAACATCTCTGAGCCTTTCATAATAAGATATTTATAGAATGGCTTGGGCTGGATCGTGCTCGCATTTTAATTCGATAACATTTTTATAATACACCAGCATCTCTCTACAACATTATCTCTGACAACACATCATTCACATGCACAGAAAGCCTGAATAACTAAAGCTGCTTATTTAGAAGTTGTTCTGGAAGGATTATTTCGTTTTAGGCTTTCCCAATCCCAACAAAGGCACTCCTCAAGTAGAGTTTCTGCTGGAGGAGTCACCCAGGGGTTTCACAGGGGTGTTTGCATTGCAAAGACTGCGGTTACAGACTGGTCCCCACCTCAGTGTTAAAAACAAGATTCACTTAATAAATTATAAAAAGTTTAATATAAACAAAAGACAATTAGGAGACAAAGGAAATAAAGCAAAGGGTTAAAATGGCCGGGTATCCTGGTGGGTTGCCAGAACACACCTGGTATCTTGGGAACACTCTTTTTATCCCCTCCTGCTGTGAGGGTTTAATGCATATTCAAAGCATGTCCCCTCCCTGGTTCTGCCTTCTTAGAACGTGCTCTGTATGGTCTTTTTTCTGCTGGTCAGCATTATTTCTGCTGGTCAGCATTATTCTTGCTGACCAACATTATTTTGAGTCTAGTTTCCTTTCTTCTGCAAATGGTCAGTGTTGATAACAGTCTGGGCCCCTCATCCTTCCTTTGAGGGCAGCTGGGCTTCATATCTTCTGCTGATAACAGCTTGGGCCCCACTGTCTGCCCTCTGGGATTTCTTTGCTTGTATTTAGGAGATTCCTTTAAGCTTAAAACTTGTTAGCAAGAAAGAAAGTACATACATAGCCAAAAAGTATTTAACATATAATATTCATCTTAATACTTGTGAAAGCCAATATCACAATACAGATTTATAACATCAGGAAACCATCCCTGTCTGCACAAAGCCTCAGAAGCCCCACGTGGAGCTTGGCCTGCTCTCTTGTGTGAAGTTACACAACCTTAACAACAGTACTGGCACTGTGTGACCTTGGAGTCCCACCTGGCTGGACAAGAAAAGCTCAGTGTCCAGGTGATTTCAGTATCTGAAGGGTTTCCCTCCCAACACACACACAGAACCAACAGCTGGATAGCACAAACACCTGCAGTCACTCACCTTGCAGCATTTCTGACAGACAACACAGAATTTGGCAAAATATGCCCTTTCAAGGCCAGTTATTCCCTCCACCTCTGCAGCAAAGGCATTGTACAGCTAGAAAGCTGCAGCTTTTCACTCTCACTAATATCATAAATTTTCCCTAAGGCAAGGAGGAGCACACCCAGCTCAGCTGAGGAGCACTTAGGAAGACAACCCCCACTTTCAAAAACCACAAATGAAAGAAACTTTAATATTATTAAAGAGCACAACTTCATGTATGGTCCTTAATAATTAATTGCCACTGCCAACCTGAAATGAGACCTGCCAGAAAAACTGCAATATGAAATTCTGAGCAATTCCACATCACACAGGCCTCAGATACCTTATTTCAATCAGGTGTTCAGAGCAGGAAATTTATAAAGGCAGTTCATAACTCACCTCTGCACATACCCATAGCACACACAAACCCTGTCTAGCTCAGCTTTACACAAATCCAAACCTGAAGTACTGTAACTTATCACACCTTAGAACTGATATTCTCTCCTACAAACACAGCAACAGGAAAAGGCAGTGCTAGAAGTAGGTGTGGAAGGGAAAAAACTGGTATGAAACACAAAGGGCTGTGTTTTTTTAACAGTACAATTCCTTTAATGATAAGTTTTGTTCTATGATAACTTTTTCTCATCCAGGTGAGGAACTTCTGCTGCTGCCCTCGGGCCCATTATTTGGGCTGAACCTTTTTCTGCAGCCTTGTTGGATTTCCCCACTTCATACACTCCTAACATGGGATCCATGTGCAACATCTGTCCCTAAAAAACAGGTACCCACTCAGGAAACTGAGGCTAGGAAAGGTCACAGCCCTTCAGCCATAAACAGAAGTCTAAGAACAAAATAAACTTAAAAATTCTGGCACATTAATGAATCCCATTTAAAGTCAGCACTTCTTGGCATATCTACATTGGCAAGATGCAGGATCCTTCAGGAGAGTAGAATAAATTTCCCTTGATTTTAGATATTAAGTAATTCCCAAAACAGCTGCCTGCATTTGCCAGTGAGAGATTTGGATTTTCCACAATAAGAAACGCTGATTTTTACATTGTGGGATCCTCCAGACACTTCTAATTCAGTCATGGCATCATACAGGACAACTGCACAACGTGGAGCAAGGACTGTTCATCTTCCTGATTGATGAACATCCTCTGTGGGTGCAGTTTTCTCTCTCTCAGTTTGTTCATTTACATGCTCCACAGCCTCCTGCTTGAGAGGGGACACACATTTGCTGATTTCCTCTCTGCCTTTGACTCAGGCTGAGGGCATTGTACATTATTTTATTATCTAGTACATGCACACACACGGTGCTTTAACTGCTGCATCCATACTCTTATTTTACAAATCAATGCTGTGCCTCTCTCTGAATTAGAAGAGCTATCTGAAGTTATTGATCTGTTCATATTTCTTTTTCTATTGATCATGTCATCTACAGCCCCATCAAGTTTCCTTTGGCACAGAGCACATTCATATTGTGCAATTTTCCGTGCTCAGTGCAGTGACATCTGCCACTAACCTGCCCCAAAGTAGTAAAAGTTAAACTTCCTGACTGTTTTGCACATTAGCTTCTGGACACACACATTCTCTCACACACAAATCATTTTTACTGTGACATCTGCCTGTTTAGATTGGGCACATCTTGTTGCCCAGTCTCACAGGATGGCCAGTGAATTTCCCCCTAACAGAGGAGCTGGTTTGCAAAATCCAGGAGCCAAATAACAACATATGAAAATGCTTTATGCTTTTATGAAGCACAGAGAGGGCTTCAAGAACAATTTACACATCTTGCTTAACCTTAATTTGGAAGTAACTCCTGTTGAACTCCTCAGCTACTTTCAGGGAGTCAGAGAACAAAACCACAAATCTAGCTCCCCTGCTGGCTTCTTCCAATAAAAGAGAGTTGCTTCTACAAATTATTTTTCTCAAATCCTGTTATATGGAAGAATAGAAACAACACAGCAGTAACTAAGAAGGTTTTTGGTGTATTAAGGAATCAACACTTGCCACCTGACATTTGTGCCCTTACACACCCCTCGTACCAGAGAGGAAAAACTGTGCCCTGTGATGAAGTCTGACTCAAACATCAGTTCTCAGACTCCAAGCATTGAAAATTAATTATTCTCCACCAGAAAATATACTTTAAATGCATTCTTTCTGCCTGGATGGAACTGAGCTGTGGTGCTGGGAGTAGGGTTCCTCCACAGGGATCCACAGCTCTGGCAGCACAGCAGGGCGAGGTTAAAGCTGATGTTCTGCAGCTTCACAGAGTGAACAAGAGTGTCCTTGTGTCACACAGACAAAAAGGTGCCACAGCTCAGGCAAGGACCAGTCTGCAGAGAGCATCTGCAAACAGCCAGGCTGTTCCTAAATAACATCAATTCTACCACAGGCAGGAGCTCCAGAGGAACTGAAAGAGGGAGGAATGGGGAGTTCCCCAAAAGAGAGCATCAGGGGGAGCACCATGCACAGAGAAAAGGGAGCCTTGAATAACCCATTTGATAAATATTACTCACTTTGCAGAGAACTCACATATTGAAGCTCACTCCTGCTGAAGTAGGCTGATCTCAAGAGCTGATCCTCCTTACCATTGAGATCAGGGTCTAAACACAGCTATAAATTGTTAGGAAATGATCTCTGAGTAGCAGCACAATGTAGATCCAAGGGGTTTAGGCTAGAAAGTCTGACATAGGAGCCTCACCCCCCCTCCCATTTTTAAACCACAGAAATTTCTACATTACACAATCTCAAATGATTGATTTATATGAACTTACCTCCATTATATAAGCACTAGGGAAGACAGTAAAATAAATACCAACAGCTAACTGGTGGTGCAGCACAGAAGAGAATTTCACTAAATTCGAGACAGAATCAAATCAGGATATCATAACTTTCATATTTAACATTTTTATCCATCCCAATAAAAGGTTTACTAATTTATGGTGTCATACTGCACTAAACAGCATATGCCAGGAGGAGCAGCTGCTAATGCTGCCCACAACAATTTGGAGCAAGGACAGAAACAAAAAACAACACATCCAACAGAAAAAACTAAATGCAAATAGGTAGAATACTACTATTTATATCCTTTTCTTTTCTTTTTTCTTTTTTATTCCTGAGAGAATCAATAGAAAGCAGAACTTTCTTTTTAAAAAGAGACAAATTTTGTTTGGTTGAGCACAGAAAGTTCATGGAAGTGCAGGATCATTACAAATTAAACAATCACTGAAGCATGAAATACAGCATGGCTGGAATCAGGTAAACAAAGCAGTAAGACAGGAAAAATCTGTCACAGCCCAGGCACCTTGCACCTGGAACTTTGTGAGAACTTGGGGTTTTTTCAGTGCAAAACGCTGTCAGTCATAAAATGAGCAATCTGTTCTCCTCTGAACAAAGACAAACCCAAGGTCCAATTCGTGCAGCTTCAGCTTTTCCACGGTGGAAGATAATTCAAACCCAGCCCAGCAGCAGCTTGAATTCATATGCCTGAAACCCGAGGATGCCATCTGCAGCCCTGCATTTACATTTAACATTAAATTGTGCTCCTGGCAAACTTGAGGCTCAGCCTGCAGAGCCTCAGCCTCGTACTCCAGCAGCTCTCCCAACATCCACGTGTTAACTCCCAAACCAAAGGGACATCTGCTCGAGCACTCCGAGGAAAACCTGTCCTGGGCACTGTGAAAAATGAGGTTCACATATTTTTTATAGAATTTAAAAGTTTAATGAAGTAAAGTATACAGATAGGGCCGGGTGTCTCTGCATTCAGCCAAGAGAGCACACCCTACTAGCAAAGGATTGTCCCTTAAAAACAGAAACTTAGTGCATATTCATAAATTCTCATACATGATTCAAACATTCTTCTATAGTTTTGGATTTTTTTTGTTTAGTTTTCTCTTGCCCCCTTCCCAATAGATCAATCTTCTTGGCTCCACTGGGTTTCACATTCCCTGATACCAGAAATGTAATAAATTTCTCCCCCAGAGCTCTGGTCACTGCTGTCCTCATCTGGATAAGATAATCTAAGAATAGAGGGGTGTTTCTAACTATCTTTTTCAGTCTTTGGGTTATACAAACAAAAGTAGTTTTTATTTTAATACTATGCCACAGCTCAACATATATGTATATTATACCACTATTTCTAAGTTTCGTCAATAACAGAAAGAGAAGGAACTATATTAATATAACAAAGTTTTCTAACCTTTTACATTTAACATTCATTTTAATATTTGCAAAAAGCCAACAATATAATATGGATCTATAACAGCACTGAAGCTGTGTGGTTCCCTACAAACACCCACTGCCATCACCTCAGCTTTCCCTGTGCTCTCCTGCAGGACAGGGCATGCACATGGAAAAATAGAAATGCCACTTGTGTTTGAAGTCCTGCAGTCACAGAGTTTCTCTTTTCCAGAGCTTTGGAGTCAATTTGATGCTGCCTGCTGCAGGTGATACTGACCAAGGTCAAAGTCAGCGTTATTTTGGGGTATTCATTGCTGGGGAATGCAGAGGGAACACTGGGAACTGTCCACACAACTACCACTAAAACCACTCCAGCCTCAAAAATCATCTCTACCAACATCCATTACTATATCTATTGACTGCTTATAAAATAATTATTTTGGTCTTGCATTTAGCTGAAAGTCTCAGATATCTCATGCATAACTGGCATGCAGAACAGCTTATTACAAATCTCACAAACAAGGACAACTACAAAGTCACTTTGTACAACTTTCAAAGTTGAGCAGCTCTAAAATGGACACAGAAATGCCATTATTGCAGCACAGCATCCCATTATTCAGCACTGAGACACTTTCCCAGTGCAATTACACAGTTCACACACTGCATGGGTATTTCTGTGTCAATATGGATCAGTCCATGCAATGTGCAACTGATTTTCCATAGTCAACTTTAAGTGTAATCAAACAATTTAAGGCCTCAATGGGTATTTTAACAGATGGAAAGAAAAGCAAATGAGTAAAGGCATTTTGATATCTCCTACCACTTAGAGCTTCGAAGCTTTCAGCACACATATGTTTAATCAGAGAGAGCTGATTGGGATCACGGGTGAGTGATTATTTATTGACATGTGCACACAGGGATGCAAACAGAACGGGATAATTGGTTCCTTGCCAGAGTAACTGGCAGTCATTATTGACCATTTTTTATTTTTGGACATCAGCCCAAATACGATACTGCATGTGCCAAAGCTTTACATTTGGCAAAAATGGAAATGCAGGAATAACTTCCTACATGTGATTAATCCTCCTAATTCAGGGCCAAGCTACTCCCCAAACCTCACAGTTAGTCAGGGCCTCCATCTGCACATGTTACAGAACAGCTACACACATACACACATTATTTTCAGCAATCCAAGCAGAAAAACAAGTTGGCATTTAAGAAAAACAAACCGGCAGCACTCAGATGCTTTTAGACCCCTGGTATGAAGCAGTAATCACCACCTTTCTCTCAGAGCCCAATATTGAAAGGAGGGAAGAGCAAATGTTTGCTTTCCTGAGAAGGGCAATATTCCAACAGATGAGAAGCAGAACCACCAAATATTGACGGAGCAGGAGGATCAGCAATCAGAGCAGAGCAAGGTCCCTGTCCCTGCTGGCTTCAGCTGAGCCCTTCCCCTCCTCCAGGGGAACCTCTGCCAGATGTGGGAAATAATCCTGCCAGAGGCCTGCAAACAGAGGTGCCACACTCACAGGAGGAAAAATGGCTTAAAAACCCTCAGAGTCATCTGCTCCAACAAAGCTGGAGGGAGGAGACGGCCGTGGGTCAGCTCCAAGGAGTGAGCAGGAACTTTTCCACATGTGGGCTTTGAAGCAGATCCTTGAGCACAGCTGCTCAGTCGTTAATGCACAAACCTTCCCATAAATTCAAAGGAGGCTTTAATGTCTCCTCTACACAGCTGAAGTCACAGGCAAAATTCTGCTGCTTGTATTTTATCTGTGAGCAGCATCAGTGAAAGTCAGATACATCAGAAACCCAGTTTTTTTCTTTTCAAATCTGAAAATTCATCTCCTCCCCAAGCCTTTTCTTCAGCATCCTTCTTGCTACACTGGAAATTATCATACCTGAAAAGACTTTGGCCCATATATGCAAATTATAATCTTTCCACAAACTTTTTTTTTTTTTTTTTTTTTAAACACCGTAATTTACCTTTAATTATTAACAGCAGAGAAATTCAAACAAAATCACATTTACTCATGGGACTGGCAATCAACTTTCCACTTTTGTTGGAATGGCACTGCCTTCAAGACCCCCCTGAAGCCTCTGTCCTCTCTTCTGCATAAGAATATATGCACAAGTGGATATAAATACATACTCTTGAACCTTTAGGATTGCAAAGACATCAGAATCTGCAACATTTAGAGTCAAATACAAAAGTGCAGAGCAGTCTGTTTGAATTACAAGCAGCTACAGTATTTTGAGTTTTAAATCTGAAAAAAATGAGGGGAGGGAGAGGATAAAATCATCCCCAAAACCCCAAATTTGTTCATATAATTTCTTTTTTTGAGGTAAAGTATTTGCCACATGGCTCTGTGGGAACAAGGGGGTTATTCTCAGCTTTGCTAAGAATCACCAGCTTGTGTGGAGAGCTTTTGTGCAGATTGGCATCCTTCAACTCATAGAAAAACCCCAAGAGAATCATCTGACTCAACATTTCATTTGGGGTAAATTCACAACTTTGCACTTTTCCCCCAGTACAAAATACACAGGGCAGGGATGGGAAGCACAGGGAGCAGGGAAACCTGACAAAACATCCTGCCAAAATTCACCTGGCTCCCAAAGCCAGCAGAGGTTTCAATAAAGCACTTCTTTTACAACCCAATTCAGAAATATTTCTACACCCATCGGGAGTTCTGACAATTTTCAGCCTGTGCTTATCCTCAGCACAGATGTGGAAAGAAGTTTGGAGGAAAGTGCCAGGGGGAAAGGAAAAAAGCAGTCAGCTCTACATGCAAGGCTTTATCTGGATGAGAAAACAGTGCTAAAAGAAAGCAATTTAGCAGCTGACACTAAACTTCCTTACTTTAATACCTCCGAGTTAAAAATCAATAGATTTTAATTGTTCATTCCAAAGTAATGTTTTGTTCTGAACTGAAGCAGATTTTCTGTGCTAAAGATTGCTCCTCAACAAGTGTTGGGGTATTGATTCCTATTTCACTCACCAGTAAAATACTCCATTTCAATTCCTACATCATGTAATAAAAAACTTGAAAGTTTCCCCAAAAAAAGTAAGTAATGCTGCAAGAATAAGGTGAAAACTGCCACATTTTCTTCCTGTCTTGCTAACAGTGCTGCCAAAGAGGTAAATGAGTGATTTTTACCCCCATTTGCACAGCTCCAGACACGGCTGGGGCTGACCCTGTCTCCTTGGGGAGCCTCCAACACCAACCAAAGGCTCCCAGCAGCCAGAGGAGCCTGCACAGCTCAGCAATCAGCTCAGACAGGAAAGTCTCATCCTAAACCATTGTTGGGGGTTTGGTGTCCTTTTTTTTTTGTTCTGCCCTACCCGTGGAATTTTTACCCATTAGCTGTGGAGACAACCTAACTGTGGGTATTTAGTGGGTGATTGATAAAGGACAAAGAGTGGCCGGGCCAGGGGGGAAGGGGGCAGGAAAGGAGGGTGGGGACAGTTTTTGGCTGGCTTTCTCCGGCTTTGGGGAGAGACATTCTTTTTCTGGGTCGCGGAGCTGCTGCGGTGGAGAGAAGGGAATTTCGCCATCACCCAGACGGAGCTGCTGCTGCTTCTCCTTCTTCCCTCTTCGTTGGTGGCCTCGCACCCCCTGTCCTGCCGGGACGTGTGGCAGTGCCAGGCACCGCCGCAGAGCTGCTGATCCACCTCATCCACCATCCCAGGATCTCAGCTCAACCCTGCTGTTCCACCTCATCCACCAGCCCAGGATCTCAGCTCATCCCTGCTGTTCCACCAGCCCAGGGTCTCAGCTCATCTCTCTGCTGTTCCACCTCATCCACCAGCCCAGGATCTCAGCTCATCCCTGCTGTCCCAGCTGACTGTTTCCTCGGAGCCCTGCAGGAGCACCAGGACTGACTGCCCGAGGGGTTTGTGAAAACAAAGCCTCTCCTCCATCCCATCTCAGCCGAGAAAGCTGTCCCGGGGTCCCTGGTTCTGTTTTCTTGCTAATGCTGTAGTTATTGTTGTTTGTTGACCTGGTTATACCAGTAAAGAACTGTTATTCCTATCCCCAGATCTCTGCCTGAAAGCCCCTTGATTTCAAAATTATAATAATTCGGAGGGAGGGGGTCTACATTCTTTCATCCCAAGGGAGACTCCTGCTCTCCCTAGCAGACACCTGTCTTCTAGAACCAAGACAACCATCTTTTCCATCTGTTTAAAAAAGTTTAGGAGATCCTTCAAACTCAGGCAAGGTGAGAGCTACACCAAGCATGCTGCTGGGCTCATGGACATGTACAAGCCCAGATAAATGCCCACATCTTTCCTTGCCAGAACAGGGGGAGTTCAGAGCGCAGCAGCTCTCTCTTACCCTGTGTTTAATGTGTTTAATGCACACATTTAAAATACTCTCCAACCTTCTCCCAGGAATACTTGCAGTGCTTGCAGTTCACACACTACTGCAGGCAGGCAGGGGGATATCTCAAAAATCATTCAATTTAACAAGACTGCTCCAAGCAGACAGACAGACAGCAGCACTGAAATGGGAGCTGGAGGTGTCAGTGGAGCCACAGGAGCAAACCCAGCCAAAGCAGGATGGTTTGGGCACACAGCCCTTACCCACAACACAGCAGGAATCTGCCTCCACTGAGAGCTCTCTCCACTGCAGCTCCATCAATGAAAAACAAAAATCCTCTTTCTCCTACAAAGACTGCTCTGCTATATTAAGATGTGTTCAAATGCAAAAATAAGTTTCATAGAGAATGCTGGCGGAAAAGGGATTTTTGGAGGTGTCAAATATGCAGCACTACACTTGGTAGCACCACTCCCTATAAATGTGTTCAGTGAGTTAAACCACAAACAGCCCCAGCCTACCCAACACACCACAGGAGACAAAACTGACTTGGTTTTTTTTATAATTCACAAAATTAAAACACACTTCAAGCTTGCTTCTAAGCTAGGTTCAGTCCTAGTGTCCAAGCCACAAAGAGGATACCTCCACACTTTATTGAGGCCAAGTACTAGAAGCATTTTCAGCTCTCCAAATGAACCAAATAAATTGCTCAAGAAGCCTTTTAAAAAAAAACAACTCAGCTTCTAGCAAAAAAAAAAAGTTCTAGACAAGTCAGTGTGCCACAAAAAAATAAATCTCTCCTCTTGTATATTGTCTCAAAAAAGAATTAGTATGTTTTCCCTTAAATGAAAATATAACAGCTACTGACACTCTGATTATTATCTTTCTGTACTGAGTGGACAGCACTGAGACAGTAAATCAGGATGAGCATAATACACCAATTTATTCAGCAAAGCCAAATATTTGAGGAGGCACACACTGAAATTTAATCAAGCAAGAATCACCTGGGAAAACCTGCCCTGCACATCAGCTACCTCCAAATAAATCCTAAAATATAATATATGTGCAAAATACACACAGAGAAAAACGTGGCAGTACAAACAGGTTTTGTATGAAGGTTGGTCTGTGCAGAGAGGATTAAAACAGACACACAGACACAAGTATTACATGACAGACATGGATGTCCTGGTGCAAATCCAGCAAAAAGCAATGGTAATGAAGGGATTGGAGCACCTGAGCCACAGGGAGAGCTGGGAAAGCCTCAGGAGGGTTCATGTGGATTATTCAGGTCCATGAGAAAGAATAAAGGAGATTGCCCAGAGCAGCTGTGGTTGCCCCTGGATCCCTGGAACTGTCCAAGGCCAGGCTGGATGGGGCTGGGAGCACCCAGGGATGGTGGAAGGTGTCCCTGCCCATGGAGGGGTGGAATGAGGTCCTTCAGGTCCCTTCCAACCCAAACCATTCCATAATTCTATGATCTCTCCCTCCAAAAAAGAACTGCTCCACTCAGTGCTCATGAGGTTTTTGGAAGGTGAACAAGAAGTAGCTCCACTGATTTTATTGAACACATGTTCCTGGATGACAGCCAAGATCTAAACAAACCTTCTTGAGAAGTTATCATTTGATACTACTGAGAAATAGGAGCCAGCCTGAAAACACACACCCCCACGTCAGCTTTCATCAGGAGATCTTCAAATAGTTCAGCAGTGTCCATCAAGCACCCCCAGACTCCTGGGAGATGGGAAAGAAACCAGGATGCTCCTTACAGCAGACTTGAGTGAGACATGGAAAAATGCACTTGCCCAAGGCTATCAGACAAGATGGGGACAGAGTTTGGAGCAGAGAACCTGATCCTCCAAATCCCTGATGGAAACACAGAGCCACAGATCCTCCTGCTCCCTGATGGAGCATCCCAGAGTGCAGGAATTCCTGTGAGTGTGGAGAGTGCTGTGAACACCTCTCACAAACCCCGTGATTTCAGTGCAACATTCAATGGGCTGCTTTGTCCCCAGGGAAAGCTCAAGTTAGCTAAAATAGATAAGATTTCATTCTCACCTGTGGGATTACCAAATACAAGTGTGGTGAGTCAGAGTACTTTGATTTTCCTGGTAAACCAGGAGCAGACAGAGAGCTGCAATATCCTTAAGTCTGAAAGAATTAATTAACAGTGGAGTATCATCAGGGGCAGGGGGAGGGGAACCTTGATTCATGTTCATCTTTAAATACATTTTCTTTAAATCATTTCCTTGTGCAATTACTCATATATTACAGTTAATGTTCTTGTACTCGATTTGCCTTGCTGTAAAACAGCAACATAAACATTTTCCTCCCCCCTAATATCTTTGGAATCAAAGTTATCATCTGATGAGAGGTATCCAGGGGGACAGTATTCAATTCAACAAATAATTTTTCATTGGTATTTACTTCCTCTTTAAAATATTAAAGGGCAAGGAAGGGAGTAGAAAGAGCCAAGGTCAATTCATACATAAATATTTAGCTGGGAGATGCAATTCCTTCCATTACTTTGCACTATTTTATTACTGTGTCCTAAGGACATGTACTGCCAGTAAACTGCAGTTTAAGCTTCCAGGCTTTTATTTTGTACTGAGTTCCCATAAAAGAAAAATTCCAAGTTCCATCTATTTCTGAACAATTAACTAAGTGCCTGCCCTCTCTTCCTGCAAGAATTAGATGCCAGCAGAATCCCTCTCCATGACAAACAGAAAACTGCAAATTTGCAAAAACCAAACTTCTTAATCCCACCATGCTTCTCCCAGATTTTTGCAGCTTGCCACAAGTTTCTCCCCAACACTGAATCATGGAATATTTCAGGCTGGAAAATACCTGTAAAACCATGGAGTCAGGCTGTTAACCCAGCACTGACCAAGCCACCTCTAAACCACCACGTCCTCAAGTGCCACATCCACACCTTTTCATTTCCCCCAGGGATGGTGGCTCCACCACTGCCCTGGGCAGCTGTGCCAGAGCTGGACAAGCCTTGCAGTGGAGAAACTTTCCCTAATCTCAATCTAAACCTGACCTGGGACACCTTGAGGCCGTTCCCTCTCCTCCTGTCCCTGTTCCCTGGCAGCAGAGCCCGACCCCCCCGGCTGTCCCCTCCTGGCAGGGATTGTGCAGAGCCAGAAGGGCCCCCTGAGCCTCCTTTTCTCCAGGCTCAGCCCCTTCCCAGCTCCCTCAGCCCCTCCTGGAGCTCCAGACCCTTCCCCAGCTCCGTTCCCATCTCTGGACACTCCAGCCCCTCGGTGCCTTTGTCCTGAGCCCCCAGAAGTGGGCACAGGATCCGAGGTGGGGTCTCAGCACTGGGGGACAGTCACTCCCTGCTCCTGATGGACTCCAGAGATTTCAGCATCCTTGTTGAGCATTCTCTGCAGAATTCTCCAGCAGCCTCTGGCAGGCCTGAGGTGAAGCACTCGTGGCTGGGATGAGCCCAGGGAGAAAAGCAAAGCACAGGAAGATCCCCTTCAGCAGGGCTTCCCTCCTGGTACCAACAGCTTGGCATGAGCCTCCATCCTCCTGCCTTCCCTCCATCAAACACGTGCAGGAAAGCCAAAATCAACACCAAACACCAAGAAAAATCTGCTAAAACATTTTTAACCACCACTATTTCCCTTTTTACTTCTCTTAGCAGAGTTGTCACAGTGAAAAATCTAGAGGTTTCCTAAATAACCCTAAATCACCCTGAGAGCCTCAGAGCAGGAACTGATGTGCAGATTTACTGGGCACATTCTGCGAGCACACAGGCAAACACCTGCTGCTGTGCCACTGGAAATTCCTAGAATATCATTTAACATGGATGGGCATTGCAGGAACACAGCAGGAATGAACAGCCACTAAATGCCCTGCAAAAGCAGAGAGCAGAGTAAGGAAAATGGATTGGAAGCCTAGGGGCATAAAGAAAAAGGAAAGTTTGGTAAAACTCATTATAATTTGTTCTCTTTAACTCTGGGGTAATAACAACGCTGAGAACAATAGCAAAAAAATAGGATTAAAGCTAATTTTCAGAAGACATTAATTCCCACAAGTTGACTGATAAATAACAGTGTTTTCTCTCCTCCTTTTCTTCTTTAATGGGATTCAAATGATTCCATTTAATTGCAACAGCACTGGTTTCCCCACCCCGCTTTCTTCTACTCCAGTCAAGGCTGGCAAAGCACAGGGTGACCTTAATTGTGTACATGATGCTGATTTGGATTCTAACAAGAAGTTTGAGTGCACCACGTAGCAAATATAAATTTAAACAAAACCATAAAGGCTCAAATCCCAATTCATTTCAGCCCAACTGCCTCCTTGCAAGTCTAAACCACAATAAAATTCCTGGCAGCCCTTCATGGTCACTACACAGCTCTATGGATGTGTACTACCAATAAAATACAGGTCAAGTTTCCAGGCTCCTATTTTGTCCTGAATTCTCATAAAAGAAAAATTTCCAGTGCCATCTAGTTCTGAATAATTAATTTAATTAATTAAGTGACCATCCTGACACAGACAGAGGCTGAGAAGTGACAGCTTCACCTTCCTGCTTGACTTAGGTGCCAGCGGAATCGAAACCTATGACAGCAAAAAGCAAATAAATCTATTAATTCCAGCACACTTCCTTTAAATTTTTGTGGCTTGTCATGAGCTTCTTTCTCAACATAGAACCATACAATTGTTTAGCCTGGAAAAACACTTTACCTAAATCCCCAAACCTCTGCTCATAGCCCTGCTCTATCAGTTCTGGGGTGATATAAAAAAAGATGAGGATGTTGCAGAGTTACAGAGCAGTAAAGCCCCCCTGTATATTCCTGCAGCCAAAAAGAGAAACTCACAAATTCCTGAGCACTCAGATGATGGGTTTCCTGTCCTGGGGTGACAGTTTCCCCACCACAAAGAAAAGAATAATATTAACATCAATAAATAATCAAGCTTTCTCAAGGGTGTTAGTGCACTAGTAGAAGGTTATCCACAAAACCCTGTGCCAATCCTCTTGCAAGTTTGACTGAAAAAAAAAAAATCACCTGATCACACACTTCTGCCACGGGACCTTTAGCTGTTTATGCAAAAGATGGATGGCCCTGACTGGAGGGGCAGCTACTCAATATTTTGTTTTATTTTTACTGTTAGCTCCGTGGACCCATGCATTATTAACTGCACACTATGCAAACTGAGCTCCACAGAGAGAATTATTAATTTCCTCTCAGGTTTCTCCACAGCTATAGAATTCCTGGGCCTTCAGCAGATGCCTTCAGACACACCAGCCCAGCTCAGAGCTCTGGGCTCAGCCCTGGCCTTTCAGGTGCTCCAAGGTCAAGGATTAACCCACATTCCCATCACCTTCCCCACCGGCAGCTCAGGGATTTTCAGGGGTTCTGCAGCCCCCACTCACACATCAAACACAGCAGCAGGGATTGCAGGTGTGCTGTGACACCTCAATCCCTTTTTGGGGCACCACCTCAGCCCCCAGGGTGAGAGCTGATGCTCCCCTGCCACAGCTCTCCACCAACTCACCCACTCAGGAATTCTGGTACAGAAATAAAGCAGCACATGCTTCACACTCCTCCTCTGCCTGACTGGAACATTATGTGCTGCTTTAGCACCTACAAATCATATATTGCACTTCTAATTGGGTTTTGTTGTTTTGTTTGGGCTGGTTTTCTGTTTGCTTGGGGGTTTTGGAGATTTTTTGGTGGGGTTGTTTGTTTGTTTGTGGTGTGCTCTGTTGGTTGGGTTTTTAATCCCACACTCACTATTTCCCCCAGGTCAGATAAGGTCTGAATGCAGATTTGGGGGTGAGGGGGATTTGGAGGAGCACATGATATAAGCTTGCCTCCACCATGGTGCTGTTGATATTTAACAGATAATCAGATTAATTAAAAAGCAGCAGAGAAGCATTAGTATGTGTTATGCTAAATACAGCATCATCACTTTTTTTTTTTTTTTCCTCACTATACCTCCTTTTTCCTCTTTAACAGCATTATAATGAAGTCAGAAATTTAGAGGGGGAAAAAAGCCTGCAGTGGGTTGTTCAATTTTTTTGTCCTGTCTAAATTAAAGTGACTCAGAGAACAGGGTTTCCACCATTTCTTCTGGGACACAATTCCACAGCCCCATGGATCTGCAGTAAGATTTCTACTTTAACAAAGTAATTGTTGCCTTGTTTTTATCACATTCTTTTCCTTTCACTGTACATTAAATATTTCTCCCTTATTCCCCTTCCTTCCCTCTGAGGTACTCTCCCCTTCACAGCTCCACTCTCAGTTAGAGATCAAGAAATTAAATGGATTTAGATACTGTAAATCTTTGTTCAAAAGAGAAGAAATTGCTGTCACTTATGTGTACTCTCAATATGTTAATTTGTCACTCCTGGAAATAAGAGGATGTTCAGGAGGAATATTCCAGGCAGAAAAAACATCCTGACATATACTTTTTAAAATACAAATACAGCAGGTGGCATATTCTGCCCTTAGTGCACTTGCTGCTTTTCAAACCCACGTTCAGTTTGATGCAAATATTCCATCAATTGCCAGTCAGTCCTCTCAAAAATCACAGCATTAATCACCCCCAGATTTCTCTCCTCCACTCAAAAATCACTATGTATACACCTTCACTCTGGATTCACACTGCAATACTACTCAGGAGTTCTGTTAAATTTCTGCTTGAGATTCTCAACTCTGACATTTATTTTTATAAGAACTAAAAACTTGAAAATTTACCATCACTAAGCAAAAACTTATAAAGGAACTACTTCTAAATTTTATCACCTTTAATGGGAATTGCATCTGAAGCCTGAATCTGATGAGTGATCCTTCTGCCACCCCCTGCATGAAGAGCAGCTCTCTGGATAATCCAAACATTCTTGTTTATTCTCTCCAGTAATTCTAGCATGAATTACACTTGGCAAGCAGGATGATACAAATTTGGGGTTTGTGCAATGTTAATGCTGCTGTTGTTTCATGCTTTAAATACCTGCAAGTCACCCTGAAGTCAGTGACCACTGGGAATTACACTAAAGGACACAAGGAAATGAAGTATTTCTTTCACTGAAACGCTCGTTTATTGAGCATTCTGTTAGCAGTAGCAGCTCATTAACATGGAAGAAAAACCTCTCAAAATATCCAAACAAACAGAAAAAAAAGAAAACACCATCAAAAAGCCCACATCAAAACCCAGGAGTGATTCAATATAGAATCAAGTGACCATCAAGGCCAAGTGACCTCCAGAAACCACCAAGTAACATCCCAAAACATTATTTCCCAGCCATTATCAGAAATATTTTTGTATTTTTACTAGAAAATCAAAGTGCCAGGGCAAAGCAGAGGTACAGTGCAGCTGTACTCTGTATGTTAATTTTTTTTACAATAAATATGCACAGAAATCTCAATAAATACATTATAGAACATGGAAAGCTTTGCCACATGGAAAATAAAAGATGCAAAGTTGAGTGTTTACTTTAAAAGGGTTATTTTTGCTTGGTAGGTTCATTTAAGGACAATTAATTATACTTTCTTATTTTTGCAGGCTCTGGCCTTGGCAGTCTCCAGGGTTATCCCTGTGCCAACAGAGACACTGTGTTTATTTCCAAGCTTTCCACTTCTCTGATCATTCCTACCACGTGCTGATAGCTGTTAGTACATACACCATCTCCCATGTTTTAATCATAAAAATATTTACTGTTTGCGTAGGAAACCCTATCGCCAACAAAAAAATTTATTCAGGAAGCTGGGGAAATGTTTTGACCAACATTTGCATAGTAAAAATCCCTTTTAAAACAAGAATTCTTTTTTAATCCTATTATTTTTTACTAGATCTCATGGATTGATTCTCCCTGATTGAGGCTGGAGTGTTTGAACCTCAAGAGCTGCGGGGAAGTGCCTGGTTTATAAAGAGCAGGTTTATAAAGAGCAGGTTTATAATTTTTCAATAAAAACAAAGCAAAAATGATTCAGATCGTGTTTGGGGAGAACTTCAAGTGGGTCTGGATTTAATTTATAGAAATGAATAAATTCCCCCCTTCCCAAAATGAAGCGGTGGGTGCAGTGCAGCATCCCCAGCGAGCACTGAAGGCAGGCAGGGAGTGCCATGAGAGCAGGGGATGCTGGCAGGGAGTGCCATGAGAGCAGGGGATGCTGGCAGGGAGTGCCATGAGAGCAGGGGATGCTGGCAGGGAGTGCCATGAGAGCAGGGGATGCTGGCAGGCAGCCCTGGCTCTCTTCACCTGCCTCGCCAGGCAAGGAGAGCAGCAGAGCCTGGGGAAGCCTCCAGGGAGGGAATGAGTCAGGGCTGGCACAGCAGCCAGACCCCAGGAGCTGCGAGCCACCCATCTCAAAGTCAAATCCAGCATGAGAGAAATGATGGGTTTGTCTTTACAAACAAGCTGGGGGTCTGCTGGCAGATGAAACCAGTACTGAGAGATAAAAGAAGCAGTGGGGTGGATTCCACTGATTGATGAATGGAAAAAAGATATTTGCCTTTACAAACAAACTGTAGGTTTGCTGGTAAATGAGACTGGATATTGAAAGATGAAAGAGACACTGAGGAAACACCATAAATTCCATTAGAACTGAAAATTAAGAGGGGGCTTGTACATTAGAGGGGAATGTTAGGTATCAGGTGTTCCAGGATGTCTGTGCCTCTCAAGTACCTCAGCCAATGGGGAGAGAGGGACATGGAGCTGGGAAATTGGGATAAAAAGGAGGCTGAGTCCTGCAAAAATCAAGAGACCCCAGAGGAATGCCCCATGGCCTCTCCTGTTATTTGAATAAAGTAAAAGGACTCCTCTGTCTCCTTCTTGACATAAACCTCTGGTGTTTGTGGATTAATTTTCCTGACAACCAGGTGACTGTGCCCTGTGCAGCCAGAGCCAGCAACACAACACAAAAAAATCTCTCTGCACAGTGAAAGGCTCCAAGCCAGTCCTTTGAGGGGAAGGAGCAGAGATGAGTGACTGGTTTTGGGTGGGTGACAGCTCCTGGATGTTTCATTAGGATTGGCTGCTGCACAAATTGAGGCACATCTGGGCTGCCTGGCACAGGCTCTGAGCCAGGCCCAGGGATGCACAGAGGTACCCAGAACATCCTGATCAGCCACTCTGATACGGGCAGCAGTGTTCTGCAGAGTGGAAATAGAACAGGCTTTTCCTTTCACATGCTTATTCCTTTCCATTACTGAAACAAACAGGGTGCAACTGTCATGTGAACACATGAGCAGAGCTATGAAATACCAGCTGAGCTGGAGGAGCAACAGGGAGAACTGCTGCTGGCATGGTTAAGGCTCTTAAAATATTAGCAACCGGCAAATATAACAGGTAAATAGATGCTTTTCTAGCAAACCTAGAAAGGGCTGCTGGTAAATTCAAAATATTCATATGGGTTTGGTTCGTGAAGGGAGATGCTCAATCACTGTGAAATTAAAGACAAGAACTAGGTGTTGTATCCCATGTTTCAGCCTAAGGAGGAAAATTTGCAGCCATGAGCTATCTCACAATGACTCTGGTGGACATTTAGCTTAAAGAAAGGGAGTTTCTATCAGTGCCAGCCACCCTCCCAGCCTGAGAGCATCCAGCAGCCCACTTCAGAGCTTTATTTTAAATCTGCTTCCTCACTGCTTCTGTTTGGCAAAATCCCCTTTCCCATTTCTCTTCCTACCTGCTCTCTTCCTACTGCTGTAAATTTACCATATTCTCCTTCCCCTCACTCTCTCCATCACTAATCCCCTCCCAAACACCAGGATCCTGTCAGCTGCCACCCTTCCTGCTTGACTGTGGCACTGCTCATGTTTCTGCTGCTGTTTCTGTTTCTCCCTTAAACAACTGCAAAGAAAACGTTCTTCAGGGTATAAAAAAAACAGTAATTTGTGCCTCTAAAGCATTTAAGCAGTTGGCTCTTCAAGTGTTCCAAAGTTGACCACACCACAAAGCCATCCCTTCAGGTTTAATAAACAATTAAGAGGGAAAAGGGAGTTTCTATTAAAGAGGCTCATTAGGAGAGAAGAGTTGGTACCATTGCAAAACCAGCAATTGCCTCTCGAGTCTGGAGTGAGAAGGCAACAATGAGAAGGCAACGAGCACTTCTGCTCAGCCACTCGACAAATACACCCCAGCTAAGGGCCAGAGAAAGCACAGAGCAGACTTTCTAGAGAGATACACCTCTTTAAACAGGTGGATGTGAATGGAAAACACCAGAAATGGCTCATTATTGTTCATCTTGGTGCTTTTCTAAAGAACAACTTAGTGAAACTTCTTGGTACCAGCCCAAAGCAGCCGTGTGGAGTTAGATAAACCCAGCCTCTTGGATTAGCAGGTTGGGGCTTTTAAATTTACCTCTCAGCCACAAACCTCCACAGAAACATCAACACCATGAAATATTTCCCTGAGAAATGCCTGACTGTGGTAGAAACACACTGCACTTTACACTTCCAGCAACAACTGTTCCCATTAGAGCACTGAATTCCCACCTCGAAACGCAGAATGAGATTTGGGCTGCCCACACCTAAGTGGGTACATGTTGACAGCAAATCCCTTTTCTGGAGAAACAAACCATCAAGCTCAGCAGCTTCCCATCTCGCTGACAGAAACGCTCTTCTGCTTATCCAGCAAATGCTGCAGCACTTCCAGTAAACATTTTTAAAGGAAGAAAGGCCCATTACAGAGCAGTCAGATTGCTTTAATTCCCTTCTTCCTCCCCTGATTTGTGCCCTACTTCTACTAGCTGGCCACAATCATACACGCTTTTCACTCCTACAAATCATCATAATCTTTTCAAATAAACAAAACCACGTGGCACCATCACCTACTCTACACTTTGCCATTAAAAAAGCCATCCTGAAATCCCACTTCACAGAGTTGGTCTATTTGCCTCTTTAGGATTTCTTTTCTCCCCTCTGCTATTGAGGGCTGACCTTTGAGTCAGTACTAAGGGAAGGAAGATTCACACATGTTCAGATTAAGGTAGCAGCAACAAATTCAGCAGTGCTGAAGTCAAAAGCACAATATTCCAATAATATCCCCAGCAGAGCATGAAACCCTACTTCTGCTCACACAGGTAATGATACTGCCTTCAAATTCAAAGAGGGAAGGATTGATCCTCAACATAAAAATGGGTAAACTCTGCCTGAAGTGGTAATACTGTTGATTTTGTTGTTCTTTACAGCATTGCAGAGGACAAGAGCGGAGCAGCCCTCCTTCACTCTACAGCTGAATTCACAGCCAGGAGCAGCTTCCCAGTGATTCAACACAGTCACTACCGGGAACGAAGCTGAGATTGACAAGGATGGATGTGGAAAAAAAAGTGATAAACTCTGTTTCCTCTGTAAAGCCAGATCTGAAGCCGTTTCAGCTACAAAAACATGAGATATGGGACACTTTGAGCACTTCCAGCACCACGGGAACAGCACGGCTGAACAAAGAGCTTTGCGCAACCGGAGGTTGCTCAGGCTGCAGCACTGATCTGTGCCCACACAACATCATCAGCTGTCAAACCCCACAGCCTTCCTGAGAGATTAACTCAAAAATATCAAGGAACAAGAGCCAGGTCCCATCCTCCCAAAATTCATAAGCAGCTCGATCATTCTTCAGCTACACGAGCTGCACCACTTCAAGCGGCAGCAGAATTCCCCAAGTCCATTTGAATTCCCAAAGCTGCAGTCCCAGGGGGATCCAGCTGGAGAAAAGAAATCAAACAACTGGCCTTGGATTGATTTACAAGCACTACTCAAAAGAAAACAAGAAAACCAGAAGAGACCAAGCACTAAGTAGGTTCTTTCTTCCTGGGGTTTCTTGTCCTGTTTTACCAGGACTGCCCAGAATTACATCATCTTTAACTGGGGCATTAAACAACACCTTAACAGCCTTCTTTCATCCTTGTTCTCCTTAGCTGAAATTTCTTTCTTATCAGCATTTTCCTCTGGAGCATGCAATGCCCTGTCATCCAGTTTACAAAGTATTGGACATCTCTGAACAGCAGTGATAGATGGGATGTATTTATTTGGTATTAAAAAACAAGCAGGACTGATTAAATGATGCATGGTCCAGTTAAGACACAGTAATTGTCTCCTTTACCATGAAGATGTATGATCTTTAGGGTTCACAATAATGAACCTGGTTTTGTTATGTAATGGAAAGTGCACAGAAAGGACCAGGCTGTGAGAAGCCCTCACTGATGCCATCATCACCCACCACCTTTGTGTGCCTGCTCCTCCTCTCTGGCTTTGCCTGGGATGGCACTCAGAGGTAAGGGACAGCACCAGGCCAGGAAGGTGGTGAGGTAAGAGGTAGGTAAGGGTGTCTCAATAAAAAAAGCAGAGACCATCTAAATGAAGATACAATCCAAGAAATAACATCCAGCACAAACAGGGAAGAGCACCAGCCAAAGAAAGAAAAATAAGAGAACTGGGAACTGTGAGTGGTATAAAAAAAAGTGACTCCAGGCCAAATACATTGGCTTAAATGAGCCAAGTAATGCTGCTCCATAAAACGTTCCAGAAATACCATAAGAGCCATATAGCATCTTCTTATCAAGAGTATGAACACAGAGCCAAGGAATATCAACCCACGAGCCCTTCCTCAGGGGAGTGGAGCCCTCTGCCACCGAGGCAATGGGAGGCACAGAAGGTTTCCTGCATCACAGATGGAGACCTGGGCTACGACTTGTTCACAGCAGCAGGTGACCCCTGCACGCTGCTGCTATCTCAAATACATGTAATTCTCATCTGTGAATGTTCCTACAAGAGTATTTCAGAAGCTCAGCTACATATTTAATCTGTGCATTACACGACACCAAGGAAACAGACTGCAGCAGTTTCCATAAAAAATTAAGGAATGTCTCTCTAGAAAGACAGAGGGCTTTATATAGCAATGCACACACACATCCTGCTGCTCGTCACCCAAACACCGTGAGAGTTTGTGGGGATGTCAACCAGGCTGCAGGATTTCTGTGGTAAAACAGAATTATCGCTCTCATCAGTCAGCAAACCCATGTACACAATCCCATTTTGGTAGGTGGATTTCAGACAACATCTGCTATTTTTATTTTTTCTTTTTTTAGCTAGGGACACATTAAATCTGTCTCAGGTTTGCCCATTGCCAAAATATTTAAATTCCTCTGCACACCTCTCCATTGTACATTCAGCACTTTCCATTCAAGCAAAGAACAATACCTGCCAATACATATTCGTGCACCTCACTTATAAAATCACAATGAAAATTAACACAGGCATAAAACAACTATTGTGATAAATAATGAGCTTTAAAAAACCCACACCACACACACACAGAGAATCAGACACTGATCCTTCTGTGCTGAATGTTATTCAAGAGGATTGTCAGAGCAATGCTGAACAGATCAATTTATTTCCCTTTCTTCTCTCCACTTAACTGGATTTCATATACAAAAGTAATTGTTCCTATAAGAAACAACCCTTGTCCATGGCTTTCGAGGTTCAAAGCCTCAGACCTACATCTTTACTACTATTCGGGTTTCCATGGCAACAGATGATGGTGCCTTCTGAAAAAAAAATATACTTTAATATTCTACAGTAAGTGCCCCAAATCATTCCCGTAATCTTAATGAAAACTAGAGCACGTGGGCCTGCACACAGAGCATAACAGACTTTAAAAGTACAATTAAACAAGAGAAGCAGAGCTCAGGGACTCGCGGGAGGGGGGATGGTTAAAAAGGGCTCTGCATTTGTAAGAGAGAAGGATTATCCCTCAGAGATTCACAAACGCCTTTATACACACTGTGACCTTTCGTTGCCGCTGTCAAAAGAGGCAGTTTCACAACATCACCTTCTTAGGATTAATTGTTTATGTATTAGAAAACAAATCGAGCCAGCCGGGGATAAAAATAAAGTGGAATTGTGGCGCTAACAGCTCCCCAGAGGGAGAGAAAAGTGATTATTGAGTTAAATGGCTGCATTGTTAACAACTGCCACACAGAGCAGCTCGCTCAGAAGGGCCCGTTTTTCACCGCCAATTTACTGACAGCAAACCCTGAGCAAATGAACTCCTACTAAATTAAAGCTTCCCCCAAAAAATTTCCTTGCGGTTTGCTCCCTTTTCATCTTCTCTCCTCCCTGGACCATCCCCGAGTAAATGAACTCTCAGCTGCCGTAACTTGGCGATGTGGCAGCAGCTACACACCCGAGCCTCCGAACTGTGCCAGCAGAAAAGGACCAGGATAGGGGCAAAAATTAAATCAAGCACTGCCATCAGAAGATAAACAAGTGTTAAATAATCTGGTGTTCAAGTCAACAACCCCCATGCAAACCCTCTGTCCTACTTTCCCCCCCCAGGATGCTTTCTCACAGCTGCAAATTACTTTAATCTCTTTATTTATCCCCCTGTTGTGCTAAAAATCCTCACCAAACAGACAACAATAAAGTGTGCGGCAACTGCAGGAATACCCCACATGCTTTGGTGGGAGAAAAACCCCACAGGGACTTTCAGGAGAACTTCCCTGGAAGTGATGCTCCTTCGGTTCCAAAATCCTGCAAGAACTGGGGCCACTATCATTACCTGGTGCTGCCTCTGTGCCTTGCGTGGAAAAGTAAGGTATTTAAATCAGCAGCTGACCCTAGGGCTGCCAAAAAGTTTAGAACCTCGAAAAGCATATGTTGAGTTACAAATAAATACAGAGACTGCAAGGAAGGGGAAGTAATTGCTGGGGAGAAGAGTTATAAATAGAGCGATAGAGAAATTACATAAAGAAATGAGAGTTAGCCAGCTCCCTCAGGATGAAACGAGGTATTCCAGGGAGAAGCCATGAGCATTCTGCTGTCTCTTTGTAGTATTCCTAATTTTACGTTGGGGATAACACAAAGCAGCAGCAGCAGCTGCGCAAATCCGGTAGGAACCGACTACATTTCGTCTCGATTTGTGCCTTTCTTATTTCCTACTCCAGCTATCACTTAAAAAAATTTTAAAAAAAACCCTAGCCAACAACTTGCATTGTATTTTTCGGGATGTTTAACAAAATGCTGCTGTATAAACGCAGTAGGTTTTGAAAAATTATCAGAGACGGGAGGTATTTGCATGCTAAAAGTTGTGGAGAGAGCACCACCTGATGGAAGATGCAGAAAGACACCGATGGCATTGACTGGAGCCACTCCAAACTTCACCGAATTTTCAGGGACAAAGTGCACCTGCAAAACTTTGCTTTTTACCATTTGAAAAAAAAAAAAAAAAAAACAAAAAAACCAAAACAGCTATCGGGACACAGTCCAAACCGATCCACTCCACAGCAGATATTTATATTAAGAGTAGAAAACTTTCTCCTAATTTCAGTGCTACAAACAGCTCATGAAAGTTATTAAAATCAGTGCCTTTTACTTTGGATTGGTAGGACGCACACTCAAATAGGAGGGAGAAGGGGATACTAATGATTAAAAAAAACCTCATAGTTACTATTTCCACTGAACTGATAACTAAAATATTTCACTGCTTTCCTAAAAAATAATTAAGATACGTTACTTTTTCATGCATTTAGCTCATATTACATTATATCCCTCAAATACAAAGTGCCTTCTGCCCCCTTAAAACTTTGCTATTTTGACAGAACACTCTTCTTTCCAAGCATCTGGCTAAATGATTCATCAAAAGCCCAGGATCTAATCTCAATTGATATGACAAGTGTCAAGAGCACGAAAACAGTTGGGAGGCAGAGAAAAAGGGGGGGAAATAAATAGCTCCACATATTGCTTACCCAAGGAAGCAGTTATTTAACTAGGTTAGATTGTCTCTAATAAATCTGTGCTTTGTGCAGTTGCCTAGCAATGTAAACAAGATCCCGGTGGTGTCAAAGCGAGCTGGGTTGGTGACAGCAGCTCCTCCGGCGGGGCTGTGTCCGGCCCTCCCCGGGCAGCCCCTGAGCCCAGCCTGCAGCCGAGGGCTCGGGGGAAGGTGTGCACGGTGCTCAGCATCTCCAACACGCTGCTGCTGCTTTAAAACGGCGAGACAGAGGCATTCGAGCTGCCTCAAAAACCTCCTTGTGTCGGTGATGAACTCAAGTTAGTTTCGTGGCCCCGGCATGCCCGAGTCACAAGCTGTGAGATACATCCCCATGTCAAGCGATATAACACAGGGAAATTTTACTCGTCTCATACAGGTAGTTTTAAAATACTTTTTTTTCCCTAAGTTGAAGCTATAACTGCTTATTTTTTTAGCATGAGCACAAACTGCAGTGAGAAAATTAATGTATTGCAAGAACCAGGAGAAAATTAATGTATTACAAGATACAAGACCCGTGTAGCTTTGGATTACCGACATAATAGCGCGAGAGGGGAAAGCCAGCTCTATAAGCACCTGTCATCTTCAAGTAATTCAAACTATGCCTTAAGGAACTCGTAGGAGTGGGAAAATAGCCGGCTACTATTACTGTACACATGCCAGGGAGCAAAGTACTCCTTCACATCAGCGACGGAGAAAGCGACAATTGGGAAGGAGCCGGTCCGGGTGGCTGAGCCCCCCGAGAAAGTTCCTGGAGCTGTGGCGTGCAGGTGGTGAAACAGCTGCCACTAAACTTCCCAGAGCAAGCCCGGAGCCCTTTCCCTGGCCGGAGGGGAAAGGCAGCGGCTCCCCCCGAGCCGCACAGCCCGCAGGAGCCAACTCCTGCCTCGGGCTCGCAAACGCTCCTCACCACCAAAAAACGCCTCACATATCGCGAATCCGGAATAAAGGCGATGCCGTCACCTCCCGCCACAGGCAACTTTGGCAGGAGCGAGCCCCCCCGGCCCCCAGCCCCGGCTCTGTCCCCCTCCCCGCGGAGCCCCGCTCGGCCGGGCACAGCCCCCGGCATACCCGGGGCTGTCGGAACCGGCGGGGCCCGGGGCTGCTCGCTGCCGCTGGCCAGCGCCTTCCGAGGAGTGTCCATCCCCTGGCGCTCCCCGGATGGCAGCGGCAGCTCCCCGCGGGGCCGGAGGCACGGACGAGGCGAGGAGTTCGGGCTGCCGGGAGATGGAGGAGCGGGGCACCGGCCGGGCGAGCATCACTCACCTGGGAAAACCTGTCCGTCCGCCCTGAGCAAGAGCTGCAGGAAAAAGACGATCGCGGCGACGCCGGTCATCCTTTCCCGGAGTTCACCTGCCCTCCCCGCTGCCGCGGAGCCGCTGCCTCCCCGCCGGTATCCCCCGCATGGGTGGCTGTGCTCGGCAGCCGGAGCCGCGGTGCTGCTCGGCCGGGGAGCGCAGCGGGGCGGGCGGGAGGTGCTCCCCGAGCCCAGCGCCGGCCGCGCCCGCGCACAGCCGGCCCCGCTGCCCCCTCCCCCGGGGAGGGCAGGTTTCGGGGTGCTCGGTGCCTATTGAAGCCCGGCTGAGCGCACGCACGGCGCCCCGCGGCTGGAGCGCAGCATCGCTTGGCGCAGGCAGGTTCGCTGCTCCTGCCCTGCTTCCAGCGGGGATGGCGAGGCAGCGCAGGGGCTGGCGTTAAACGGAGGGCTGGGATTGGGGGTGGGATTGGGGCCGGGAGCGGCGCGGGGATGGGATGGGATGGAGGGAGCGACCCTCTGCTGGAGCCAAGGAGGAGGTAGGCCCCCGAGCCCTGCCGCTTGGTGGGGCGGTGCTACGAGCAGCTCACGGGCACCTACAGCTGCAAATAGTAATTGCCATCCTTATTCACTTTACTTTCGGGAGTTCACTGCTGAGCAGCGAGCGGCACCCGGGCACTCCCAGGGCTTAGGCACGGGAAGGGAGACAATTCCGGGCGCAATTCTGAGAATTGCTGTCCGCAGGTAACTTCTGCACCCAAAATGTATGGCTGTCCTAAGGGCTGGGGGGGAACCCAAGGGCCTGACTGGGGATCAGATCGGTCTGGATCGGTCACCTGAGCTGGAATCCGCACGGGAAAAGGAAAGCAATGACCAACCGGACTGGGCACCTGTGGGGCCAGCAGCGCACCGGGCAGGCTGTGGGCAGTGACCCAGCCTGCAGCGGGGATTGCAGCGATGGCAGCCGGGCCCTGCTCCCTCCCGGCCCTGCGCTGCTGCTGCTGCTATCCCCCCGTGATGGGTGTCATCCTCCCGTTACCGGGGCTATCATCCCCCATTACCAGTGCTATCCCCTCGTTATGGGTGTCATCCCACCATTACTGGTGCTGTCCCCTCATTGCTGCCGGCGCTATCTGTCCCCTCATTACCGGTGCTGTCCGTCCCCGCGTTGCCGGTGCTATCATCCCCCCGTTACCGGGGCTGTCTGTCCCCCCATTACCGGTGCTATCTCCACATTACTGGTGCTATCCCCCCGTTACCGGTGCTATCTCCCCGTTACCGGGGCTGTCCCCCCGTTACCGGGGCTGTCTGTCCCCCCGTTACCGGGGCTGTCTGTCCCCCCGTTACCGGGGCTGTCTGTCCCCCCGTTACCGGGGCTGGCTGTCCCCCCGTTACCGGGGCTGGCTGTCCCCCCGTTACCGGGGCTGTCCCCCCGTTACCGGGGCTGGCTGTCCCCCCCGTTACCGGGGCTGTCTGTCCCCCCATTGCCGGGGCTGTCTGTCCCCCCATTGCCGGGGCTGTCTGTCCCCCCATTGCCGGGGCTGTCCCCCCGTTACCGGGGCTGGCTGTCCCCCCCGTTACCGGGGCTGTCTGTCCCCCCGTTACCGGGGCTATCATCCCCCCGTTACCGGGGCTGTCCCCCCGCCGCTCGCGGCTCCGGGCCCGAAGGGGGCGGTGTTGGACCGGCGGCGGCCGCGGGCGCTCCCGGGGGTGCCGGGGGCACGGGCAGCGCCGCCCCGCTCCGAACCACGGCAGCAGCAAAGGCACCTGCGAACGCACCCGTGTGGGTTCAGACACGACGAGAGCGCCGGAGAGTTGTAATTAGTGGAGTTTGGAAGTTTCTTTGCGGCCGAGATGTCCTCAGGACTCGGCCTGGTGGGATAATCAGAGAAAAATTTCTTCTCTGGAAGGATGGTCAAGCACTGGAAGAAGCACTTGGGAAGATTTAAAAGGCACGTGGATGTGTCACTTGGGGCATGGGTTGGTGGTGGACTTGGCACTGCTGGGTCAAGGATCTTAAAGGTTTTGTCTGACCTGAACTATTCTGTGGTTCTGGGGTAAGCACTGAAGAATTGCACATTGCAGTCCTTGACTGGTCAGGCAAGAGCCCTGCCCTGGGAGCCAACAGAGACAGCATCGATTTGCAGCCAATACTCCCCCCTCAGCTGTTCACAGCCTCAGCCAAAAGTGAGCTCGAGAGGTCCCTGTGTCTCAACACGGGAAGGTTTGGGTTGGAAGGAACCTTACAGATCACCCAGTGCCATGGCAGGGGCACCTTCCACTGTCCCAGGCTGCTCCAAGCCTTGTCCAAACTGGCCTTGGATGCTTCCAGGGATCCAGGGGCAGCCACAGCTGCTCTGGGCAACCAAATCCTGTGGCCAGTCCTAAAACCCCTCCAGTCAATGATGTGTGACCCTTTCTTTAGGTGTCAGCATCACTTCAGAAATTAAGGCGCGCCTTTGTCTTTCATTCAGCGCAAGGACAATCACAAACAAGTACAACTGTAGATTAAAGGACAGCAGAGAACAGAACAACAAGAAGAAAACCTCGCTAAGTAATCTAGCAGGCAGCAGAAAGGATCCAGCCAGCACAGTAGACACAGAAACCACTGGAATAATTCTTAGATCAATGCAAATTGCCTGGGCAATAAGAACAGAAAGTCTTGAAACACAGGGATGGTGCTGGTAAGAAGTGAATAAAACAGTAACAAAAAAAACAGCTGTAAAAAACAAACTCTAAATAAAGTTGCTTTAATATAAACTAAATAAAAGGGAAGAAACAGAAGCAATGTCTGGCATTCATGTTCGGAATGACAAATAATTGGTAAACTAAGTGACTTCCTGAGGGCCAAAGAGCTCAGGGAGTGAAAAGGAGAGAAACTTAATACTTCTTACAGGGGAGATTTTCAAACCAAGAAGTCTGCATCATAAGCAAGGTGAAGAAAGGTGGGAGGGAAAATCTGGATAGAGAAGAAAGGTTAGAAATAAATTGCCTACAAGAATCTCAGAAAAAGCTGACAAGAGACAACTGTCTTGGACATCAAATAGTGCAAAGGCAAACATTAGGCTGAACTAAATCAGGCTAAAAACTTATGAAGGATTGTCTGAGATCAGTCTTGTGAGAAAGGAAAACAAAGAATACAAGGTGCAGGATGACTGCAGCAAGAACAGGATAAACTAAAATTAGGCAGATGTAAGCACAAAATCCTCAAGTCTGAAATTATTTCAGTTAATGACAAAGTCAATAGATATTTGTAACCCAGGAGGATTGAAATAGTCTTCCAGACAACAACAGCATCTTTAAGGACTAGATATATAGTGGTGGGATGAAATCCAGCTATTAAAAGAAGTTGTAAGGCTGGAGAAGGGAAATGAGAAAACATGCTGCAGATAAGGAATGTGTAATTTAAAAATAAAGAGACATGCCATCAGTATAACTCATTTACAGCTAAGGGAACTCCTGAAATTCAAACAGGGCCATAATGTTGCTTCATAAACCAGCAAGCAAGACAGGGACAAGTTGTGCTCTACAACTCAGGTGCTCACCAAGCAGTAACACACACAAAGGCTTTTGCAACAGGTGGCTTTGGAGCTGGCATGAAGAATTAAAATCCCTGCAAAAAGGTCTTGTTAGTTTTCTGTGTTTCAGGGCTAGTGTGCATTACATGACATTATTTTCTAAAAATGGCGAAGAAAAGTTCTAAGTGTGATCCCATCCTGGTGTACAACACCACAGCTTTTTTTCTGCTGTTACTAATAACTCTCAAGTGGCTTAAAAAAGAAAACATTGACATAAACTCCGAAGTTTTCTTGAGCTTGTCGCTCGAGGCTTCTTGACTCTGTAAAACTGTTCCCTCAGTGGGTCAGATGAGATGAAAAAAATGGAATTCTTTGTTTTCCAGGGACAAGCTGTGCCATTTGTGGTGAGGAAAATGAAGTGCTAAACAACTGAAGGCACTGTCACATTAGGACAGCGGATGCCTTTAATCAAGGCAACAGATTCAACAAGATCAGCTCACAAAACCGCATCAATACCAAAGTTTTTGGAGGATTTAACAAGAAAAGTTAGTGTGTAAATATCCAATCCTACTAGCAGGCTAGAATGGGAAGGTAGAGGAACTCCTCCAGTCCCCTGCAGTGTGTACAGCTCACAGCTCCAGCAGAAAGCTGACTCACACACCACAGCCAGGCTGCCTCTGCTGCAGACATCACAGCTCCTCTGCCTGAACATGAGTACTCCACAGCCCATCTGCTTTTTCTGAAGGGTAGAAAACCATTTTTTGCAGTTCTGCAGGATTCCTTGAGGGTGCACAGGTCCCCAAAACACAACTCTCACTCAAGTCTGGCTCTAGGCAGAGTCCTAGGGGTACAGGAGAAGCTTCATTCCACATGCCAGTGGGTGCTTAAAGAGAACCTCAGCTTTGAGAAGTTCAATACACACCAAGATCAGTCTGCTCAAAACAGCAAACTCTTTTTTCTCCCTCAAGGCAAGCAGTAAATACATACTTACAAAGAAATACACACCCTGCTGACAGCTTTCATTACAGAGCTTCCTATTAGGCAGCATCCTGGTTAAAAAGCAGGATTGATGGGTGAAAGTTTTAGGTGAACTCCAAAGGGCAGATTAAAGTTTCCACTTCCTTATATTGTGCACTGAAGGTTTGGGTCTAGAATATGATCTGTTGAGCTTTTGTTGTCATGGTGTTCAAGAAAGGAAACTTAACACCTCAGGCCATTCTCCTGATACCATTTGCAACTTCACCATCTGCCTTCCTGACTACAACTTTTTACTATTAAAAACAAAACTGTCTCTCCAGCACTGGCTTCACCTCTTTGTGCAGATTCATCCATTTTTAGAGATTTATATGTGCACATCAAGACATGCCATCCACACAGGAAAAATAAACCCACACCACATATCTGTGCATCACCTTAACCACTGAGGATTTAATAATAATCCACCTCAGGAGCAGGGAGGAGACCTCTGCCCAGTTCTCTCTACCCTTTAAGAGGTGCCTTATCTTTTTTTTCACTCCCACCAAGTAATCAGCACAATTACAGATAATTATGTGCTCAAATACAGAGTCCAGCTGCTTTTTCCAGCCTGGTTACAAGTTGAAATCATTAATTGATGTCACACACATTGGCATTGATCTCTCATGCATCATCCTCATTAATAAGTTTCTTCCTTTCTGAAGATAAAGATATTAACTACCAGCCATCAATTATTCAGAAATACAAGTTCACCTTTAGACATGAGCACAATGGCACCTTCTGGGAAATGCTAAAAGGACCTGGATCTAGCAGTTTATTTTAACAATGCTGGAGCATGGAAAAGCAATATATTAATACCACAGGCAGACACAAGTAAACAGAAAGGTACAGCAAGGAGGCAACATCAAAATAGTCTGAAAATGTCAAAAGGCCCAGCAGTTGTTCTTCATTAGCAGCAAATTTTGAATTTAAACTGTCTTCCCATATAATAGAATAAGAGTCAGAGGACCTTGATAAGCATCTTTCTAAAAGAAAGCACAACTTTCCACGGGTGTAGCTCAATTTATAGATCACAATTACTGAAATTCCAGAGCCAGCTGTGACACAATGTTTGGTTTGCCTGGCTCTACTTCACTACACCTGGCTGGAGAGCAGAAGGGGCAGCACCTGGCTCCTTGTGCTGGCTGCAGACTCAGGGTGGGAGGAACCTGCTCTGGGAGAGGGAATATTCCCTCTGGAAAACACAGTGCTCAGTGGGGAAATCTCTCATGTGAGGTGGCAGGGACAGAAGTCAGAGCCAGGCTAGCAGGAGCCTGGACCAGCAGCATTGCAGAGCCACAGGAAGGAACACAGAGGATTTTCTGAGCACCAGGAGTAGCTGTTTGCACAGGCTGACTAAAGGAACAGTGGCCACCAGCAGATTGCTTAGCCAACCTTTTATTTTTATTCAGTATTTTTAAGAGCCCTCTGAGCTTTTCACTGTTATCCAAAGTTTGCAATTCTTGCAGTGCCAGCTGTAAGTTATTGTCAAGGCAAAGCACAACAGAGGGATGTCAGAGTCATTGCTGCCACCTTCTGACTCACTGGGACCTCGAGTGCATTTCCCTGCATGGAATATTTCCCCACTAATCTCATTCTTTTCAGCTGTTTCCAAAGCACTGAGCAGGTTAAACTCCTGTTTTACCCGAGTTCCATCCTGGGCCATGATAAATCTCAAGCTCTAGTACTTGGTGCTGCTCACTTTTCTCATTGAAAGCTTCCATGCAAGTTCTGTTTGATAGAGAATTAAGCTGAATTAATGCTGTGAAGTGGGTTCTGGGTGACATTTGTGTCATCAAGCAGTTGTTCTGCACAGCCTTCCAGAGGATGCTGCCACTGAAAGGGGAACTCGGTGCCTTTTCATCAGCCACAAGGAGCAGCTCCTCCAGACAAGGGACATCAATTTGTTGCTACTCAGACAACTCAGAGATGCCACTTGCACTAGGAAACCTCAGCAAAACGTCTGAAAATGATAATCTTTGTATCTATTTGGATTCATAAACAGCTACTGTATTTGACAGCTATAAAGAAGGGAGAATTCCAGTTAAAGACTACTCCAAGCCCAGTTCCTGGAACAGGCATT